>NC_060210.1:91487500-91815000 GCF_021130785.1 Homalodisca vitripennis
AAATACCTGTCAAATGACTTTTATTTAAATTCAGGAAAAATGGATTAAGCTTAATTTAGTTTCAAAATGTTGAATCACAAATTATTCTGGTTAAGGAGTTAAACCTTTCATCTCAAAAGGATCACCCTATCAAAAACGGTGTCTGTTCAAAGTTTAAAAACATTCTTTGGTATTATTGTTTTAGTTAAGTTAAGGCAAAAAGCATTGTTTGTGTTTGGTGAAAATGTTTTGGAAAATACTTTTAATGGATCTACTTGTAGTTCTGTTTATGATAAACTTATACCTTACATGTTTGGTGATAAATGATATCCATATGAAAATAATATGACAAAGAAATATCTAAAAACTCTTAATTAATTAGTATTTTTTAAACTCAACATATCATACTTGTTTAGAATCATGGGTTTTTATTAAATATAAAGATTTAATCTTTTTTTAATAGCATTCTAAATGATAAGAATCCATATCATTGTTAGTATTATAATGGACATCTAATAAGTTAACATATAAAGTACATACTATATTTATTATTTCCTTATATAATGGTACAGACTGAATTTGAACTTGTTTAGTGTGATACATTTCTAGAGAGAAATCCAATATGCTATGTAACAACACTGTTCAGTATTGAAATTGATAGGCAGTGTAGAAAATCATTTTAAATCTGGCAAACCAAAAAATTTCAACTGGCAATAAACATTTTTGAAATATTGTGTAGAAATCTCTCAGAACAATAGCTCTAGGTTCTAGAAGAACATGAGATTCATTTTAGTCCTGGATATAATGTTTTGAAAAATAGTAGTTTAAAGCCTTACAAAATCCACGAATTAAAACAAGATAATTTTGATCACAGAATTAAGTTTTGCAAACTCATGTTGAACAAGTGTGATGGAGATTGCAAAATAAAGGAAACTCTTCCTGTAGTGCTGTCAATACTGCACTGGTAATAACTGGAAATTTTTCTGTTCCAGATAGGTTTAACACCATCAGTTTTATCTGTAACCATTCAAAGAAGGCGGTTCTCTAATTTTTTAACACTCTATAACAATTATATTAATTGAGATTTTAAAATAGCAATATAAATTTTATAATTTGTGAAAATAATAGTATATTATTATTAAACTGAAGAGACACATCATGTAGTGTTGGAACGTAATTTTAATACATATTTTACAAGCTTTACTCTAAATAGAAGATGCTAATGTATAAAGTGAAAGTATGTGAAGTAATAAAGTAACATGTACGTAACAGAAAGAGGCGAGGGCCACAATAAGAAGCGTGTTAGATGCAGGAAACTTGCCAAAGAGACCTGAGGTTGGTGTCAGAGTCAATGCTGTGGACAGTGGTCTCTGTGAGGATGACTTATCTGTCATATTATCTGCTAGCAATCCTCCTGCTGCATTATACCTGCCCAAGGTAGAGTCCAGGGACAACTTATTATGGGTGAGTTTTAACTTTTGTATTGAATGATTTTCTATTCATCTCAGAAACAGTATTTTAAAACCTGCATTAGAATTGAAGTTATAATGCAACATTTGCTACAAATAAATCCACATTATAATTTATTAAATAAAATTATGTATTATTAAAAATTATCAAACTATGCATGAATAGGTAAACGTCAGTTATGTGCAGTGTAGTTTATTTCTAGAAAGTGAAGATAAGAACACATTTATTCAATTCTTGTAATTTGGAAGAATAATTCAGTAAAGAGAACATAATTTTTTGAACATTTACTGTTGTTCAGTGATACAAGAAATAAGTAACAATATGTTTTGAGATCTGCAATCTGATCTTTTCCTCAGAGGGATAACTATGTTAACTACAATTCAGGTTAAAATAAACAAATCTTACCAGAGAATTTTGATACGCATGTCAAGAATCATAACAAACAAGTTATGTGTCAACTCCATGCATTCTGTCTCAAACATGTACTTAATAAAACAAAAACAAACGCACGCACGCACGCACGCACGCACGCACGCACGCACACACACGCACGCACGCACACACGCACGCGCACGCACGCACGCACGCACGCACGCACGCACGCACGCACGCACGCACGCACGCACGCACGCACGCACGCACACACACACACACACACACACACACACACACACACACACACACACACATTATTAAATAGTGTAATGACACACACACACACACACACACACATATAAAATATTCAACAACACAGGAAAAATGTATTATTGTGGGAATAGTTAGGATGAAAAAATGGGAATAGGGAGAGTGGGTGTAGGAGTTATATTTAGACCACACTGAGAAAGCAACCGAATTCTTTATTGGGTCATAAGACAATTCTATCCTTGATAGGGATAATAGAAAAACAAATTATAGGCTGATCCCCATTTTAGCCTTATTCTACCTGCCATCATGGGCCTTTGATCTGTGTTATGATCTTTATCAAACAGAGTAAGGAGGAGAGTTCAACAGTACTGATAAAATGTGCAATGGTCGCAGACAAGATTTGTACCTGCATTACCTCAGACCTAAAGACCAACGCTTTAGACCCTCGTCCTCCGGCTGTACTGCCAACTTTTAATGTAGTGGTTTGAAACTTATATTTTATTACTCTTAAAGGTTTATTTACAGTAAATCTGTTTAACAAGTTGAGTTCAGCTACAGTTCAGCTTCCTCTTAGAGCAATGTCTAGAATTTGATGCTGTCAGAGATTTGATGCCTGGAATCTGGAGTCATGATCGTCTGAAGAGATCCATTGTTTCGATTTCAGACACACTTAGAATACAAAATATAGTGCAATCCAAGTAAAGAGGTGTTATAATTGTCTCATCAGGTGCACAATTGAGAACATACATCATACATCAAAGTCCACCATGTTCATACTGCACTGGTTTAATGCATCTTGATGAATCCTCGGTGACTTATGTCGCAATATGAGAAATATTATCAAATTTAACAACACAGCGAATGTACTAATGATGGGTGAAGAAGAGCAAGAAAGGTGTTTTTCTTGTTAGTTGTATTGTTTGTTGTCTTATTACGATTGTACTACTACTGTTTTAAAAATACAGTTCTTCTTCGTGTATAATAATGAATATACAACTTTTCAGTAGTTTGCTGAGAAACTGGACAAGTATTTGGTCCATAATGTGACTGTAAAGTTGGTGATCTTCGCAGAATCGGCCAGAGCAATCATGGATCTTCCAGAAATCTGTAAAGCCGCAATGGAGTTATCTCAAAATCACAAGCTTGTACCAGTCGGACTGGTCTTTGGCAGTGATGACTTATGTGCCAGTATCGGTAAGTGGTTTAAAGCATATGAACAAATTTTTCTGAACTGAAAAAAAGATTGCTTTTTAAAATATTTTTACTGACCTACACAGCATTGTAAGGCCTTGCTAGCTTATAGTATAGTTGGTATCTAGTCATCATCATCAGGCTCTTTAACTGTTATAAAATAATGTTGTTAAAAAAAATTAATTTTAGAGATATTTTTTATCTCTCATTGGTAGGATTATTATTTGTGTTTTCCACGAGCTTATTATAATAGTTGTAATAAGACTGTGGCATTGAAGTGTTTAATATGTAAGGTAATGTAATAAACTGCAGGAGCAGCAAGGAGTGTGGATGGGGGTGAGATCATGTATGCAAGACAGCGGCTGGTTTTGGTTGCCAAGGCATTTGGACTTCAGGCTGTTGATATGGTTCATATTCAGTATAAAGGTATGGTAATACTTAGTGTTTATTCATTATATTTTTATGTTTTCTTTTACTCTCATAATACATGCTATAGAACATGTGATGGGTCATAACATCAATTTTGGTGAAAGTAGCCATTTTGGATAACTCTATTTGTAAAAGAGGGTCTTGTAGAAACATCTGTCTGTCCTATAGATCACTGATGGTTTTATTTTTATTTTTATAAAATTTTTCATCTAGGTGCAAGTTAAATAGATTACATAATTTTTAAATGTTTGAATATTTTACACAAAATACACTTGATATTTTATTCTATTAAAACCATGGTTTTAGTCAACAAACATTTTCTGAAAATCTGATTAGCTAATTTAATTTATTTGTATTAATTAAATTAATATGTATGTAATAGTCTAATTACATTTGATTTTTATTAAATATTTATGATTGAAATAATTTAAAGAGCAAAGTGCCAACATTAATTTAAAATGATTATTAACAAGTAATAAGGGTTTACATTTTGCCAAAGTACTGTGTGTAAGCCATAGTACAAAAAGTAAAATTTTTTTGTTTGAGACATACTTCTAATTCTTATTACATGTCCACAGTTCTTTATATTTATTATTGCTGTACATTTCTTAGACATCAAACCCATGTCTTTTTTAAAAAAGGAGTGATAAAGCTTGTTTATTCCAAATACTACATTGATGGTGACAGTATATGATTGCCTGAGAAGCCACTGTATTATAAAAACCACCATATGCAGGGCCGGATTTTTTGTTGAAGTTGACTAGATTCTGACTGTTTTAATTTCTCATTCTTTTCCGAATGAAATTTCTACTACCTACTCCAACATTTTCTTAAAATCATTATAGTTTCAAAGTACAAATTTCTTTAAAATAAATTTTTGTAAGTAAATCCAATTATTTATATATTATCAAGAGTTATACGAATAACAATTTTATCTTCAGCACATTTTGTTATTATGTTTAGAAATAAAATTATTATGCTACAATTGTCTCAGGTTAAGTTATAGTTATAGTTATAGTAGATTAAATTGACCAAATAGTCTTCCTGGTCTCTACGGTAAAGGAAGAAATGTGCTAAGGATTTTGACCTTCATAATAGATAAAATGTCAATATAACATGTAGAAATACTTATCTTGAGTGTAAATCAGTACAAACAAATTAATCAGTATTGCGTCTACATAACTGTTATATTAGTTAGTGTACAATTGGACAGGGAAAAATGTTAAATAAGTCAGTGAAGGACTGAGTAAGAACTATTGATAAATTAGTCAGTGGAGAAATGGGTAGATATAACTGATATACTGGTCAATACTTAACTGGAAAATCAAGGTGTATAATATAGCTATGGTGGAAAGGGTTAATTCAATACAAATTTTAGGTTCAGCTCTATTTCAACTTCTGTTTAGTGCAGCGTCTAAAATATGACACTGTCCTAGACTTAATTCCTGGAATTTGGATTCAGCGTTCGTCTGAAAATATACAAAAAAGTCAGTGACAAGAAGCTTAAAAAAAAACTCTGCATCGTTTCAACATCAGAGAGATCTAGACTACAAACAAATGTAAAGTAGAAGTGTTTTAATTCTCTCATAAGGTGCACAATTGAACATCACTTGTGCACTACGATGTTCCAGACATGATCCAAAATCATAGTGGAGGAATCGAGTTTTCTTCACATAACGTAGCTATGCTGGTCAGATTTCAGACGCTGCACTAAGTTGAAGGTGAAATAAAATTGAACTCAACGTTTGTATAGACTAAACCCTTCCCACAATAGCTACATATGTAGATAACTTGGTTGCTTGGTATTTTTAATTTGTAAGCTACAGTGGTGATTTTTGTGTGTGCATTTTTATAAGACTATAATACAACTAATCAGGTATTTTGTTCCTATTTTATTGGGATAAATAAGTGTATTTAACAAAAGTATAATAAAAATGACATAGTTAAATTATATTAAAAACAGCTCTATCTCAAAACCGTTTAAGAAAAAACTTTGACTTTACTAAAAAACATAGTATTTTTCAAGTTTAAAACGATATATCAATAGTTTAAGTCAGGTCAGTAGTCATTAAAAAATCATATATTTTCTTAAAAAACTCAAAAAATTAGTAACAAATTTAGATTTCAATTTCAGTGTGGTAAATAACGTTGTAAGTTAATTTGAATGTAAAATTAATAAAAAATTGTAAAAACCTATTTTCATTAGTGAATTCTCTTAAGGTGTCTTACTAAAACTTTGCCCGTGACAAGCCCTAGCTTCCTGGTTGGGACCCAAGACACCAGGCAAGATGTTATCCGAAAGGGTTCCGGCCTGGGCCCTCCGTGGCCCGTAGTGGGTTTAGTGGGTAGTCCGCAAGGGAGTCCCACACTCCGTGCGCAAATGCATTCCCCCTACGTTTAAACAAAAAAAAAGAAGTCTTAAAAATATGCTGTAGCAGTTGTTAGATCAGTTGTAACTTTTTTAATGCAAGACAAGAAAGTTTTTTCCATTTTCCCTATTTCTGTCTCGTGCAGATCTGGACTCTCTGAGGCAGCAGAGTGAGGCAGGTGCCAGGCTTGGTTATACGGGCAAGCAGGTGATACATCCTGATCAGATAGAGATTGTGCAGAAGGCGTTTCTTCCCAGCAGAGAGCAGCTGCAGTGGGCTAGAGATGTAGTGGATGGCTTCCGTGCCAGTCAGCAGCAGGGCAAGGTACACCTCTAAAACTATACAAAAATAACCATAACATACTTATAATGTTATGTTAGGCAGAAACATTAACAAGAAATAAAAGTTGGGTTCACCTTCACTATAGTATCTGAAATGTTTCGGTTTTCTATAATGTTTAGTAGCCCCATGTGCTGCTGCTCAGATTTTGAATTGGTTGTGCATATGTTCTGGTTCAGTTAAAGTGTAGTGCCTCACATTGGTTACATGATGAGTCGTGGGCTGGTTACTACACCGTGGGTTTAAGTAACACTGTAGGTCAAATATATTAGGGTTGGTATCGTCGTTCGTGGTCTAAATTATGTCGTTCAATGTAGGTGGGAATAAATATTATGGTTCACTTTAAATACTAATCTCAGGGTCCAAGTAGGCTAAGTCCTTGTGTAGATAAAAATCTCACTGTGTTGAATTTTGAGGATAAAGGTGATTGATTAATTGTATGTTAACAAGTATTCACAGTACTTTCTGGATTTTTACTGATTTAATAAAATTTAAATTGTATCCAAATGGCATTTTAATATACAGTATGTCTTTGTCTTTACATTGACATTAGACATTACATTACATTTCAACTCAGAATTGTCCAAATTGACCAATTTATGTAAAAGGTTTTAAATTTTGTGAGTCTATTAATGTTTCCTGGCTATAACTTATATTAACACTTACAATTTTCTCGGCACATGGGATAGATATTAAGTAAAAGAATCTCACTATGTTATTTAGATTTATTTGCACACCATTTATAACTTAATTTCACTGATTTTACTTTGTTTTTTATGTAAATTTATTTAATAAACACTATATCCCATCGCACTGTAGTAAATTTTTACTTTAAACGAACAATTTGTCCACATCACACATCACCAATTTGTCAGGAGCATCTCTCCTATGTCCACTTCGTTTGAGATTTCTCGCAAGAAGAAGGAATTCCAGATTGCGGCTTAGTGACTAGGACAATGCCCCTCTCCACTCTCGTTCAAATCAGTGTCTTCACGCTTTAATTTAATCTGATTCGTTGTTAATAAATACGGAACTCCATCATTTATCCACTATAATTTATAAATTTGAGTCTTTTCTATTTACCCTAATTATTTATCTATCAATTCTTTATTTAAATTTTTGCAACATGCGCTTTCTGAGGTCATTCATTGCCCCTTCAACACTCAATTTGTCTTAACCCACAAATTAGCTTGTTTGCCTCATTATATTTAGTACTTTTAATAAAAATGAATTTTACTTATGTTGATCCAATTTAATTATTTAAATTTGTTCCCGTGTAAAGTTAATTTATTTTTCTACTATTGATTAAATAAAGCACAACTCTGAAAACACATGTTTTCTCATATCGCAAAAAAATGTGAATATTTGAATATCGTAATTTGATCTGTCACATATCAACCCTTACATTTTATGGGTGAGTAGTCTTAAGTCATCTAGTCACAATAATAGACTTGCTTCCTCCCATAAGTATGTGCTGAGAGTACTAGTAAAGATTATTTAAGACTTATGGAGAAAAGCCTGTTAATCCTTTTAACCTAAGAACTGGCAAATAAATTACCTCTATTGGTAGGCCATTTTCCACAATTTGCAACCAAACGAACAGTCTAGTAATGTGAAATTTAAAACAGTTTAGTGTCAGTCAACCAAGTAACAAAGACAGAACGTAACCTGATTAAAAAAAAAATTTTCATTGTTGCAAAATTCTGCAGTAAGATTCATGCAAACAGAAGTACCAACTGTTAATTTCTGCACTATTCTTCGATATTGCCTGGTGTTTGTATAGTAACTAATGGTGCTCTCATATCAAGCATTTGTAATGCATATACAAATTTTTGCAATCTACATTGAAACTTGTTAATGTATACTGAAATTGTTTCACTTAGTTCTCATAATTTTGTTACTCTTTGTATAAAAGTAAATTACCCTTATTTTTGTATCATTCTTTTTAAACGACCCCTCTTCCCATTGAGAAATAAAAGGTGATATTTTTATTATGTACACTAAAAGGCATTCTTAACATACTAAGTAATGGAGTTAGTTGTAATAGTGAATATAAACATTGTTCCTCTTTACAGTATTTTGAATATTAAAACAAGACCATTTAAATATGATGTGTGTATAGATATCTGTGTATAGTTTTAAACAAATATTGTGAAAGTCAATGTTGTTCGGAATTTATACGCAATATATTTCTAAGTAATCTAAAAGAAAAAAAACCACGAGAAAACTCACCTCAGTTCCTGGTCTGCTTAATTTCAAACTTCACCATTAGAAAACATTGCAATAAAGATACAATTCTGTTACTTATGTATTGTTTAAAAAATGTTATAAGCATAATTGAATTTCCCATATTTTTGCAAAGCTATTATAATTATTAGTATTTTCTGCAAACGACATTGCGTACAAAACTAAAATAGAATGTTTAAAAAGTAATCTCAAGTATATAAATACTTGTATTACAAAATTTCTTTTTATATCTTCCCTTTATTATTTGAGTGTTTTAAAATAAATCTTTTCTGAGTTCATGTGAACTGAAAGCTTCGCTTATAGTCTTACTAGTAACTCAAATATATGTTCAATAAATTTGGTTGTCCGCGTTAATTTGGTAAGGGTAAATTTTTTCCTAGATACTAAGTAGTATTTATAATTTTTATTTGGTTGTCATATTATATATAGTTTAGCTTCAGTACTTATTGTTAATTTTTTCATTGAATTCACATGATTTGTTCTTTTTATAAAAGTTTGAGTCATTCGTATTTTGTTTCAGGGTGCTTTTGTCCACGCTGGCAGTATGGTGGACATGCCTTTGCTACGGCAAGCAGAAAACATTATTAGGCTGTCAGGAATTGATCAGAACAGTTGAAAGTTAACATCATCGAGAGTTTGAGCTTATTACTTTCTGTGTTATTGCTGAGAAATATTTTATTGTATAAATATACTGAGTTCAATAAAGGATTATCATTAAAATATTGGATTCTATTATAGTTCATTCCAATCTGTTTAAAGAACACCTAGGTTTTTATGGAGTTAAATTTTTGGGGCATGAAATCGTATAGTTGGATTCTTTTGGGCATCCAATAAATGTCAGAGATTGGGTATATGACAGGAAGATGGATCATAAAATTCTGAGAGAAGTTAAAACAGAGCTCTTAAACCTTAAATCCAGAGATCAGTGGATATTCAGTTTATAACTGGCGATCAACAGATTATCTGATGATGTGCAACTTTTGCTGTTGTCACTTATGGTACACACACTGGTGAACAACCACTTGATTTATAATATTATTGGAAACTCAATGAATAGTTGGATAATATAATGTTTAATGTTACTTTGTAATAACTGGAATGGTAAGTGACAGGCCCTGAAAACTAGTGATGATTAGTTGTTTGTTTGGGCATTGTTACTGACCTATATACATCTCTATTAATGTACTGCAAGTCATATTTAAAAAAGGAACTATGGTACATTTTCTAAAACTAAAATAAATGTCGATTGTTTTGTGTTTCTTGAAATTTTCAATTTATTTACATAAGTATCTTTATACTTTTAAGTAGAGCTTCAACCCCTTTCTATTTTTTAGAACCAATTTTTTCACTAGGACCTACAAACAAATTTAACTTTTTTATATTATGAATTATAATCATAAAATTTTTTTCGTTAACTGTGAACAAAATATATGTAGATTTTCGGTAAAAAAGACTTTTTACATATTTTACGAAGTATTAGTACGTCACACCACATGTCACGTAATGGGCTGTGCTAAGTTGGCATGTAAAATTTCAAGCCTATGGTTCATTTTATTCTTGAGATGTCCTGCAAGCAGTCAGGCAGACATATAGACAGACAGACAGACAATCATACAGAAAAGAAATTTTTACATCCCCCTGGCAGACTGTTGAAGAAATTATGCCACCCTACTGAGTGATATACTTTGATGACATTTAAATGCTAAATCAAATGAACTTATGAACATTTAGCACCATCATAAAACTTATTCTTGTCTTTGTAGAAATTAAGTTTCATACAAAAGTTAAGTCTACAGATGAAATATTTCGTTAGATATCTTACAGGTAGTTAAGCTTCATGTATTACTATGTCACTTGTTAAAATGTCATTTGATTATATTAAGTTTGTTCACTACTTTTTTATCTGTGATTTTCTCGTTGCCATCATAGTTACCAATAAGACCAATGTAAAAATGTTCGCTAATGCCCAACAAAATTCCATGCATCAACATTGAACTCGATATTACATATACAGAAATGAAGTTCCATGGAGAATTTTGAGTCAACAGATGAGCTTGCTCTCGAGATAGCGTACAATCAGACATAAATACAATTTTTCCAACCACTGGGTTTAGTTTTCACTAATGGTCAGCCAATAAAGAAACTCTGCAAATTGTTCAAAAAAGGTTGTCAGTCAGAGAAAAATCATCTGCTGGTTTTGGACAAAAGGTAGAATTTTATAATGTTAAAAACAAAATAGAGTACTGGTAAGTTAATAAATAAATTTCCATGCAAATTGGTGTCAACAGAAACAACTATCTTGAAGACCAACATCTCTACTAACATTGAATTACACTGTTGTTGTTTTCTCATCACTCATCACTTTTCTCATCTTATGAATATAGCAAAATGTAATTCAATTTCAATAGTTGAACACTGTTTCTTTCCCATACCAATAATAATATTAATTTGTTTATTTCATCGTATGACCTGTATCATTGTTATTGAATTATTTTCTGCTTGGAATTCAATTATTATTCTCTCCTCTGGTTGATTTAGTGTAACATTTTATAACGATTTTGTCGCTGTTCGTTCTGTATGACTTGTTGTTTGTTAACTTTTCACTGTCAAATGAGACGTGAATGTTCAGGTAGATGTCAGTAATAAAAAGATCATATTAAGAAATATATAAAGATTCTATTAAAACACATTTAGGAACAGTACAAGTATTAATAATTGAATTGCTCAACTCTATTATGTTTACATTAAAATAAACAGACACAATGTAGTGTATTTTGGTCTAAACTCACTTTGCTGTCATGTGTTTATTTAAACACAGTACATGAAGAGGATTTGCCTTGTTAGTGTGAAACTTCATTGACTGGGCTTTCTCTGTTCGTGGGAACTATCTGCTTCCTTTAAAAAATACCTTAACAATTTTATTTAACATTTTTTACCTGTAAGATATCTAACCTAAAATTTTACCTTCCATTGCTTGATTTTCCGGTACTTTATAAATAAAAAGCATTGCAATATTATTTGTACTATAAAATTTACTATTGTCCTGATATTTCAAAAAAGTGATATTTATATTTGACTTATTTTTAATATCAGTTGGTATTGTACCAAACTGATAAGGTAAAGATACTAGGCTGCAATTCATTCTAAATGTAACTTCTCTTCTACAGAAAAAGTTCTGAATCAATTTTTTAAAGTAAGATAAAGATTATTTTAGAACTAACTGACTAGACAGGAGTGTTATCATCTACGATAAAGAATCAACAGTTACATCATGTTTTGTCAACTAATGAACTCAACTTTAATCTAAAAAATAAATATACAATATTATCACTACTTTTAGAAGATAAAACACTTTTTGGCAAAGTCTTGTAAAATCTAAACCAAACAATGGCACACAGGATAAAAAAAACATGTTCATGTAATAACAAATAGATAGGCAAGACAAAAAGAAGAAAATACGAAAAAAGGGCTAGTGGAAAAGTCTAAAATTAGTCAACACTGTTGGTCTGAATATAATCACATGAAAAGCCAGGGCTGATTTCAATCTTCAAAACGTAGCGTTACACTTTTTGTAATATATCGTGATGGCAAATGTCCGAAATCCTAACATTTAACAATTTTTTCTGATTGAGAAATAGAGTCTAAGACCCTGCACTTAGTCCTAATAGGACCTTTGCGTTTCCCTTACTTTCTTTTTACTTTTTGTTGGAGGGCCAGTGTTGTGTAAAAGAATTTAACCCTTTGGTGTGTTTGACACTGTGGTACATAATTAATTAATTTCTACATAAGAGCTACAAAAGAGACAAGGGATACACAAAATCATCATCATCATCATCAGACGTTTCCGTTCTCACGGGTCGTCGTACACAGCCTCCTCCACTTTAGTCTATCCTTCCAGGACTCCTCTTCATCCACCTGTATTTTCTGTAGTCCCCTTCTCTCTATGTCTTTCCACACTTGGTCCTCCCATCTTCCTCTCGGTCTTCCTCTTGGTCTTCTTCCTCCTTCCTCCTTCTCCAGTGCTATTCTAGGCATTCTATTATCTCCCATCCTCTTCACATGCCCCATCCACTGTATTCTGTATTCCCATATACACAAAATATCCACAATATTGTAAGAAATAATGGATTATTGGTAGTTGATAGAAATTCAGCAGGATACCTTGAAAACTACTACCTGTGATGGACAAACAACTAGAACTCTACTGGTGGAGGAAGACTGCAGTGGAATTGAAAATTTCTAAATATTTTGTGTAGACTACTTTGATGTGTCTCTATCAAATCAGTGGATCCTAGAAAACCTTAATTCAAACGTAAGAAATGATGGGTTTTATTTTTGTAGTGATAATTTTCTTTTTAATGAAAATAGTGATGCGATTTGATCATATATAATACATAACAGAACACTACAGTCTTGACACTTAAAAGTTGTATTGTCCCTCTTCTTTTCATTGGTTGAATGAAACGTTTTAGCAGTTTTGTAGTAGAATCTGTACTAGTTGTAGTAGGCAATAGAAAAATGCACAATAAACCACAAATGGCTGTTTGCCGTATATTCAGGAAGCTTATTTTATAATCTACTAGCTGTTTCCCGCGGCTTCGCACGCGTCTCTTAAGCTTTGCCCGTATATTTCTTTGCCTTCAAATAGTGTTTGGATATTTTAATATACGTAACTACTGTGTTGTAATTGCAGTTTATAATGTGCAGGCGCTTTGATAACTTTTATATCTTGCAGTACAGCCTGGTGGTTAGTTACATCAATGGGCATTGCGTATAAACCTTCTACATAGAAAAATACAAATTTTCATAGTGATCGGTCCAATAGTTTCTGAGTCTATAAAGGACAAACACACAAACATTCATTTTTATATATTATGATTGCAGAAACAGTTTAAACAAAATTTGTCGTTTCTCTTAAGCTTACTCTATGCTTTAAAACTATAAGTGTAAAGAAATTTATATATAAATATATTTTTTGTCGCATTATATATGTTTACAAAGAACAGCTGATTAAAAATTTGAAAAGACTCTTTCACTTAATAACATATGTTTGCTGCAATGCATTTCTTACGGGTATTTCTGTAACCAGTGGGGCGGAATCCTGAATCGGGAAAGGGATAAAAAGTATCCTATAACCTTCTACAGATCAAGACGAACAAATTAAAAAAAAAAATTAGGCGAATCCGTCCAGCCGTTTGTGAGTGATGCTGTTACACACGAACAGTTTCATTTTTATATTATAGATAAATTGAAGGTAAAAGCTAGAGGATATGACTTGTAGTTCTTAAGATATGACAATTTTCCAGAATCTCTGTAAACCCGTTTAAATTAACGTAGTTTTCATATTTTTATGTAGTTTTTTTATTTTTATTAGTCTCTAATAATTTAATGCTTATTTTATAACCGTTTTGTGGGGAATAAAATAAAAATAATATGCTCTCAGAAGGCTGCCAAACTTGCAATTTTTAATATTACAAGTATTGTATTTAAACACATTCTAGGGGAGTGTATCAGGGCTGTAGCTTGACTGGGAGGTATGCAAAATTTCCAGATTTTCTGGTAGTGGTAATTCTCCTCCCGTTAGGTCATCCTAGATTATACTTATGGTTGTAAATGGTAATGAAATCAACATATATAACGAAATATGTGCATAGACTTCATCTTAATAAACTGTAAATCTACGTACAATAACATTGTATCAAGAAAATTATTTTATATGAAAACCGTAAATAATGTACATAGACCATCTGCTGATCTATTTCACAATGGAAGCAAAATACAGTCACAATCAATACTTATAGCTTAAATTGTTTTCAGTAAGGAAATATAAATTATTGCAATAAGAGTTAGCAACTTAGAAATTTGAACAGGCAACACTTTTAATTGCAACAATTAATACTCTAATTCCATGCAGATGATCTAAACTAAAGGGAATAGGTAAGAGTATGGCGTCACACGTGTTAGACATACCAAACCCAACTCATGCTTCAGTACAGCTGACAACCAGACACAGTACAAGAAAGGTGCAAGTGAGTCAGACAGATAAGACCGTCCCACCTGCTGACTTGGAGACCACAGACATCAGACAATGCTGTACATTGTGTTGAATACTGACACACATCATGCAGCAGTATTCTTAACTATAATACATTGTATAGTGAATATCCTGTTATATCTCCGGCATAATGTTAACTTTAAATGTTACGAAAAATAAATGTATCCTGAGTAGTACAAAAAACCGCATTTAAGGTTTCACGCATGCAACGTTTTCCCGCTTATACTATCCGTTTGTTAAATGACAATTGGCAAAGTTTAATATTAAACAAATACATATCATTGGAAAAGGTTAAGTTATAGCAAAAGTTAGTCTTTTGATGACTTTAAACCTTTTTATTCCCGCAAATCGTTGGGCTCACTAGGACCTAGAGTTGTAGCGGTGTCAGTGATCTATCTCTGTGCTGCTGCCGCCTGCTACCTATCACAGTGTTCTCGGAATTCTCACCGCCGGGCCGGCCAGTGGGCAAGCGACTGGTAATATCAGTTGAGGAAATTATAATCTTCACAGGCCACGTTCGCCGGGAAGGGTGTGGCGCGAACGAGGGCAGCTATGAGATACATCCGCGCCTCATTTTCTTGCTGAAATACTCGAGGCGCTCCAAGTAATACGGTGACTCATATGCCAGCAACAAGACCTTCCCCTAGAGTTTTGCTGACTAAGATGGAGACACTTGTGATATTAACAAAAAAGAAACAAGGACAAGGTATTGATACCACTACACAAACTACGGGTAAAACAAAAACTAGATTGTCTGTTTGATTACCGCCGATCACCAGACACGCGGCAAAGCTCGTCAGTGACACAATAAATACAAATTGCTAGCTAAATATAATTTCAAAATACAATGTTTGTTTAATTTGATATGTACGATTTTCCACTTGAAAAGTACGACAAAACACGTTTTAGAGGTCGGTAATTTTGTTGCTGCCTATCAGCTGTATTCCCCGAATAGACATGTTCCAATACTTGAACGTTAATAAAGAACATACGAAATTGAATGTAAACACAGTTTATATAATAATGACATTTCTTTACTACCCCCAATTTTTTCGTCTATCGTTCCAAACCAAACAACGCTCAACAAAAAGTTCTCCTCGGCTCAGACAATACCGTTTCTCTCTTACCCACTATCGAGTGGCTCTCATAACAGACGCAATACACAGGATCTAACTGGTTATAGAGTTGCTCTCATAGTTGGACATTTTAAACGTATTGCAGCAGTCAGTGTGTAATGTTTTCACAGGCATTACTAACTTTCTAACGGTGAGCAGTGGTCACCGCATTTCAGGACTATCTTTCTGTCGTAATTAATTGTTTATCAGATTGACATAAGGACGATTTTACCTACTGCCAGTGATGCCGGATTGGATTTGGTGATACATGAACGTTTCTGTTGTCCAATAACTAATTTTTACCGCGTCAAATACAGACATATCTGGTTTCTGAGTCCCTACGCTCAATTTTAGAATATATATGAATGTTGCTAAAGATTCGGGTTCGACACAATACTGTACTACACTCCAGGATATTCTAGGCACAAGTAGACTTTAAAATGCTTAAAACAGTGAGACACAAAATATGAAAATTAAGTTCGCCTATTAAAGTTTTTCGCTTATAACGTCGATGCGGGTCGTATCAGCGAAAATCATGTAATTAAAATTGTATAAGAGGGGTTCATTATTTATTGACCTAACAATGACTACTAAAATTGGTTTTTGAGATGTCATCCTGAGTTATACTCTTTGCTAACGGTCACCTAAATCCCTGTGAGATGACATGCAACATGATAGAACTCTATGATATCAGTATACAAATAATCCGTAACAAAAGAATATCAAAGGGACCGAGAGGACGTAACGAAATCCTACTAACCATCCAACAAAGTAACCTCTACGTGTATTAATATGTCACACGTTAAAATGTCAAATGATTTTACTCAGTTTGTATACAAATAAATTTATTTTTTCTTCGTAGTTGTTCATAAGATCAATGTAAAAATATTTATATTCACCATAGTCAAATTCGATGTTGTCTGTCTAAAAAGAGGCTTCATGCAAAATTTTAAGTCTATAGGACAAAATTAAAACTGTTGTGGTAAGTTTTTTTTTCTCTCTTTTTTTTTTTTTTCTTTCTCTCTTCGTTTAATTAAACAGGCTCGGGTGAATTCCCATGACGCCTCGTGGTTCTCTGGGGGTTAAACTTCTGCCATACATATGTTATTTTGTGTTACTATGGATTTTCATTGAATATTTATTTTTCCAGGGAGACATATATCCAGGAAGACATATATGTTGGTGTACTGTCTTTGAAGCTATATGTGTTTTTTTATTTGTTTTAAAAATTGGTTGAGTTCCTTGTATATTTCTATGTTATGAAGTTTTAATATATCAATCAAATTCATATTATGTGATCTAAGTAGATTATTTAATATCTTAAAGCGCAGGTCTCTCGCAAACTCGTAGGCTGGGCATCGTAGAATAACGTGGTCAAGGGATTCTCGTTCAGCGAGGGTACAACTTAAACAAAGTGGTGTGAAATATTGTTTGATGTCAAACAACTTTGTATTGACCCGAGCATGTCCAAATCTCATTCTAATTACATTGACTATCTCCCACCTTTTGAAGTTTGTCATGATGAACCAAGGGCTATGGCCTGTCGTACTTTCTATTTCTTTGTACCATGCCGCTTTTGGTGTATGTTGGCATACCTGCTTATATGCTACTGCATACTGCCTTTGTTGATAGGCTTTGAAGTCAGATGTTGGGATGTAAATATTGAACAATTTTGTGCCGTCTGCTATGGCTTGTTTTGCTAGGTTATCTATATATTCGTTATGATAAATACCTACGTGTGCTGGAACCCAGTGAAAAGTGACGTTCTTGCCACTGTCTATTACATTATGGATGATACTCACCGGAATACCTTCCCCTTTGGAGTAGTTGTATACGTTACTCAGTGCTGTTATGGCTGCTTGTGAATCGGAGAATATTATGATGTCTTTTTGTCTGATGGTGGCGAGTGTGAAGGTTGCTTGCAATATGGCTATAAGCTCAGCTGAGTAGCTGGATATTCCTTCTTGCAGGGAGAATTTACCTCTGATATCCAATTCTGGAATGTAGAACGCTGCACCAGCACCATTCTCGGTTTTTGATCCATCTGTATATATTTTTAGCGATTGTTTGTATATTTTCTCTGAGGTTACTTCGAGAAAACGTTGTTTTACAATAGTGTTGTTGCTTACCTTTTTTTGGATATTCGAGTGTGAAGACAAATTTTATTTCATTGTCCATTGTTAATATAGGTTGTTTAAAGTCCCAGAAGGTTTTACAGCTTTCTTTAAGTGATAAGTTTGGGTCAAAAGAATTGATTTTTGTAAGGGAGTGTAAATACAATGGTTTAGTCTTCCTTCTCCAATATGGTCTACATTCAGTTAGCATGTTGAGAAACATGAGACTTCTGTATGCAGGATGACATTGTTCTGATAATATTTTATAAACTAACTTATCTGTAAGTATTGATCTTCTGATGTGTAAAGTCTTAAATATGGTTAACTTTCATTTTAGTGAATCAATGTTAATGGGTTGTTAAAAATACGATTATCTGCTTATATTAGCGGTTTAAACTTTATATTTAATGAAGCATTTCTTATGGAAAAATCTATACTGAAGGGCCCATTTTCAATATTTATTTCCAACTTTTGAGGCAAGAAAAGCTCCAGATATTAAGTTAGTGATATGAACCACAATAATATAAGGTTGCTTAGTTCAGTTGAAGCAACACAATACAACCATAAAATCTCAATGTTGAATTGAATTTTTAATTTATTAAATGATTTAAAATAATAATAAGTAAGTTATTTTCGCGACTCTTCAATTACAGACAATTCAACAGCGTGTCTGAGAGTAAATGTTATAATTATTCATGGTATAAAAATCTGCTTAACATTAGATTATTCATTTGATTACATGAATCGAAAAGCTGGAATTTTAAATAAATAGACAGATATAGTGTTTTTTCTTTAAAATGTTTGTTTATTAAGCTAGTACACGGTGAGATGTAAATGAATGTAAATACCGTGATGTAAAAACGAAATTAGTGAATTGAACAGCAGGCAAACATTGCAATCAGCAGCGCTTGTTTTTTACAGACAACATTCGCCTCGTTACCCTTCATTCTTTACTTCTGCTCATTAATTTAGCTCATTGGCTGTTCCAATATATTCAATTATGTTACAGCTAATCAGCATTGTTCCCATAATTATCTGTAAATTAAGGGGAAATTATCAGTTGTAATCAATTTACTCAATGGGAATGAATTTAAGTTGGCCTTAAGAGAGAGGTATGCATGGCTCAAAATCAGAAGTTTTGGACAAATTGTTGGATTTTATAATTTCTTAAACTAATTGTGATTAATATCTCCATAACTAGTCACGCAATATGAGCGATGTTCTTAACGAATATGAATGAGTCAATCGCTTTTGAAAAAGCAAACAGTTGTCCACAAAAAGTATGGTTCTTCAGAAGTTTGGAAACAGGAAATTAAAAATTAAGAAGAATATTTTTATCTAAGTTTTAAAAATGTTGTGACTCTACATACGTGATAATTTGTTCTTGCCTGCATACCGATAAATATGGCAGTTGATGGAATGCCTATAGATATATAAATGGTGGGAATGTTTACAGGCTTAGCACCAAGTAAAGTGACGACTCATAACAAGCAATAAGCTAGTCTGATTACAGGACTTTTGTCAAAGTGTTAACCATCTAATCCTCTTTGATGTTATGATTAACTCGGCTAACCCATCTCTTGTTCCAATTATTGATTATGTATTTTTTGTTATGAAATGAATTAAATCGATGGTTTTGCCTGATTTTGAGGCATTATGAGATAGGTTGTTATTAGCTATATAGGCTCGTAATAGGTAACCTTACTTATAACGTTGTTTTAGTTAAAAATAATGCTCCGTAAAAGTACAACGAATATAATGAATGAACTTCAAGCAGACCTAAGCTGCTAAGTGAAAAATGATTACTACGTTTTTTTTTTTTTAATTTTTGCATTGATCGATGATACTTCTTAAAGGTGGTCTTACTATGAGAGTATTCACAATATACAATAAATCTCAACTTTTGAGTTTTTTTTTTTTTACGATAAAATACAAGAAATAACGATGCCAAATGTAGAAATTCGTGGTTTTACCCATCGATGTTTAGTAGATGGTTCCACTTGAGGGTGGTTTTCCAGTTTATGTATTTTTATTTTTTCTCAAAATCTTTTTATTTTGTCCTATTAATTCTAAAAGTCGAAGTTAAAATGTTTATCTTTCAAGATGTACATAACACGTTAAATTAGTGTAACCTTTTATAAACGTGCTCCTAGGTCAAGGAAGGCATAGTTAATGGTAGTCAATTAGATCCTTTCTTATGTGGTTCCGAATGCACACAGAATTGAAAGTCCTTAATTTGACCTATTTACGCTGTTTTAAGTAAATTATACTTACTCCTTTTAAAGGAAAACATAATTCAAATAGTATTTTAAGTTTATTTGGGGTATAATTTTTCGGTTAGAGGTACTTACGAGTACCTCGTACAATATTACACTTCCAGGTCTACGACAAGTTCATAATTTTCGTGTTTACTAATAAGTTTCGCAAAAACATAATATAACATAAAAATGTGTAATTCGTATGAAATCTTTGAATTATAATAAAATGATACCTTATTGAAATAGGACATGTTTTGGCAGAAGTATCGTAAAAAAAATTTTTCAAACCTCTTAGATATAACTTAACTTCGCCATTATTATTATAGCACAAAGAACAAAAAAACAAAACAAAAAATAGATAAAAAGACTGTCAGGTATTGCTAAGTTTAATTTAGTTACAGTAAATTAATATTGGAAAATGTGTATTCATTTACAAGTGATATTAAATTTAATGATAGTTTGTTCATTATATTATTAAAAAAGCAAAATTTATAGAAGTAGACAGTTGTCTAATGTTGCTCAGTGGTTTCATACCAATATATTATTAGGGTAGATCGTTATGTTTTAAACTCAATGTAATACTTAGCTAACATTGTCGAAACATTACTGACACAATAATAGCAGACGCCTGAATTGAAGGGACGAAGGCTGATAAGTGATTGGCTGAAGCTTAATCAGGCTATCAAATACATGCACCGTTGATTAGTATGTATAGTTGCAGCTAACCAGAAAACTGTATATAATTATGAGCCACATAATGTTAAGATTTGAGATTTCAATATATTTAATCAATGGTTTTGTGTAAAAGAAACATTTCAAATAATAAGATTTCTTGGAATTCTAAAAAAAGGAAACAATTTTTGACTATGGTCAATAATTTTTATTTGATGGAAAAGTTAACTAAAAAAATTATGAATGTATTGCTCAATTTTTCTCTCATAAATAATTACTTATGGATTGAAAATTTACTCTAATCCTAGGGAGGAGTAATATGTCATACGACGGGTTTGCGTTACAGGTTTGCTGAGGTTGCATGCAAAATTTCAAGTATATAAGTACATTTTTTTACTTTCTGCGATTTTCTCGTTGTCATCAAAATTACCCACAAGACCAATGTAAAAATTTCTAAAACTTCCAATTTTTGTGTCAACCAAATCCCATAGAGTGACATTCAGCATCATAAAACTCGATGTTGCTTATATAGAAATTAAAATTACATGCCTCTGACCGACGAAAAAAGAAATTGTGTCAGCCAACTGAGGAATAGACCTTAATGACGTTCAATCAATTCGAGGTTGGACAAACACCATCATTCATAGAACTCATTCTTGTGTATGTAGAAATGAAGTTTCATTCAACACTTAAATACTAGATACAAAATGCATCTCAAGGTATCTTTCCACTGGATACAGTTACTTTTTTGTTTCTACTACATTCATTATTGTTCATAACAGAGCGTTTAAATAATAAAAGTTCAGGTTATAACTAAAGAGGACAAATTTGTAACGTTGACTTTCCGCTATATTATTTTTTCTTTTTTACTCTATTAATTTATCATAGGTTAAAATTTCATATTATGATTGTACTCTGCATGTTTAAAAATGTATTTATTTTATTTCTTCGTTGTTACCCTGATTACTCATAAGGCCAATGTAAAAATCTTTGATAAAGCTCAAATACCATGGATTGAAATTTACCATAATCTATTGCAATCCTGTTCATACACAATTTCAAGTTTCTAAGTCAGTTCATTCTTAAGATTACGTGAAGCCAGACAGGCATACATAAATGGCATTTTTCCAACCACTCGAGTAATAGGCCTCGCTGACGATCAGCCTATTACGTCTGTCAACACCAAGTTGGTTGTACAAGAATCTAAAAAAAATAATTATTGAAAGTTTCACTAAAACACCGCGGTTTTATTCAAATTAGACCAAACTTATTGTGTTATTAATTTCAGCTGCAAAAACTAAGTTTACACCGGTGAGTCAGTCGTAACCATGATGTCGTTTGACAGTTAGGGGTTGTTACGGTGCTCTTTGACTTGACAGCTGCAGTAATGAGAATCGTGTAAGATTATTCCAGTTCCAGGAATGTTGGAACAAAAGTCATTCATCTCAAGCATATAGCAATCACATGGAGAAGTTTTAAGTTTGACTTGATTCTTTCTTTATCATGAATTTGATCTGTCCTTCAGTCATTTGTATTACAAATCTTTGGACTTGCAAGTGTAAAGTCTTGTATATTGTTCAAACACATTTTTCGCAAACATTCAACTAACTCTAAAGCATACAACAGGACTAATCGTATATGTTGATATAATGCATTGTCTTCCCTTCCATCATTTCTTAACCTCCAATAAAAAATTAATTTACTTTATAAACAAATATTACGGGTATTGAAAAATGAATTAATAAACGTTCAAAGATTGTTTTGCTTCGACGTTCTGGTTCTGTAAGAGATTATTCATTTCAATATCACTGCAACTTTAATAACAAATAAGAATTACAATGCAATACGAAAATATTACATTGCAATACAAAATGCAATAACTATTCTGCATTTCGTATCGTAATAGAATGTTGAATAATTCACATCATCAATTTATATTTATCACATTTCCGATTGCATAGATAAGATTACGACTGGAATAACTTGGTATTAAATTCAGTACTGAACTGTAATAAATCTATCACGTCAAAAACTACTTTGAAATAACTGTGACAATATCTACCATCTTTCATCGTACATTCTATTAATCTTGAGACAACTTTCAAATATCATCCCATCTCTTCATCCTGAAATATTTCACTAACAAACATGTGCTCATTCGTACGCAGACGCGCAACCGCGTTTTGGGAATAACACAGTCATATAATTCTGTAGATGTTGGCATCTATATCGTGGTGGTTGGAAGGGAAGAGTAAGAGCCAAACCTTGTATAGTAGTTACTGTTACTGCTGACAGATGGCTCTGTTACAAGTGATGTATGTGACGTCACGACTAAGCCTCATGTAACGTCCTCACTTGCCGAACCGTTAGTCACCGTTAGTCCCCATTTGAGGAAGCTTAGCTACACAGAATGGACATTGATTGTAGTACACAATAAAAGGTTGAGACATTGTTTGATTAAAGTTTGTTATTGATGATGGAAGTTTGAAAGGATGGTCAGATTCCGTTATAAGCCCTTAACGCTTACACTTTTTTCAATGAACTTAGAACGTTATAAAACGATGTAGTTGAGTAACAGGACTAACATTCCATCAATCAACAAACATTTCCAGGTATTGCGATCGGTATTGTTGTCGCTGTTATGTTATCTTTCTCGAGAATCCCGATTACGGCAGGCCGCGCGGCATCACATGATTATTTAAGTTTTTTTGCACGGTACATAATTGCCTTTCCATTAAAATTCAATTTATATTTCTGATCAGCCCCTCTAGAATTTGATATTTTACTGATAGGTACTATCTCGCGGGATGTTTTTCTTTCGTTGGCTGCCCCGCGCTGATGGCAGGAGGCACTCGCATTTTGGGTGACGGAGTGTGATCAAGAATAAAAGTTTTGTGTTATTTTCAATAAAGAGTTTAGTTTTTGTTTGGTAATGTTTGTTTTTGTTGATTTTTTTGTGCTTGGAGAAATGTAGGGGTGTGATCGATATAATACGGAAGTACCCTTTTTTCTTAGCTAGTAACCAATTATTGTAATTCATTATAATCATCCATAAATGAAAAACTAGCGTTGGGGGCATAATGTTAGTTCTGCTACTCAACTACATCGTTTTATAACGTTCTAAGTTCATGGAAAAAAAGTTAAGCGTTGGGGGCATATAATGGAATGTGACCGAAAGGATAATATCATTTTGGACATTTGCCATCGTTATACGTTAATAAATCTATAACACAACGTTTCAAAGATTGAAATATGTCCTCTTCGTTAGGTTAAAAAATAAAGAAAAATTAGAAAAAAAGAAGGGAAAGAAAAGTGATTAAACAACTCTGTAAACTGGTTAGTGTCCAGACAAAAGGAAATGAACCTATACACTGCACAGTCACGAGCACAAGAAGTCAATGGCACAGTCACACGTCACACCAACACATGCGAAACTGATACTAACGTTTGTGCAATCCTCGAAAAGTGGTGTTACACATTTTGTCACATTTAGCGATGGAAATTGTCCAAAATTATATTATCCTTTCTAAACACATTGGTTGAGGGCCTAGTTGCAAAACAACATATGTGGTTGTTGACTGTATTTTTCACAAACGAAGATTAGATGTATAAAACCATTGAGCCCTTAAAATAACAAACATTGAATATCTTAAAACTATTAACCATTTTAACTGATTACCAATTTAAATATAAATAGTACTAAAATTTTATGAATTGAGTAAAGTCTCTATTGGAGAGAAAGTATAAAATTGGCTGCTTGGTATTGGAGCTAGATTTCTGAATGCTAGCAATTTTTAGTAATTGCTTGAATAATAATAATTTTCAAACACCATTTTCGTTTGAAATTCTGAATTTCATTAGTGCTAATGAAACAAAGACGATCATTGTAATTTTTAGAATTACAATGATTGAAATCTCTCTTTCATGAGAAGAGTTAAAATGAAAGGTATGTTTTAAGTGCAAGTATTTTTGTAAAGTCTGTAATGAAAAGTTGTTTGTTTGCCATTTCTTGTTGGAACCAATCACAGATGGGTCCAATATTAACTGGTCTTAGTTACAATATTGAAGTCAATATGGAGTCAACATATGAATTTCAACAGGCTTATAACATTTGTCCGTGAAACACAATACCAATTAGAGCCAGATTTGGGTTAAGCAGGGTGATATAACGCGCCTCCTGGAGGACAGGAGTTACGAAACTGATTTCAAAGTATTTGCATATGAAATGTAATAAGCGGCAGCGGGATTTCACTCTAGCAGTGTCAAATTATGATATTTATGTCGTTATGACAGTTGGTAACATTACCTACATTTAAGGATTACAACATTTGATTATGGTTATCATCAAAACAATGCTATCAAAACGTGATTACTTATATCACTCTGATTTTAGGCAATTAGTCAGATTCAAGTGGCTTGATCAAGACTGATTAAGATTTGGTAAATGTTATTCTTAGTTTTAAAACCTGGGATGATACTTAATATTTTAATTATACGTAGATTAAACAATTCAATAAAAATAAGGATAGTTTTTTTCATAATTTCACGAAAAAACTTAGGTAGTAACTGAGGCCATCTTGAAATAATTAAAAATAAGGATATTCATTTTTGAAAGTATATATATATATATCTTATATATATATAAAAATCTTGAGTCACGATGTATGTTGCCAATAAACTCCAAAACGACTGAACCAATTTCAATCAAATTTCACATGTATCCGTAATTTAGTCTAACTTAGAAGATAGGATAGTTATTATCTGAATTATTCGCTTATGTCGTGAATATAAACGAATAAAATGAAGAAAAGTTTTCAAAGCGCCTGCACATTATAACCTGCAATTACGAGATAGATACGTATATTAAACAGTGAAACACTATTTGAAGGCGCTAAGTTATGATGTATAATTGTCTAAACTAAATTTTTGGTTGAACTTAAAGGTTGAGTGGTAGACCACTTTGTAATAAAATACATTATGCATGTACAATACATTTTTGACATATTTTCTTGATCGTGACATCAAGGTAAAATCTACATCGGGGTTGGAAATATAATTTACTTCAACCAGAAATGCTCATACGCGGGCAAAACTTACGAAAAGCGTGCGAATCCGCGGGAAACAGCTAGTATATATATAAATATATGAATGGATATGACATGTTTTGATATGTCAAATAATTTAATGTTCTTAACTAATATTTCGTTAGAAATAATGCCACATTCTTAAAATATCTGTAATAAAACATGTTGTTTTCTTTTGTCGTAATTCATTCATATGTGATGACCATATTTTCAGAATAAAATATTTTAAATATGGATAATTATTTTCTCAGAACTGGAAGAAATGTTCGCTGATTTTTATTACTGTAGTATGTGATATCCAGAATCGAATTGAATATCGATCGTTTCTTGTGATAAGAAAGAGGCATTATAGAACATGCTCCAATCTGTAAATATAATCTAAAACATTCTAGGCATATACTGTACCATTATTTCAACTTTTTTAAAGCAATGGATAGTGCTTATAATCCACTCTGTACGATTTTGGTCAGATTAAAAATTACTAACTTGATACACGTAATGTCATCAAACCTCAACTAACTCAAGAATACACAACTCAATTTTGTTTGCTATTTTAAAACTTCTATACTAGTAAACTGAAATGTTCACATTTCTAGAAACCTGCCACGTATCTTCCTACATTTGCGATCTTAAGTTACGGTCAAGTGAAATACGCATTCTGACAATTCGAACAGTTTCTGAATTAGAACTGAACGAAACCAGTTTCCAAGAAAAGTAAAACAAGTTTTAGAAAGGTTATTAAATATTTTTTTTTTAATATTGTGCCACTATGTTGACAATCTTCTACACTTTAGTTTTTTCTGATTTTTTGGGACGTTATGTGTATTGAAGGGTCAGCCATGGTAATTTAACAGTTTGAGATTGTGCTGTACAAACTCTCCCCCTTATTCTGTTTGATAAGGTCCTCCACCTAGTGTCTATTCAGGACGGGTAGAATAAGGCTTGAAACGACATAAGTGTCTAATTTTTCTGATTAAAGGATAAATAAAATGTATAATATCATTGTTATGCCATTTATGTACTACGTTATTTGTTATATTAAAGTTAACCTGTTTTAAAATGAATTAGCAATATGCTTACTTGCATTAGCAGTGAGTGAGAAGTCTATTATTTATCTGATCAGCATTTTATAACGCAAATTTAAAATTGAATAAGATATTTCATTAATCTAATAAGTAAATATTTTATGTAAGCTGTTGTTGAATTTATTAAATTTGGTCCAAGAATAATAAATTAAAATATAATTCAACTACATTCAATACTGAAGCGGGTGCACAAAATATTGTTGATGAATAATAATCACCTCTAATAGAAACTTGAGACGCAAATTAATTTTAGTTACTAATATTTTAATAGGTTAAAAAGGTCAACAAGTAAAAACCTAATCAACGGTAATTAACGAGCAAGAACTCTTGTATTCTAAAGTGTTAACGTTTAATTAATGTACCAATTAGTGCGGGACTGCTTGAGGGATATGTAGTTGTAACGTGTCCTTTCTGTTATAAATAAACTATAACGTTATATCTAACGTACACGAGTGCATTGTATAAGTGTATGGTTTATTATAATTTTGTATCATTATTTGGCACATAGATTGATTTAATACTTATTAGTTCATTTATAAAAATAAACTAGATGGTGATGATTGGCTCAGCGTTAGCGAAGTCTACAATAATAATGATAATAACTTCTTTATTGCATTAATACAATTACAATTGTGTTGCAAGTGTCATATTTATATGTTTATAACCTAACCTTCCACTCATGCACTTAAACACATTCAGACATACATTTTGTTAACAGTAATTCACACTCATAACACCAGAATAAGAAGTGGGGGTTAATTGCTGATTATCTCAGCGAAATTGAAAATACTCATCGACTGTGTAAAATGCACTTGACATCAAAGGTGTTTTAAAACTGTTCTGGTTTTGATTTGTTATGCAATCATTGAAGCAACTGATTACTTTGCCACCAACTTATGAAGGGAGTCCTTTGAAGACTGTACTTCTATGTTGTTGAGGTTTATGGTTGGTCCTTTCTCTAGCTTTATAAGATTGAAAATCCCTGCCTTGAGTCAAAGCGCACTTCGACCTGCAGTATAGGGCGATATCAAAAGTAATTCATAGGGTAAAGTCAATAACCTAAGCTTCCTGAATGCTTCTCTACACGACTCTAGCTTTCAATTTCAGTATAGTTCGGATAGTTCTTTTTTGAAGGATAAATACTCTTTTCAGCTTGTATTTAGGACAGCTTCCCCAAAGTCTTACAGGTATGTCATACTCTAGATGAATATGAATCAGCCAAAATAGGCTGTTCTTAAGACCTCTATGGAGCAGAATTGTGCTAGGATACGCAAGGTATAAATGCCTGAGTTAACTCTAGAGCAAACGCAGTCAATGTGATCTTTCAAGTTAACCCTCCATCGAGTATTCCAAGAAACTTTGTGGAATTTGTTTCCTCTATAAGTCCGTCATCCACCATCACATTATTTTGTTCTGTTCCTTACGTTGCAGAAGGCAAAACTTGATGATATTTGATTTTGAGTTGTTTGCTTGCAAACTCATTGTATTGACATATTGGATGCATTGATTTAAATCGATAAGTTGTTGATTTCTAAATCAGCTGCTGGTTTGTTATTTAAACAAATAGTCGTGTCGTCTATGTACGAGTACTGAGTCACTTTACCATGCTGGACAGATGATGTCAGTCTTTTGAAATAGCTAGGGTTAAATGTCTATGGTCTATGAACTCCCTAAAAAGGTATTAAAATAATTATATAAGAATTATATATTAAAAATTAAAAAGATTACGGCCAAGAATCGATCTCTGGGGGACACCTTGAGTTACATGCATTTGCCAGACAGCACATTCTTGATCTGTACACACTGAACCCTGTCTCTAAGATATGATAAGATTTGTGCGACAGACCTCGAATGCCGAATTCTGCGAACTGGTGCAACAGTGTCGCATGGTGAACTAAGTCAAAGAATTTATAGTGGTCATGATGCATATTTTCCCTCTTATACAACCTATCGACAACAAGTTCCACAAGGTTTGAGACTGCATCGACTGTTGTTTTTTTCTGTGATTTGTTTTTTCGAAATAAATAATTTTCTAAATCTAAGCTTTAAAAACGTGAAAGAAAATGTTCTAATCACATTAAAAAGATCTTTTCAAAAGTTTTCTGATGGTAGACAAAATTGAAATAGGATGACAATTGCTTACTATGCAAGGATAGTTTTTTTTTATTGGAGTGATTTTTGCCGTGTTTAACATATCTGGAAAAGTGCCAGATTCAAAAGAAAAATTGATCAGTTTTGTCCATGGTACCAAACATTGTTTGGAGCATTGTTTAAGTAGCCACGATGATATGTCATGGATGTCACAAGACTTCCTGGACCTGATGTCCTGCATGAGACGATCCCTCTCCTCCTCACTCCCATTTGGATCAAACCCACCGACGTCACCTGCCACCGAAAAACTTGTATACGGGCGGCAGATCCTTTAATATTGTTATTTGACACAGATAGAGAGCCGAAATATTTACTGAATAAATCAGCAACCACTGTAGGGTCCTTTATCTTTTGGTCACTGTTGTAAATTTGGATTTTATCAATTTTTTTTTTCGTAAAGTTAGACAAATTAATAATTATTGATCTTTAACAAAAATTCACAGGATTTCAAAGTTTTTTCAATGTTGTAAGCCTTTGTGAGTTCAATTACTTTTCTATACATTCTTCTATAATTTCGGATTTTCTTTTTAATTTTCATTTTCTCTCTTGATATAAATAGAGTGCTAGAGTTTAATTTTCTCTTTCGATATCAGAATTACACGAGTAATAAATTTATTTTTTTGAAATTTGGAGGTTTTTTAGATTTTTTATAAGAACACGAGAGAAATGTAAAGTAGAGTAAAAAATGTTCATTAAACGCATTGAACATCTCATTCGCATCTCGGAAGTGATCGAGGAAAGTCCAAAACTCACCATCAAAAGGTTTTCTGAGATAGGTTTTTCAAATTTTGGGAGCCTGGGCTCTCAAGGAACACCCCGTGACTATGGCCTCCTGAGCACGATGGTCAGAGATGGCGGCAACAAGAACCGAGACTCTCACGTGTGGAATATTTGTAACAATGTTGTCGATGCCTGTACTGTCGTGCCCGATATACGAGTTAGGGAGTTCACAGACCAATTTAATCCTAACGAATTCAATAGGTCGTGCAGGGTTAGAGGGTGGGCGTGGTCTAGCACGTTAATGCCGAAACCTCCCAAATTAAAACATTAGATTGATTTACTCATAAAATTTCAAAGTATTTCAAATTGTTCAAAACAGCGTCAAAACAACAGCTATTGGGCGATCTGTACAACCCAAAAATCATGATTTTCCTGAGCCTATTAGAATCATTTTTTTCCATCAACCTCAAAGTGTAGTTCACAGTTGTAACCAATTTTGATTGGTTGAAAGTTACTAAAACATTTAAAAAAATTTGCACACCACCCTCTTTGAATGTTATTTTTGTCAAAAATAACTGGTTAACTCAAAGTTTTTAATTAAAAACTTTTCTTCCGTGATGGCATGCTTAAAGATGACAAGTATCTCCGGTTATTTAAAAAGAGTACTCATCAACCTTGTTGGTAGCATATTGAGCATTTAGATGAATGAATATGAATGTTTCATTTTTGAATTTTGAAAATTAGAAAGTTGTTGATTTTGAATTTTGTTTGGCTGACATGTGAACCATATTGTGGTGCATTTTTGTGCCACTACTTCTACTTTCAAGCTCAAGTTGCTAGAGACAGCCCATTTTTATAAGAGCTACTGTCAGTTGACTTCTGTGTGACGGCCTCGGAGTAGGTGTTGAAAGGGAGGTGCGAAGTTCCGGTGCAGTTGGAGGAGTTTCAGCGGACGATGACAACTTCACGGCAGCAGTAGCAGTAGGAGGGCACTGTCGACGGTTTTGAGCAGGCAGTGAAGGCGGAGTAGAAGAGGCTATACAAGAAGAGGCAACATGAGCAGGTGAGGTTGGGGGCCGGGTGGTTGGTGACTGATCGAAACGATCAAGACCCCAAAAACATCTCAGCCGGCAGCCTCTTGCCAGGCAGTGTTACAACGTGTTGAGTAAACCAGCGTCTTCCGATCTCACTGAAATTTAGTACCTCTATTCCTTCATATCAAACAGACGGCACCTCGATGAAGAAGTTAATGAGGGCAGTCCGCTGGTTCACGGCGAGATCGTGACAGTGTACAGAATGACGTCCGACGAGCTGAGGCGAGCAGTTAACTGCCGCTCTAGGTGCTCGAAGAACCCTATCACTCGAGGAGCTGGACAAATTTCATTTCTGTCTGTATGTCTGTTGCGATCTCCAGAACGAACTGACCTATAGAATTAAAATTTTGAACGAGGCTTGATTTATATAAAGTAAACGTGGAGTTCCTTGAAGGTGCATGGCAGTCCATGGGGTTTGGCTTAGCGTTAGTGAACATTGTTACATTGGTCTTATTGGTAACCATGACCATAAAGAGAAAATATCTAAATAAATAAATTTATATTTACTCTTGAGACTAATGTAAAGATGTTCGCTAATGCTGATCCAAAATCCGTGGAGTGACATACACTATCACCGAATTTGATGTTGCTTATGTAGGAATGAAGCTCATGCAAAATGTCAAGTTCATAATTCAGTTCGTTCTCGAGATGTCCCGCAGACAGATATAAAACCAGACAAACAGGCATGCGATGTATTTTTCCAGCCCCTAGAGTAATACAAATTTTCCCTCGAGGCATCGCTAATTCTCAGCCAATAATTAGAAAATACACAGGTACTGATAGTAATACTTGGTAGTACTATATTTGTGTACTATGTACTCGTAGTAGTATTTTTAAGCGGGTGTGAGTAATTTACAGTAATTATTGACATTATAATAAACCGTTTAATATACACACGCTTTTTACTTCAGAGAAGAAGTTTACATGATTACTTTCTAAGTGCCAACCATATACCGTACGTCAGTTGAGAAAGTGTTTAAACTGCAGTGGAAACTTAGGCAAAATCATTCGTCGAAGTTGACAGAAACACGTCCTTAAACAGGCGCTAGTATCTTATGTTGCAAAGTACTGGCTTATCTTGAACTATATTTACAATTTTAACTTTACACTTAATTCTTTTTTTAATTCTTAGGCTTTGGCGGCCGGGGTTATAACTAACTACACAGTCTTACACCGTGCAGTTTACACAATTTACACCGCGTCGAAACATTGTTTACACAGACACCTTCTTGAAATATTTCGGTTTATCATAATGACTGAATATGGCTTTTCATCGTGAGGGTTACTTTAAGATGTTAGTTGTTACAAACTTTCGATGTGATGTGAACCGGAAGACCTTGATATTAGTCACTTTTACTTTTGTTGAATTTACACATGAAAACTATGATTGAAAGGAAAACCCAAAAAGTTTTATCTGATGTAAGTAGTATCAAAATTTGTTTTTACCTGCGTGCAGTAGAGAAGGTAGTTGTGGGTCAGACCAATAGTCGCACCCTGCGTCGTTACTGTTGCAATATCTTTTACAGAGGAATCAGTTGTTTAGCAACGATCAGTACGATAATACTTTAACCCTTGTAGTATATGGAGTATTAAATAATAAAAAATATTTTGTACATAGGATTTATGTTGGATTGTAGTTCCAGATTGAACAAAAAGAAAAACTAAACAGATATAAGACAAGTAATGAAGAGAAAAATTAAATGATATATTATAGCATGGTTAAGGAAGCAAAACAAGCGAGTTATGATTGATAAAATATTCACTGTACATAAAAAGTCACTGTATGTGTAAGCTATGTCTGTTCGGCGGGTAGACAGTTTGACAACTCAGCATCTCTGGTTGGCTGAGTCGACGACGAGCCATACAGGTCATCGCTTCAACTGTCTCCTCTATCGTATATTTAATGTTAGCACGCATTGTGGTATGACACACATCAAGACCTTATTTAGTGCTCTGATCGATTGCTTTAATAGTTTCTGTTAATGTGTAATCCTGTTTAAAACATTGGGATGAAGTAGATGAATTCAAATAAACATTCTTCGTCATCATACCAGTATGGCCCAATCATCTGTTTACTGATCACTTAGTTCTGCAATAACGTCCAGTTGTGCACCTCACATGGAAAAACGGGGTTATGGGTATCTTATTCTATTGTTGAAGGGTCCATCATCGTACCGAATTATGTGCATGTACAATATATGCATGTTTTGTATATAAAACATGTATATATAGTATATTCATAGTATATATATATATATATATATATATATATATATATTAAATTGTATAAATGGCAATAGCCCTATTTAATTTCAATAAACATTCAATCACAAAAAGTACTTGCCCATTATATATATATATATATATATATATATATATATATATATATATATATATATATATATATACTGTATATAAGAAACGTTCCAGAACAATGGATGAAAATTTGTTTTAGTTAGTTAATTACAGTTCATAGACATATTTATTTTTTTACTAAGAAAGTGAATATTATTATAATCCATTAGTTATAACGGAGTGTCGGCTTAGAATTAATAATTTTCGAAATCAAACTTTTGAAAGAGTGTGAAGCTTTCAGCATCTGCTGGTAGAAGAACATTCTTGCTATCAAACCTCCCTTTCCTCCAATGCAAACATCTTTAGTTAAGTGCTTTTAAACAAAGAGCTCCCCGACCAGGCATCTCAATAATCAAACGCTTCCGAAGCAATCTTTCTGACTCTTCTCTCTTGTCATCTCTATTACATCGCATAGATATACTAATATTTCTTATTCTGTGATTACAATATAGGAGAATGCTCAATGTTTTCGTAACAACCTGAGAACGTATTAAATAAAGAAAATCCTTTTTAGATATACAAAAGTACAAGCTGCGTTTTTTGTACAGAACAAGTTGGTACACTATATCTCACAAAGCGTACTTTGGAAAATTTAAAAACATCATTACATTTAATATTAGTTTTTTTAAAACTCTTTACATGTTAGACCTGGAATGAGCGAAAATTTACTTTTTACTGCGTCATATATGCATGAAATGTCCGCAGAGGCAATATAATATAGGATATTATATTAGCAGCTTACCCTCAGCTTAGTAAATAATGTACTGCTGAACAACTGAGACATCATAGGAACAGCCTTTAAAAATTAAATACCAAAAAATGAAAAATATTACAATCCCTTAATCCATTTTCTAATAATTAAGTTCTAAAGATCAGTATTTTCAGGCCCACACATTTTTTATAAGTACCAATGAAATAAATCGAATTTGCCTGCCTCCATAATTTCAGTAGCATTTCAAATAATATATGTTAATGTGCCGAAATAATAAATTCAAAGCAGGCTTTAGTAAAAGCATTTATAACGTCTTATGATCGAGCCCTATGATGATTTTAAGACAGAAATAAGCATGTTTCAAGTATTTATTGTTCTAGTGTTTGTGATAAACAGGATAAACAAAATTTCGACTGCCTCTTATTATTCAGGGTTTTCACGTCTAGGAACACTAGATGTGATGAATTGTTTTAGTTGCCAAAGATGAGTTTGCTTTCTTGCCCCAATTAAGAATATATATTTCAGTTAAGGAGCCTACTACAGTCGAAAAGCGTCTACTTCCGTCCAGTGGTATCTATTTCAGAATAAGGGATGGTGTTAAAGACCTAACTTCTGGATACTCTTCAATGGACAATAGTGCTAACTCTCTCCTCTGTAAAACAGTTTTCAAGTAATGTGTAAAAATATACAAAAATTTCTGAGTCAACCAGACGTGCAGCTAATGAATGTTTATTACTTTTACGAATCATATGGATATATACATCGTAATAAACTATAATATTGTAAGTCATAACCAAAAATAATCCTTTTTCCCTGAGATTATTTGTACTTTTTGCAGGAGAAGGTAGTAAGTATACAATCTCCACGTTGGATAAGCGAGGTAAATTGCAGTAATTAAAAACAATTTTGTGCATAAAACCTTTTTTATTTGATTTTTGCACCTAACAGCAAGGCAACGTGAGGCGAACATTTATATACAATAAATACAGCTTTTTATTACGTTATTACGTATTACAGATACTGTGCATGGAATTGACACACAACTATTTTTGTAATTCCTGACTTATGCGAGTTACAGAGCTTAGCTTTGGTTTATTTCGCATGTATTAATGTGTTAGCCTAGTTACCCACCTAAGGAGGACATTGGACTGCAGATTTTGAAACATAGTGCTACTAACGATTAAAAAAAAAAAAAATCACTAAACAATAGCAAATGTCCAAAACATTCCTGTAAGCTTCACGATAGTTCCATAGTAAACAAATAACTTTAAACACAAAGTAACATTTTGAAATGAAAAAAATTATTGTTATCAAGCTTGAAAATTTTAATAACATTGTAGTATATTTTTTCCCCTATTCAAAAGTAAGATTTCGTAATGAAGACTAATTTTCTGAAGATCTCGTCATTTGTTTACTTTATTTGGTTTATAACACAACATAACTTTTTATTTAGATATTCAAATGGGATGTTCATTTAACTCAACTAGGAAGAAATTCTTTCACATAAAGTAATAGAATTTAAAAACTAGATTAAAGGTGTTTTTTGTAATAGTATAATTGATAGAAACAATATTTTCAGTAAATATTTTATTTGTTAATTAAACATGACTATAGTGTTCTCTACACAAAAATTATTTCAACTATTTTTTTCTCGAGGATCACTAGATGTCTCAGTAGTATTAAATGTCTGTTAGGTTCTTCATTCGTCTATGGCAATTACATAGAGGAAATTTCGAGATCGAAAAAACGAGTATTATGCTCAGTATAATTGTATTATCAAATAATATTGAGATCCCATATTCCAGTTTCAAACCACTTATAAGTTGTGTCAGCATTGATAACAACTTGTACGGAAGGAATAGGAACGGGTAAATAATATGAGCGCATTGGGCCCTATTATAGACCAGTAATACCTTGTGAAATTTCTACAGCCAATATAACATGTCTGCCTACTTATACAACGTAACTGGAAACGGCATGTTTTACTTTATGCTACAAAAAGCGCTGATGGGTTCGTTGTCGGGACACGAGAATGTTGTCAGAACCATTAACTGATTGCAATTTCCGAGTCTAGACGAAAGCGGGATGAGAACGAATTGTAAAAGTCTGCTTAAAAAGTCGCGCCACATTTTTACAGTTTCAATACTTTATACAGTTATACAGTATTTATCTAATACATCTATTTGTACGGTATTGTATATTTGGGATAAACTCGGTTTGCGAGCATGCGCGTATGTGTATGTTTGAAAGTCAAAGAGGAATAAAAATGTAAAACTTGTATCAAAATTTGACTCTTTATTGTAAACATGAGACCTTTTTATCATAAGATCATAAATTTCATTTCACCTTCCGCTTAGTGAAGTGTGTGAAATCTGAGTCGACACCGGGAATCTGGAGTCGACGACCGCCTTGAAGTGAGACCGCATTTCAAAAAGTCGGAGATGCAGTTGAAATGGAGCTGAACTCAACATTCGCATTGAATCAACCTACCATAGCTTCGCTCATTATGATGATTATGATATGAATTTTAATGATGAATGGAGAGTCAATTTGTGTCATTGCTATTGCATTTTGAAGTTTGTTACTTGTGGAGTTCAATTTGATCTGGAATGTTTAGTTGCACGACTTTTACCAAAATATCAGATACTTTTGATGATGGATGCAATATCACCAATGGTTTGAGTAACAAATGAAGGAAATGCCAATTATTTTAGATGCATTAGCAATAATTGAGCAAATAGATGTTCCTGATTGTGATTTTTGTATGAAGTTTCTAGAAAGAAAATTGATTGCCTAATGGAATTGGTTGGATTTTGAAAGAACACCTGTAATATGAACTCATATACCAATTTATACGTTCCCTCTGATGCTCAGTAAGCCTTTAAAGGTAAGGTAGAAGCATGGATTGAAAACAGATTGCTTCAAGCTCCAGATGGAACATTTTTGGGAGTCATCTCTTTAATGGCGGTTATTCAGCGTAATAAAGGTGGTACGACCTGTTCTGGATGAAATAGATCTTAATCAGTATATTTCAAGGCACACGGGAAGTAGTGTGGAGAGAGAGAGAGAGAGAGAGAGAGAGAGAGAGAGAGAGAGAGAGAGAGAGAGAGAGAGAGAGAGAGAGAGAGATACTTTCGTTTTGTTGATAGTTAATAAGTCATTTTTCTGTAGCAAGTTGGCTCCGGCGGTAGTTTTGTTAAGAGATAATTGTCACATAAGATGGGAAGATAAACTTGCAATACACTTGGATATGTTAAGGGTAAGGGATATGACTAAAGGCGTCGGTTAAAAGGATCTTATATTTGGGACATGGGTTGTAGCTCCATGCGAATAAGGAGTGCTGTGATGCCAGTAGCGTCGCAGTAGGAGTTCGCATTGGATATTATATGGTAAAATAGTTGAGGATGCTTCTTGGTTAGATTTGTAGTAGTTTGAGATTATTTTTAAACTGCATCATTAAACCTTTTTTACAAAATCATGTGCTGGTTAATTTGATAGGAGCAGATCACAATGAATTACTGCTTTACATTACAACCATTGAATACTCAAACATGCTATCGGTAGAGAGCGAGAATTAGCTTTATTACTTTCTGAGCGTTAACGTGGTCGTCAGTTCAGAGAGTTTTTAAACTTTGGCGGAGTCATTTGTCAAAGTGTACCTGACAGAAAGATTCTTCGCTGGAGCAGCCAAAATACTTAAGGTGAAAGAAATATTTCCCAAATGACTGCTTTATATACGACATTCACTGAATGAGGACTTCCTTGACGTATGAAATATTAATACGTTCTTAGATTAATCCATATCAAAAGTATCGAGCATTCAAAATGTTTTAAATTGTGAAGTGTGGTCCTTTAAATATTTTTTAATTCACGATGTTCAAGTTGATTTATGCACAACTTAAAACATGCATGCATTTCCCAATACCCCTTGGGGTTACTGCAACTGAAATAACAAACTACTAGGCGACGGGTTTCATAACAGAACATTGATCATAATAAATTCAATAATTATTTTACAAATTCACAGATTTCGTCAACTTAAAATACTTAACGTGGGCAAACAAATTAACGATGATCAAAATAATAATAAAAAAATAAAGATTGAACGAATATTTTCCAGCAAATAATTTTAAAGTGCCGAGTTTGGAAATTTTCTACATTTAAAATATTACTCATTTTGGAGACGAGAATATAAAGTCATGAGTAATTGTTTGATTTATTTATAAAGAATTCAGTAGAAATAATACTTTGGGCATTAGTTCATGTCCAAATTTATTTGAAGTCACGTCAACGTTGAGGAATCCTTTTTTTCATGTAGGGTTTTCTGGTTCGCAACACGTCGATAAAATCCTTGATAGTCTCATTGTGGAGAACCAACTTCAGTCAAAAAATTAATTTTAGACCAAAACTTTACAGATATACGAAAGCCCTGAATGTGGGGCTGTTACATTAGTAGACCTGGGACTCACCACGTAAGCCTAAAATGTAAGATTTTGTATTCCGTTCAAGAATCCTGAAAGTATTTATTTTTAACTCTTGTAATCCCTAAAAGCATAATATTCTATATCACCCAAAGTTTTAACCACAATTAAAAGTAACCGCATCTATTGTCACACAGATTTAATCAGTTTTGGTATTAATGCCCTATATATATATTTGAATCAAAATTGTGTTATAAATTTTAGTTGCAGCCCAACCTACAAAGTTACATTGCGAAGAGTTTTTATTAGAGTACCAATTAGCCATTATCGGCAGTAAAGCTAAATTTTAGTGATTAGTGTTTAGTAATCCAATAATTAATTACATTTTATTACATTTGGAAAATTTAGATATTTCTTTAAATATTTAGACACATATTGTTGGGTAGTTTAAACTATGTTCTAATTTGTTCTGAAGAAGTACTTACGATATAAATTTGGTTTGGGCGTATATGTTGTTTTTAAAATAATTAAAAGTTAACTAGATCAATCGTGTAAAAATGCGTGTATTCCAAAATGTACTCACAAAAGTAAATAATTATATTGACAATATTTACCGGTTAAGACGCTATTATATCAATCACAGCAATATACAATATTTGTTTATGTAATTTGAAATTCAAGTACGGATATAATAAGGTTACATCATCTAGTATGTATACAAATTACAGTATATGCGGAAAATAATAAAAACTGCATTTTTCTACAGCGTCCTCTCTGAATGTAGGATGAAAATGTCAAAGTTTGGAAGCGTTCCCAGTGTTGTAAAGTTCTGAACTCATATCAACATTCCAGCTCTTGTCCTTGAAGAGCTTTACAGTTTTGTGTTTCACTGTTTGACAGTGCAAACTTTGTCTTGCTTATGCATTATTTAATTGCTCTGCTAGAAATTTAATTACGTGAAGATCTTAATTAAACCTAGGGTAAACACATTAAAATTTGATCTTATGAAACACCCGATGAGAAATTAGTAACCGAATTTGTAAACATTTCATACACAAATCTAGCAGTTTTTCAGTAATTTAGTAAACAATTTTGTATAATACACTAGCAGAAGACGATTCAATCATAATATTAAAAATGAATAAATGGAAGTTGTGGAAATGAACATTTATCTCAAAGTTTATTAATTTAATGATGCTTCCATACCAGAATATTCACATTTTTTCTATATTTTTGCAAAGCTGCACAAGAAAGTTATCCATCACAAAATTGTAACACCTGGACATTCTGTGCGTTATTGTTCATAATCGAAAATATGTACTCTTATCTAAAAGATACCATTCGTCATAGCATGTTTGGATGACCCTATAAATAATTTGAAAATTTACCCCAAACCTTTATTGAATTTCCAAAATTGGCTACTTTGGATTTAACATACCACACAGAACACGATGAAGTAGTTGAAGATGTAGCTTTTCTCTGTTAATCAAAGACCAATGGCTACCTGATCTATTACTTCATTTATAAAAAAGTTTTGTTATGTGTTTCTAGTGAATTGCATATATTTTCAATACTTAGGTCTTCAAAAAACAGGCACGGACATGGGAATACATATTATTGTTCTGTCCTTTTAATGCGGGAATTAGAATGAAATTTTGCCATTAGCCACAATTCACGAAAAGCTCATAATTAGGCTTATAACCTTTAGTGACGCCATATTTTAGATTTTTGCAATTGAAATGAATAATTATAACATTATTATAATTTTAGAGCTTGGCACACTGTTATATAATTTTCACAACCTATAATATGCACGTATCTCCTACTTCATTCGAATGTTTAGATGTGCAAATACGTATTGAAAAGGGTATTTAAAAAGCAAAATAAATTAAACCTGTGAAAATATATTAATGACAGCTTCATACAGCAAATTCTAGAAAGAACATACTAAACAGGTTAGCTTGAGGAACTATAAACAATGTAATAGGAGTTGGCAAATAACGAGGGTGACATAAGGAAAGCATTCTTAAAACAAGGTGATCCGATCAAACGTTAAAGGAGACTATTATTCCGTAAAATAAGAATCTATCAATGTTGAAATTTGTTTTACCTCATTTTTCTTCTTAGTTGCAGAGTCTGGAAACTGTCACTATTATAAGACTTGACTCCTGGAATCTGGAGTCATGTTAGTCTGAAGAGATCCAAAAACATTCAATCTACCCTACGCATCATAACTTCGGTATGGAATCGGACCCTGCTAAATTTGAAAATAGAGATAGATCTGATATCTGATTAATAAATAGCCAATTTATAGGCAATCACAACAAATGATTGGATATAAACTGAAGAAACTTAATGCTATTTGTAATCCAGTAAAACCTCTTTGGAATTGTTAAATAAACCAGTTCTTACTGGAATAATGTTTTATTTAGAATATTAAAATGAAGTGTTTTAAAATTCTTGATACCACACAAGGACTTCAAAGAATTAATTAATATCCTAAGAATAGCATTTACTTTATTACAAAACTCCATTTTGTATCTTTATAATAAGACATGGAATGGAATACCTATAAAAAATTATAAAAGATTCTAAAAAAATTATTTTGTATACCTAATTTACCAATTATTTACAGAATCATATCTCTGTAAATACTCCCTCATTAATTGGTTTGGAAATTGTAACAAAATTCATATGAGTTCACAAGCAGCAGTAATAAAGACATCCTATACTATGCCTGTAATTCTACCTAACTAAAGTTTACTAAATAAAATAACATTATTGTGTGGCAGATTATATTTGATCTACTACGAATACTATGAGCAAAAATAGCAGGTCCTATAGATTCTACTACAGCCAAAAAGTTTATAGATTAGAATACTGCAAAAAACTGAAGTTTAATGTTAAGTTATTATGGTTTCATTTATTTAGTCAGGCTTTTTTGGCCGAGCATCAGCCGTCGGACTGGATTTCATTTCTCTCAGTCTATCTGCCGTCTGTCCGCATGTTCTCTCGAAAATGAACTGATCCATAGACTTGAAGTTGTGCATGAATGTCATTTTTATATGAAGTACAGTGGTTAGAAGATGATGGTACATGCCACTCCATGGGATTTGGTGAAGGGAACGTGGCATTTTTACATTGGTTTTATGGTTCTCATGTTGGTAACGAGAAAATATCAGAATTGATAAATTTGTAAACGAACTCATTACACCCATAAGACATTAAAAAAATATTCATGCCAGTCGAGCATGAAACTTCATTTCTACAAGAACGAGTCCTATATTGTGTAATTTTCAAGTCAACCTCTTTCTTTACGATCGTTTGTTTGTCTAATAATCCGCAGGACATCGCGAGCCTGTTATAAGACGTGGTGTACTTATATCTTGTAATAATTCACTTTTACAATGTTTGTGAATTCAATTTTAATAATTTTAAAAGTCTTTTATACTCGGAAAAACCCCATCATCTAATGATGACACTAAATGGCGATCTTGATAACTACGTGATTAAATAAAATAAAGTGTAATTATAAATTGACAAAAGACAGTTCAGGTAGTATTATATCGTATATTTATAGCTATGTTCGTCATAAACTGACACTCTAGTTAGCTACAAACTTCGCTTACAAGTTGCTTCATTGGATACTAAATATTTATCGTCACTTCAAATGATTGGCTATAAACTGAAGAAACTTAACCCTACTTATCTGTCCAGTAAAACCTCTTGGGAATTGTTCAATAAATCAGCCCTTACTGGAATAATGTTTTATTTCGAATGAAATATTATTACATTTTCTCATTGATATCCACCAAGATATTGATGTGAGATCTTTCTGTTTAATATAAATACAATTTGAATATTATTTTAAAGTTTCATAAGAATAACTGCAACATTAATAACGTGTATTATGCAAATATATATAGTTTTATTTGCATAACACTAATAGGGTGAACGATTGAATGAAAGCCAAGATACTATTATTCCATTTCAACATATTGTTTAGCTAGTTAATAAAAATAGTCTTTAATTCAACATCAAAAACATAATAAAATAAGCACTATACCGTTCAATGCTAGCAGTTACTAATGGTAGTTAACTGAAAATTCGAATTAAAGTTAATTATTTGCATGATCAATACAGGTTAATAAGGATACTCATACGTTATGATAATTATTAACTTTTTTATCGTTCACTATAATTTTTAATTTACCTCTTACATTAGATACGTTGGTTTACCATTTGTTTGACTGAATATGTCTCTACATGCAAAGACATAATAATTTCAATACGTTAATTATTGTGTTAGTAGTCCTCGATACGTTGTGATAACAGATTCATAAATTACCTCTGAATAGGTTTTTGTTTGCTAGACAAAATAATATGGATCTCATTACTCATACATTAATAGACAATAGCTATATTATTGCTTAACAAGTGTATCAGTAGAACGTCAAATTGAACGGAATGTTTTAAAGGTAAATATTTACCTTTTTGTTTTAGAATTTAATGATGTGTGGTTAGGGCGATCGCATTAGATCTTATGGTGAGGTGAGAGACTTATTCACCGTATATGACACTTTACTAAATCGTAACAAATTTTAAAAAGTGGAGTGCAAAAAGCCACAAAACGTTTTGAAGAGACAGGCAGAGTCAAGGACAACCCTCCAGAATCTGCAGATCAAAGTCATCTACTAGCGATGAAATAACAGTAGATGTTTTGTAATATGTTGAACATAATTCGACAGTCTCAACCCTTCCGTTTACTAAACTGTAATATTTCCCAAATGTCAGTATGGAAGGTTTTGTACAATAATAGATTAAAATCTTGGAAAAGAAGAGTTATCGAGTGGCCTGAAAGGTTACCACTAGATTCTATCACCATTAGATTAATTTTTGTGGAGTCAAATTAAAGGCAAAGCGTATAAATCAAAACTACAGTGTACAAACTATTTGAGTAACCAAATCGTGAAAGGAATTCAAAGAGTTCTGCAGGGATCTATCCAACGATAAAAAATTTATAAAGCTCTTACAACAGGTTAGCACATTGACAGATCGTCGACGGGGAACAGTTTGATCATCCTTTATAAAAACACTGAAGTCAATAAGCCAAATAAACTTTGACTTAACATATCGGTCTGTAAAACATATTTGTTTCACTTTTATGATAGAAAAGAATATATTCAAATGAGTTTAAATTTCATACCTTTGCTTACGATTTGTTATTTTTTTTAAATAGGCATAAGGATATATTTTAATTATTTTAATTTAATTACAAGCGATAGTTTGAGTTAGCCACCATATTGTACTGGTTTGAGATAGTGACCTCTAAGTTTCACTATCGCCCGCAATAGGCCACAGAGACTTGTAATGAAATGTACTATATATCGGTTAATTTAAAACCTAGCTAATTCTCGTAATCCGGTGTGGGTGTTGAAAGGAAACACAACAAAGGTGATAAAAATAAAACTTGAATCTTCTCGTGTAAACATAATACCCGATCATTTTAATGCTTATGTTTGCCAAATAAATTACTACTTATTATTATAGAAACCAACTTAATTTTACAAGACCTGTTCTCCTAATCCTCATAAAAAGAGGAAAACAAAAAATAACTAGAATGCAGTTAGGAATATTTCATAAGAAAATATTTTTTTATTGATCTTTCCCATCCCGAACATTACCTTTCTATCTCATTGTTTCACACGACTCTCCGCGATACCACAAGAAGTGCACAGTTATTTTCCTGTTAGTGTCGCAATTTTCGTCTGCGTCTGCGTTGCTATGACGTGTTAGTTGTGCTCTTGACTTCTGGTGCTCGTGTGATCGCAATTTGCATCCTGTGCAGTGACAACGCCTGGGTCCATTTTATCCTGTCTGGACTCCAAGCAGTTTCAGGTTTGCTTTTTCTTTCCCTGTTTCTGTCTTTTTTAGTAACAGTCCAATACTGCACATTCTAACTTTTATGTGCTAATTATGTGTCTTCTCTCCTGACGAAGAGGATAAACTTCAATCGTCAAAACGTTGTGTCATACATTTTCTACCATTTAGCGATGGCAAATGCCCGAAAACCTATTATCCTTTCACGATCTGTTACTTTAATGTATTATAATTTGTATTATCTATTATAATTGTAATATAATAATCACCCATGATGATTAGCAAACTAAGAATATGATATTAACCTACCTTCGGTCGAAGAAAAGGATCGTTGTGTTAAAAATCTTGGTTTCCCTTGCAATAAATCCTATAAATCCTTTTTATGTTTTTCCTTTTATTTACCAGCATAGCAATTTTCTACCAATTTGTAACATAACGGATGTTTACATCGCCTTTTATGAAGTACCATCTTCCTTTTTCATAAAATGAATAGCATAAATATTCGATTAGTATACTTTCATAGAAGAGTTTTGTAAAAGTATCGCAGCTTTTTTTATAGAGCTTAGGTAACCATGCAGTGTAATAATAATGAGTGACGAGTATTCAATTCGTTATCACTTTGTACATATAAATATTAAATAAGGCACATAGTGGAACTCAGTTCACGGCGCTATCCTACGGGTAGACCTAGGTAGTGCAATTTACTCCATACAGAGTAACATTGTAGAGTTCTGTTTATAGGTCCTAATAAAAAAAATTAGAGAACAGTTTTGGTTAGAATGTCTCTGGTAAAGATTATAAAACCGAACCAAAGTATACTGAAGAAAAGTTAAGTGATTTGAAGTCAAGAAAGTAGTCTTTAGTTTGACAATAAAAATTATTGCACTTTTTAGTTCTATTTTAAAATAAACATCACCTTAATTTAAACCAGTCTCCTTCACTAATACTCAACCAATAACTATAATAATAAAAAAAACTCCTATGTATTTAAAATATTTTATCCTAAGTATGTTCTGAAAACCAATCGAGGCTATTCTGGTTACCATGAAATCTAAATTCAAGGTGGAAATGGAAATGCCAAAGCGCTTTTTTGTTAGCCGAGCACTCATTTCGATTTCATTTTTATCGTAATGGAATCTTAAGCAAACCAGATCAATAATTCCATCTCACTCAGTTTTTTGTGCAGCTTCTTATTGAATACGGTTGGAGATTACTTTGGGTTAAATCCATAATTCAGTAGTGCAATAATAATAAAACGTTTGCTGCTTATAATTTAAAATATATCAGATTTTCATTCTCAATTGTGCAGAAGGCCATTGGTAGCTGATAGTTTTCTTTCTTTCTGTGATCTGCCTACTAAAGGAACCAAACTACACAGAACACTTGAGTTGGGAAATAATATTAAATTAAATTCATAATATAATAATAATGCATTACAACATTTTCATAGGGTATGGGCCATTTTGGGAAATTAAATTAAATTATTTTATCCATAGAATATTATAGTTTCACTTTGTACTAAACAGTGTTTCAGAGAAAATGACACTGGAAAAAAGGAGGAAGAAAACTATGATGTAAATTAATTAAACATTATTTAGTTACAATCAATATTTAGAATAGTTAATATAGAATGGGCTTTGATTTTAGTTTTTTTAAGTTTAATAGAATCAGGGATTGAGGGCGCGTGGCACTGAAAAAAAAACATAACATTTTTATATAATCTTCTTAAAATTTGCTGGAAAACTAAATAAAAATCAATGCGTAGGTGCTTTATACATTATTAAAAATCTGAAGTATCAAGGTTATTTATAAGGTTTGCTTATTCAATGACCACCAAACCCAGGCACAAAGGTTTTGAAATTTATTGTTATTGTGTTATAGCTTTAGCGACAAGTTTTAACTCAATAGTCCCCTTGATCTTCGGCTCATATTCTTTTCCCACCGTCCTCTAAAAAGGACATAAGTGGTACTGTTTAGACTCCGTTTTGGCGAGATATCTTGTAAAGAGATTTGTCCTTTTACACGTGTTGCTATATAACCGCATATCTTGACTGTCTCTTAATAATCCTTAAAACCTTACTTGATAATGTGTTAAGTAAATTGATACATTCCTGTAACAATCTCTATTAATTTAATTTAGAATTTTCTAAAAATGTAATTATTTTATTAAAATTTATAGAAATCAAAATGAAAGTAAAAACCAATACACCCTACTAAGATTGTGTAAAAGGGGTAGGAGCGTTCAAATGTAGCATGGCATTTAGTTCTAGCTCCTGTATTCAATATAATAAAGCAATATTGTATATTGCAGACTTTCTCAAAATAGGATTCGTAAAAATAACAATAAAATGTTCCGTTTCTTAACGTATCTGAAACGAACTGTCGTTGCAATATCAATACAGGACAAGTAAACCTGTTTGAACCAGATTGTCTTTTAATAGTTCCCCCTTATAATACTTAGGCGGATTGAGTCTTTTACCCTTCTATGTCTTTGTGGGTCTGGTAAATGTTGTATTTTTTATTAATTGTGTTGTTTGTTATGGCGACTGATAGCAGTAAAAATATTTGGAAATATAAATGCTACCGTTAGCTTGACATACATTATATAAATTTTTCATTAATGTTGTTTCAGTAGAAGAGAAGTTTAAAAAATCAGGAATAGTTTTGGATAGATTTTTAGATAGAAAAAATCTATAGGAAACCCTTTATTGTAAGCGATATCAACATTTAATTTGCAGGTAAGTATATTATAATAAATTTTGGTCTTAAATTTTGAATTTTTTTAAATGTACAGAGATACGCCTAATTAAACTTATATTTATTTTCCATTAGATTTAATAATATTTTCTTAAATAGTTTAAAGTGACATCCTGATTTTATTTTTTGTTTGTTAAGAAAACATTCCGTCTGTAGGCTACTTTCTTTTATTATATTACAATAGAGCAAATTTTCATATTTTTAATGGTGCTTCTTGGGGTTTTTATAAAGAGCTTTGTAAGAAGGTAAAGCTTAAAAATCGAATTAAACCCAAATTAGGAGGGCTTTATGTACTTGATATCTAAACATGATTAAATTGTACTATTAATATGTATAGAGTTGTGACTATAGAATGAAATAACTCTTAAACTAAAGGATAGCAGTTTGTTGCAAATAATAGAGAATTTAATAGAAATAAATTTTTTAATAATTAATGTTTACAAAAATATAATTGTTAGTTCTACAGTCCGTTTCAAATACTCTTCACACATACCTAGAAATCGCAATCAGTTAATGGCATTGACAACAGCATTGTCGTGTTCTGACAGCGAATTCGCCAGTGCATTTTATGAAATAAAGTTAACATATTTATAACATATTTTCCATGCGCTTCCTTTGTTGCTTCATGCATTGTATTCAAAAGCCATAGTATTACTGAGGTATTATTCCTAAATACTGCAAGTGGTTTGCTTTGTCCACCATTTCATAATCATTATGGAATGGTTAATAATTTTTCTCCTTTAAGCCTAGAAGAGCTCGAATCCTGTCTAGTCTGTCTCAGCTGCAGTATTTAGAAATAACTACTCAATAATATTATGGCTTTAGAATGCAATGCATGAAGCAACAAAGGAAGCGCATGGAAAATAGCGAAACGCTATTCATGTGCTGGGTCTTTGTTCGTCTACTTTTGGTCTAAATTCCGAATTTGCAATCAGGTAATTGCCCAAGAGATGGTTCCGACATTTAACATTGCACATTGTAACGTTTGAGTGCTGTCGATATATACGGGAATGTAGTCAGGTCGACATTAATCAAAGTCAGGTCGATATCGATCAAAGCTTATAGGTACTCGTAATATAGAAAAGTAATTTACTAGTGTTTGGTAATTTAGATGAGATTACTAAAAATATTCTGTACACATTCTTTTCTTTTATTAAGATTTTATTGTTTCCACGTATACAAGTGCATTTTAATAATATTTAAAATTAAATATAATTAAAAATATAAATATAACATTTAAAATTAAATATAATTTAATTCATTAGCCTAACGAGTAAAGAGTTTACAATCGTATTTATTTCCATTTCATACTCAATATCATTGTATTGTTATAGTTTACTTATCAAAAAATCCCCAGTTAACATACATGATAGTATGTAATTAATTATAATCTATTTTTTTAAATATGTCAAATGGACCTAAAATCAGGATTTTCTACTTTGGTGAGACCAAAACTGAAAAATCATATTTATTTTAGCTTGTAATATATAAAACCTATTTTTATTGTTAGTTTTAATACATAGTTAAGGTACTTGATTTTAATAAATATTTCCCGTTGGGTAATTATAGTGAAATAGATAGTCATTCTTTTTGTTTCTAAAGGTCTGAATGTAAAATTATTATTTTGTATTTAATGCTGTTTACTTAATTTTAGCATAAATTATTTGTATTTGTATAAGTATTTGCCTTCTTTCTCGTTTATTATTTTTGTTATTTTTCTCTTGCGTAAAACATAAAAATGTTTATGTTACCTGTTATATAATTTGTTACCTAAGGTATCAAAGCAAAACTTAGTTACACCTATTTTCATCTCAAATAGTTAGTTTTTAATACATAATAACATGTTGAATATCTAAAACTAACACAATTAAAACTTTTACTTGACTGGTTTCAAATGGTATTTTTAGTTCGATATTTTACTCCATGCGTTGAACAGGTTTTGCCAATAAAAAAAATGAATGAGCCTCAAAACAGTTATGGCGAGGTCCTAAATTTTCTCTTCGGTTATGACGAGAACAACTATGATGTACTTATCAACAATGATGTTCTGCTTTGTTATTCAAATAATTTAAGTACAAACCTCAAATTACCAAATACATTGTATTTTTAAGATAAAGTAGTTCTGGTTTTGACTTAATGTTTTATACTTTTATTGATTTTCATATATATATATATATATATATATATATAAAACATATTTGTATATATCGTATATTTGGTGTGAAAGCATCTGAAATTTTGTTGAAAATTGTTAAACATTACTTCTATTTAGTCGCGGCTTATATGCGTTGCAGAAGATTATAAGAATTAAAGAAGGAATAATGAAGAATAAATTAGTTATAACGACAGTTATCAGTTTATGAAATTGTTAAAATCTTACTAAAACTTTATAAATAATTTAGTGGGTATTCAATGCGACTGACGCAATGTGGATTGTTGGTTCTTTGGAACTCGAGGGATGAGCGTAAAGGTTACTCCCTTGAACCTCAACTCCTCAGGCGACATTCGTCTTCTGACTCATGTTGTCATGAATAAACGTTATCCACTGCTATTAAGCTACAAATAACCTATTTGAGACATTCACAAACTTCCACAGTTTCTCAACATTTTGAATACTAGATTTTTTGGAATGTGTGTTCCTATTTAGACTATGCCCGTAGACTCTACGGTGACCACGTTCTCTCCTGTTGATTGGCGATTTTACATATACGAGATTCTCCTATCGCTGTAGCTACTGTGAGAAATGGCGTTCACAGCTATAGATCGAGGGTTTTATACCCTTTATTAAAATAATAATATAGAAAGCAATATGACATAAATATGGATGACCGTAACGTATTCGTAAACAAGAATGACTAATTTTCTATTATTTTATAAAAGAAAACTTACAATTATCCAATAACTGTTATATTTTCACATGAGGCCTGTCGACATCAAAGATGCCATCGTCAGGTGTGAATCAACAATTTGTATGTATATATATATATATATATATATATATATATATATATATATATATATATATATATATATATATATATATATATATATATATATATTTATTTATGTGTGACATTTTACATCAACAGAACAAAATAATTATTATGACAACGCAGTGCGCATGGAGCTGGCCGAGAAACGGGGTGAGAGCCAAACCTTGTATAGTAGTTACTGTTACTGCTGACAGATGGCTCTGTTACAAGTGATGTATGTCTAGGCCTTTCGTAACGTCCTCACTTGTCAAACCGTTAGTCAGTGTTACTTCAGTAAGTTTTACTAATGTATATTTCTTAATGAGTATTCAACTCCGATAGGAAAGTATTACAGGCAATCTTTAAATTTTGTGTTTGATTTTATTCAAAATTTATTGCCGATACGGGTGACTACCGAAAAAAAACACTTGGCGTTTCCAAAACCAAATAGATAACAGTTGTTTATAAGACGCATAGATTGAGTTGAATCAAGATACGGTTCCTTAAATCATCGTTGTCGATTCAATTACGAGTAAGCAGCAAAGAAGGTGCTTTAAACATTTGTTTATAATGAAAAATTTGAAGTACAGTATTTGCATTCTTAATTAAGACGGGGTGTCTGAAACAATTGCTTTGTTAGAACAATTTGTTTCGTTTTCGGCTTATCGGTTAGTTAACATTTTTATATCAACGCTTTTCTTTAACACTAATGAAACAAAGAAATTTGTTGTAATGTCTGATTGCTCAGATCTCTAGTATTCCCCCTCCTGTAGCTCTTTCCACTTCACAATCCTATTCCTCCACTCCGACTCTCATTCTCTCCCTCCCTCCCCTCACTCTCACACTACTCCTCGAAAAGTATTCTCCTTCTTACTTCTCTTACCGCTCTCTAATAAACCTCCCAGTCCTTTTCACTCTCTTTTTCTCTCTCTCTTCCTCTATCTCTATTTATCTCATTTAATTAACTAGGTTAATTTTATTTTCATTTCTTAAAAGAGATTAACAAAATATTTATAAAATTATATGAGCTCTCATTGACTCCGTGATTATATATGGTGTTAGGGATATCGGGGGAAGGGATTTATGGAAATCTATATGTTAACAAGCAAGTTAGGTATCAGCATCCTCATTACTGACTTAATTATGCATATAAATAAATCCAAAAATCTAATACTAATACGACAATTACAGTATTAAACAACACACTTTTAACAGAACTTATTACAAAACAATTAAATTACAACTAAAAAAGCTTCCCAGTTACATGAAGGCATTCACGTAGCTCGGCTGGATGTTCGCTCTGTCCCTATTTTCATCATTAAGTTTTCATATTAAATTGGTAATAAGAAACGAAACATATTTTATACTTAAAATGTTACTTGAGTTGAGTAATATATTTTACATTTTAAAATATTACTACTTATTTTTATATTTTATAAATAGTATTAATTTGTTTTATACCGTATTTAGTTATTGGATGAACTTTAGCGAAGCCTCAAGGGGCTTTAAAAATGTAATTTCCATCTGTCTGTCTGGATATATCGAGAACGAACTGGCCTGAAGACTTCTGGCGTAAAGCTAGAAACTTTCGGTTTCGGTTAAACATCTGTTTGCTCCATATAAAAGCCGAAACATTTCAAAAACATAATTGTGTAAACCGGAAGACTGATGTTGGTTATGGCACCGGCAGCGTAAGCCTAAGAACTAAGGCTGCTATAAAACCCAGCGTAACGATTAAAAACGGAAATGTACCACGTGGCACGTTATCTCGAAGTAGATTTCATATGAATACCTTACATTTTTCATGATACATATAAGGTGGTGTTCTATGATCACCGAACATGACTGAGCCTTATTGAAGAGTGCAATGAGCTTGAGACTGTGCATGCAACATCAACGAGGATTGTTACGCGACACTTTTATTACTGCATGTATTCTTTCTATTTGTCTATATTTTATCCAGCGGTATTTAATTATAACACGTGAGTCTTAAATGTCAATTTTATATACGATGGTCAAATTTATGTGTAATGAATTTGGCATTAAACAATTTTATGTGGAATAAAATACACTTACTCAGAGGTCTAACGGTATATTGACCAAGAAACCAACTCTTATTATTTATCTTTTGCAACGTCGCCACTAAATGCAAGGCAATTTGTCTCTCAGAAGAGATAATTTGAAATACAATAAGGTTGTGAGTAAGTATTAAATAAAATATGATACTGGTGATTATAATGTTTCGCAAGTGTTAAAATAGTTTGTTTAACAAAGTATTTTTGAATAATTTTCTAAGACTGACAACCTACAGATGTACATTCCTAAGGATGAGCCTACTTCTTAAAGATGAGCCTGCCTTCTACAAGATATGTATTAAACCATATGAGGATGAATGGGATTAAATTCAAAATTAGTTTAATATTTTTATTTGAACTAATATTAAACAGTATGAGTAAAGTTAGGCTTTATACAGATTCAAACTGGGAGTTGCAAATGAGTATATAATTACTACCCGTTACGGTACATTGTTTGACTGTCTTACAAAAATAGAATTTGACTTCTAATTTATAGGGCTATTAAAGCAAAAAAAGTTATTATTATTAAATTATTAAAGTTATTATTTCGTACACACTCTCACTAAAACACAAAATTTTGTAGTAAAAGAAATATGGGCTGTTAGTAAAGAGATACTTGTTAACTGAAACACAGAAAGAACCAAATGAAGGTTCTTACTTGCAATTTATAAAATAGAAATTTTAATGAGAAGGAATTGGGTTAGCTAGGATTATTTATTTAAGATTCCATAATGATAAAAATGATATTGAATGTCAGGTTTTCCATTAAATAAAGCGTAGTGACATTTCAATTTCTTACTTGAATGTAGATATCATTAAATTTTAAGAGAAACATACATACATGAAATAAAAACATTGCATTTTAACAAAAAAGTTTAGATTATGATATACATATATTTAAATTTTCTCTGAGATTTGAAAGGTTGAATTTCTTTGATTTTAGTGTTTATTAGTAGTATATTTATATATCCATTTATGATTTCACAGCCATTTGCTTATCATCAAAAATAGAAAGTTGTATATTATTTTCGGACAGATGCACAGTTATAATAAAACTATCGAATTATTTTTAATGAGTGATAAATATTTAACAGAATTTCAGTGTATGCTTTTAATTATGTATTTTTAACCCCCCGATGGTTTATTGCCGATGCGTCGGCAGCATTCACGTAACCGCGTTGGTTCAATGCCGCTGCATCGTCAACTGTTTATTTTCAATATTTCATATGCCCATCTTTCACTAAACATGCTATATTGGGTACCGTTGAAAGCAGCTGATTTCGCTCTTCATTCAGTGAGTATTCTGACCAGACAAAAATATTACACAACAAAACTTACCAGCTGATCGTGGCCGTCTTTCTTTACCTTGCGCTCCCGCGTTCACGTCGACTAGTAGTTATTATTGTGTTCGTACGGTGATTGAAAATGGATAATTTACGTGCAAGTGAGATTGACAGAGAGTTAAATAATCAACTAATTGATTCTAGTGATGATGAATGTGACATTGGAGCTGAAGATGTGCCTTCGGACTTTGAGCAGCATCTGACAGTGAGTTCATCAGAGTGAACGGTTTTCCACAACGTGTACATATTTAATTCTTTGTACATATCTTTTTTATTTTTGTAAATAAGTTTATAAAAGTTGATATTTTCTTATTCAGTAGTAAATTGGTTTTAAAATGGCTATTCAAAAATAGTATAAAGTGTATATTTTTTATTTTGTGCGAGTAAAAACTAAAAAAAATTTACATTTTACATTTCATTTTCTTCTTTTCTGAAATGAACAACACCAAGTATGTGGTAAGTAGTTTTTTAAAATTTTTTATAATACTGTATTATTTTCTGAACAAAATGATATATAATAATGCTTACATAAATTGAAAAATATATTATTTGGAAATTTTTGAATGCAAGTCTGCAGAAGCCACAAAACAGGCTGAACCACCAGGTGTGGTAATAAATAAATATGAATTATAAAACTATTTCTTGTACAGAAAGTTAAAAAATTTCAATGCAAACTTAATAGTTTCAGAATGATTTAAATATAAAACATTGAGTATTTGTATATTGTTACAGATGTATGTGTCTTGTTGTAAAGTAATTTTTACAGTTACCTACCGAGTCTTCATAAGAAAAATGAACTATTGCAGTCGCCTTTTAGTTATCAATGTCGATCCCCAGGAGGGTTCACATCTGACACTTATACCTGCCAGTAGAACCTGGGTAATGAAAAAACCGATATGTCTCTTACATCTGGACAACCCCATGAAGCGTTCAAGAGTGACACAACACTAAGAAATATCAAGACTTTGGGAAAACTTAATCGATGATTATAGTTAGTGGGGAGAATGACAATTGAAGTGGACGAGGCTGCATTAGTAAACAAACAGTACAAACAGCTCCTCAGCCCAATCACAACCAGAGATCAGTGTGCTTATTGGGGTATGTTTCCTCTTAAATTTATTTTGCAATTCAAGGATTAGGCTTGCAAGCCTCTTCCGTCTCATCAGAAAAAAAAACAATTATTTTATTTCTTGTGGTCCTCTCATGCATGTGTAGTGGCCCTTAAAATACGTATTAAAACACCAAAACAGTCTAATAAGTAGTTCAAACAACCGAACACTCACTATGGTAACAATAAAGAGAAATATCTCGATCGGAAATACTCGTGTAATAGTGTATTTTATGCCACTCAAAATAGCAGCATTATTTTCGCGAGCAAACTCAGAGAAATTGATTGTATTGTAAGATAAATACGATAAGTTAGGCGAATGACCTAAATCCACAAGCGTAAAGTGTAAATGTTTCAGCACATAAATTCCTTACCAATGTATACTTTATAGTCTCCACTACTCATATAACTTTGGCTTTATTTCCTAGTTTCGTTTCAGTTTCCATTTTAGTTCCCTGTCCAGTCCCAAGCAATGTTCATTTGATTACTTGTGTGGATTGAATAAAAAAGAAGCACATACATAATTAATGCTCTATAAATAAATAATATTTACAGAAAACTGTCGTTACCAAATAAGCAACTTTTGATGACGCGTATTTAATCGTAGACCTTAAACTGTGTGTGAGTCAATAAGATTAACGATAGTAGGTATTAGATGATAAGTGCAACTGTTAGTAGAATTCATAAAAATATGGCCGTTGCAATCATCCACAACAGCTGCCGTAAATGTTAATAAATTGCGACTAAACATTGTGAGTTTCATGTGGTCCACATAATTTTAAATTGGCTATTCAAATTTACTTAACCAATCTTAAACAACTTTTACGCAGGCATAATTTCTTCTATCTCTCAAGGCTTAACGATGGCTATCGTTCAAAGTCAGGAAAAGGAATGATAATATACCAGTTATTAGTTACCGTAGAGCCAAACAAAATGGCTTTAAAATTCTTAGACCATTTAGAATATTATTAATTCTTGCTTTTTCATATGAGGAAAGGTTTCAAGATGGCAACTGTAAAAAAGCATTGAATTGTATAGAATAGTTTCAGAAATAATAGTAGAGGTGGTAATTACTGTAATTTTTAGCCGATAGAAACTATTTGTGGTAAATAGATAGTACATACACATGGTTAGATAATTATAAATGGGAGCCACTGGACAGTTTTTATCTCTGGTATTGCAGAATATACACTAAAATAGACTACCAGTGTTGTACAAATAACTATTAAAACTAATAATCCGTCTTCTAAATTTTCGAGATAACAGCCAATCTTTTTTTGCGACTGAGCCGGAAGGGATATTTAAGTGGAATTTGCTGTCATTTGATATTAAATATGAACACTAATAATAGTATACTGATTATAATGAACTATAATAATTATAGAAAATATCATACTAACGCTTCAGATTTTTATACGTGACTGAGTTACCCCATGGTATAAGTGTGTTGATTTCTGTTAACAAATTGGCCTCTCTCAGAACGAAATTCCTTGAGGTCAGTCTGTAAGTATTTAATTTTCCCTTATTTAATAATTATTAAACGTTATTGTTTAGTAAGTAGTACATTTTTAGTGTATATTAAATAGTTACTTATTATAAATAGTAATCTTAATGTAATAAACAGTCAATGATTAAAAATGTATTAAGATAATAACTTTTTGTTTTTACATAATTAAAACCAGTAAAGCAGTGCACTTGTCTTCTGCCACCCGGTGATGCAGTTGTTATTTTATCAATTAATATCTCGTCTAAAGCTAATTGGTTTAGGGTTGTTTAGGTGGATCTAAATTCAGTGGCATATATATAGACTTTTCAGCGGAGGCTGACACTCTGGGTGGTTTAGAATATATAAAATACCCTTAGGGGCTCGAAAATATTATGACCTCATGAGCTTGTTCTTAGTTTGAAACAAGCAACTGGATGCAATTTTTTAATATTTATCTTCCAAACTTACTGCCTTGAGCTTTTTATGCTACCCTCGTATACGCCGATGTCTTAGTGTCAAGAGTTCGAGGTGCCAACTTTCGTGGGACCAAGATTTCTAGTCATTCAGTTTTAGAGTTTTATTGTAATTGAATAGTGAGTGCGGAAGTTTGTGATGTCATAATGAAAGTGTTCAGGACTATCGCTATGTGTAAGGCTATGTAAGTCAGTCACCTACATTCGTCCCTGCCAAAATGTCAGTACCAGATATCAGATTGCTACAATTAATTATTGTTATCAGCTCTGAAAACTAATAAATCTACTAGTGTAAACTCTACTGTAGTTCACTACAATAGCTACAGATATGTGCTGCTATGTGCGATAGAATTGAGTTAACTTGTAACTCGTTAGGAGTCTAAACTATATTACTTAAACTATCTTTGAATTATTGATAAGAAAGTCATTGACATATTTATGTCATAGGTGAAAATATATATTTGTTTCATCCAGTAAACAAACATCAAAAAGGATTTAATTGTTAAAACCCAATTTTTTACAAATTATTGCCATCATCACTGTAAACTTTGCTATGTATTAATACTTAGTGTCCAATATTTATTATATTTATTTACTATACTATATTTATTTATTTACTATACTACCAATATTTATTAAAAATCATTATAGAAATAAGTATTTTACTTAATATGATCTGAGCTCAACATTTAAGTTTTAAAACTGCAACTCAATATATTGACTAATATTTATTTTATTTTGAATTTAATATACTTGAATTTATATTTTTGCAAATTTATTTTACATAGTGACACGTTATAGTTTCCTAGAATTTAAGTTACTGGTACGGGATTTCATTGTTATGAAAAAATGAATGATTAAATTTAAATGATTAAAAATAACTGCTCATTGGACTTAAAGATTTAAGTAATGTTTATCGCTAAACCTACCAAAGAGAATATCTCGGAGTGGATTTATGACAAATAGAGAATCACAACAGAAAACAGAGGAGAGAAATACAGCCAATAGGCAACCTTAGGTAGATTAGCTTAAAAAACTAAATATAAAAAGTAGGAACCAATACATTACCTGTAAAGAGAAGACGGCCAATAGGAGCAACCTGCGGGCGAGGTCGGAAAATGGCGTCACCATCTCAGGGTGGAGAGAAGGTTGGAGTGGAGCAATGTAAATCAAACTCTAATGATTGTTGAAACTGTTCAAGTGTAGTTTATACCTAATTTGTGTATTTAATATGATCGCATATTCCGTAATTATCATAATATTGTGTTGGTTTAATCAGAAAATGTTTCTTACGTATTTACCAGAAAGTAATTGATACTTAACCCGGCTATTTCGGGCAATATTACTATTTCTAAATGTAAAGTTCCAGCTATTACGAACAAATGAATATTTCCAAATATTAAAGAGGATCACTGATTTATGTCATAAATATAAATGTGATAAGTTAGTGTTTAAATAAAGAATATGAAACCAATTAGCAATACATATACTTATTTCTTTTATAACTTATTAAATTGAGAAATTGAAGTTTCTTAAGTAAAATTAAGAATGGTTGAAGTTTTAGACGATATAGACCTTTGATGCTAATTTCAAGCTTGGCAAACCATAACTGCTACCTTTTAACTCAGTTTGTTCGATGACATTGGCCTGAGCTCACAGGCCTAAATCTATCGATCGTAGTTGTGTCACTAAGTTATTGATATATTACATGCCGTGCTGACAGACAGACGGACGTCAATTGAATTTGTATAAACTGAGCTTCATGTTTTGTTGATATAATTATTTACAATAATTCTATGTGAACTAGGACAAGCTAATTTGTGGCATGTAACAGTGAAAAAGTTCAGATCAATATTTAAACAGGCAGTTCATGAAAATAATTTCCATCTTAATTCATGTTTGTTTTGCAAAGTTGGCATCATATCGGTGGAGCCCTGGCTCTCCAGGATAGCCCATTAGCATTATATATATATATATATATATATATATATATATATATATAATTTTGAAGATGTGTTATTATACCTAATGGTAAACATACGAAGCACATCTTACTCCCTGTCTTTGAATGTATATTTTCAATTTAACGGAACTAGTGAATTACTTGTAACCCCCCACTCCCTTGTTATGTCGTTCGATGGGGGTTTTTAAACCTCTTCTCAAAATAAGTCAGAGGATAAAAAACTTTGAGTTGGTTTTCTAGAATATACACATTAAAACACATGTTATAGAAAATGACTGAGCAAAATCGGATAATTAGGGTTGTCATGTACCCCCTATGAGGGGTTGTGGGTCGGGGAGTAAAACGTACGTTGTATATTTACTATTGGGCATACATGAGCTAACCACCCCCACCCCAGAGCCTGTGTGGCATAACTTGTTGTTGAATTACCTCCCCCAAATATACCATTTTGGCAATAAATGTAAGATATTCATAATTTAAATTAACTTTGAATGCGAGTTACAGTAGAAACACCTACCCCACTTCATAGGCAGCTCAAATTCGCTATACTACCTTGTTTATCCATCGATGCCTTTGCAAAGTTACGGCCTTGCAAAGTTCGATAAAATTCAAATAGTAAATTCTTTATTTCAAAACTTTTACTTAAAACTAAATTTTTAAAGTTATCGGTTTACAGTTGTTTGAATAACAATAAACCTAGTAGGTTTAGCAAAAAGATTATACTTCATCAATTAATGTGATTATATAATTATAATTAATAATTAATTGATAAATAATTAATTAATTCACGGATTTTAAAATTCACCTGGGTAGGAGGTTTTTTTCTAATTTAGGCCCTTTAATTATATATTAGCTGAATGCCCACTGAGTAATAATTAATCGAATTTTACTTGTCATTTGTTAGCTGTCATTTGATAACATTTAAATTGTTTACCCTATTTTCTCTGCTAAGAGGCGTCTCCTCTTGCCTGTGGCGTTTTCAGCCATTACCATTGTAAAATATTATCAAACTGCTGTAAAACTTTGTTATCTGAGAAATGACTCATGTGTGATTATACGTTTTGCCTATGGCTCAAAAATTAACTAGTGATTATAAATCTTATAATAAAATATTGCAATTATCAAGAGATGTCAATATTATTCATACAAGTGTTAGAATAGCGTCTTTTAGAGTTATCAGTTACAATACATTTCACACGAGGAACATTCATTCAATCTTGTAGAATACTTAGTACGGTTGGATTATAGTTTTATACACGAATAAAATATCATGTAATGTACATTTAACACAAATGCCGTTTATTCTTGAGAGAAACAACTTATTTTATAGCGGAATACGATTCCGATCAAACCGTACATTCGCTTTAATTATAAGAATTGAAAAACTCTTAAGAAATTATCACCTAATAATGAACTAATGCGATTTCTAAATCTTCTATAATAAATATAGATTTTGATTTTGCATGCGAACATTTTTATTATAATATTTAACAAAACAGACTAGCGTATACGTACAATTCAATGTTCTTTTTGAATGAAAACGTCGTTAAAAAAAAATAAAATTGGTTGAAATTTGAAAGAACAAACAGAATCACCAATCACCACCTTTTGGTGCTGTTCCGTGGAACTACTCAATGCACGTTTACCTCGTATCATTTCTTTACTGAAGATTAATTTATTACAAACAGTTATTACAATATTAAACTTTTTTTGAAAATAATAGAAAAGCAATATAAAATTTTAACAAATCTTACTGTTTTCAATTAACTATATAATTTCTGTTTTACCCGTTAATAGAAGAAGACAAGTAAAATATTGATATAAACTAAACACATCTTTCACTTTAGGAAACATGCTAAAAGCTCTAAATTCCTCAGAAATTCCAAAATTACACTGGTGTCTTAAAGCCACCATTTTTGGAACAGTATCAAACATGGTTTTCACTTTTACATTAATTTATAAATATATTTATGAACGAAATTGTACGAAAAATATTAGTTAAAACAATTAAAGCATATTAATAATATTTTTCCTCTTATAAGTGTATTACTTAATTGTTAAAATCTCAAAAACATATAGAGTATTTTTATGTGTAACGAATTAGTAAAACCCAGTTTGCTTTATGTTTTCCTCCAAGAAATATAATTGAAAGATGTTTATTACCACCATTTACATAGCTTATAAAATGCAGTAATAAATAGAACACAATACAATATTTTCATTTTTCAAATAATACAACTAAAAATACAAAATATATTTAGGCTATCAATCTCAGTTTACATCAGAAATGGTCATGTACGGTTTAAATTATGACCGAATCACTAAAATACCAGTCGTTATTGAATGTTAAAATCTGTAGCCTTATTTTCAGAGCCTCACAAGTTTCAATGCGGATTAGTTTGGTTAAACTTGTGTTCTTAACTAGCATAGTATGACTAATAGCAAGAAAAACATTAATACCCTTATGAAATGTGCATAAACCAATTGTTGCTCTTCTCGGTTTTATGTGCAAAAATAGAACCCTTAATGGAAAAAAGTAATCCAGGGAATGTATGCAATGAAATTGGCGATTCACAAAAAATATTATTTAATGACTAATAAATTTAAATACTAATTTTATAGTTAATACAAACTTTATTGAATAGTGATGAAATCACATTAACCGTAAAAGGAGTTGACATAAACTAAACTATGAATAGAAAAAACATATTGGACGTAAGCGTAATTCAAGTTTTGTTTCACTTACCGCGTAGTAAAATTAAATAACAAACAAGATCTTTACAATACCACTAATGTGAGTTTACCACTTTTATGTTTATTGTTGTCAACACATGATTGGAATGTTATACAATTAAATTCGCCTGTATAACAAACACGAGAAAAAATAAAAAGCATACGTAAAATAAATAGTAAACAACCTGAGCCATAAAAAATATATTAAAATTAAATACGAATGCCACCAAAACGAAAATAATGATGAAGAGAAAGTCAGGAGATGTAGTGTCATATACGTAGTTTAGAACGAATGTTTTAGTACAAATTTGTAGGGTTGGATTGGTCATTAAAGAAAACAGTGTTTTCACGTAACGAGCAGACGAATAATTACACTTCATGTCAATTACTGATCTAGAACATTCCAGGAACTCACTGAACGGGAAACAGACCAGTTTTAAATATTCTCTACGATGCTCACCTGCAGGACCGGTAAGCCCAATTATATCGAGGGTCGATGCAAAATCTTTCCCGCAGTTGTCGATGCTGTGTTTGACAGATTTCAGGCAACGAGCGTGCGAGAGAAGTTCTCCTCGAATAACACCGGTTTCGCAGACCTTCTGAATCACGTGGTTGCTGATCGAGTAGAGATGGTTGAAGCGTGCTCTCACAAGGGGATGAAGGCACTTCCTAGCGAATTCATCGATGCATCGTTGTGTCGCGTCCAGTCCTGAGCAGATCAACTGGAATTCGTCGGCCCAGGAGTTGCCGATCGGTCTCAGACACTGCAGGAGATGATGAGCATCGCAGTTGTATAGAGCCTCAGATGGACCGAACATTGGAAGAACTATCACACATGTAAACAGTAACAATGTCGGGTACCTCATTGTTACAGTTCAAACTCCTTGAACACTTCACCAACTTGCCAGTCCACTCCACCTACTGACTGAACTTCAAGTATTCTGAGCAACAGCTGTTCTGGAGACAGCCAATGAGAATGCAGCTTCAGGTGGGGCGACATGACGTCAACTTGCGATAAGACCTGGAGAACAGAGTAGGGAGTTCCAGGAACGGTTTATCTGTCACCAAACTTGACCAGCAAAACAGCTATATACATCCTCCGGGTTTTCTCTTTTCTTGGTTATCAGCTGGTTCAAATTTATTAATATAAAAAAAAACTGCCTGACAACATAATATTATAAACTTTATAAATGCCTCAAATAACTTATGAGTGTGAATAAGTAGAATAGAAATAATTTAATAATTCCAAGTTTTTCAATAATTTTGACCTTTAAACTAAATAAGTGCCCATCCGGAATTATTAGCTGATTGTTTTCAAAATAAATTATAAGAATGTTGCTTTATATATAAAGAAAAGGAACTTCGTGTTTCCTATCGTAAAAGTTGACAACAGAGGAGTAAATTAAAATGATTAGTTTGTGTAATCCGAATCTGGAGCCCATAATAGTGTGTTCTTAAACCCAAAGACTCTCTGAATTGGATTTCAATTGTTGAACAAAACTTAAAACCGTTTGATTAAACTTCAATGTTTATTCAGATTAAAGAAGACCAAATTCAAATACATGAATTATAACGGAAATAAATTAAATTTTTACTAATGCAGCAAATGAATAATTCAACGTTTTTTCAGTTTTTACAGAAACGTTTATAAGAGAATCACAACATATAGTAAAGATTTATGATACAATAAAAATGCTAAGAACAGTATGGAAAATTGATAGTAACCTCAAGCAAGAAAATAGTCTTACTTGCTATCAAGAACAATAGAATTATGGTAAAGAATCAACTTATGCAACTTATCAAGGATGTATTAAAATTAAAATAGAGACATAATACGGGAAAAGCTGGGAAACATAAATTTAAAGTTGCACGTTAGTTGCAGATTATAAGTAATAATTTCACAAAGGTTTTTTAAAAATATTATACACTAATTTCGAATTAACGGATAGATAAATGTAGTGTTTATGATTATATGTATTTACTATTTATCCAAAAAGAGTGGGGAAGACCAGTATTGTAAACTCTGTATTGGCTTAGTACGAAGAATACAATAATTTTAGAGTGAATTTTTAACTGCGTCTCAAAGCAGTCTAGAGAAAAATGTACTTTCATAGAATTCCATTGCACTTTTCCTTTCTATATATAAAATGAAATTTTGCTTAAGTTTGTTAATCTGATTTATACAAGATTTTAAAATGTCATAATCGATTTGTTTTTTAACGCATATTTGCAGTACGTTTTGCCAAAGCAATACAATAACTAAGATTGGACTGTTTTGGAAATAAAAAAGGTACTAAACAGTTTTCTGGTATAAAATCCTTTGAATTTCATAAACATATATAGGTAAGAATATGTTTAAGTATAAATGTATGATAATTGTTATAAACCATATAAGTTGTTTTGCGAAACTAAAATGGTGGTATACATATTTTGGACAAATTCGAGGTTAATGTTTGAAAATCAAAGTTACTTATTGATTAGTTCCTAAAAGTCAAAATAAAGGAATTTGAGTCAGTTTTTGGGTACCATGGTTTATAAGCAGTTTCTATCAAAAATAGACTGTTTTTATGAACGTTTATACATAGGCTCTAACACGTCTGTCGAATTTACATTACAAAAATGGTTGTATTATATCTTTCTTAGAATACTCTATATGCTAAAAGATGTTCATAAATTTGAACCCAAAAAATCATTTCGGTGATATGTAATGGGGATGCGATAACAGCCGAGGCCAGAGCTACTATGACCTTATATAACCAATTTCAACTTATATACTTAAGTAATAATACTGTAATTTAGAGAAACCCTCAATCCATCCATTCCACAATTAGATTGACCAATCAGACTAAAGCAGTCATTTTTATATCACTTAGCTTATAGACGTTTCTTACAAGTTGCAAATGCTTACAAATACTTTTCACAAATCACAGTGACCAACAATTAAGTGTGCAAAACTATCAAAGAAATGTTTTGAACAGTGCAGTGGTGTTTATCTGCTGATGCGTAACCAAAGATTTCAATAAAATGCAGCCTTTAACGATTTAGATTGAAGCCGCTCGCTCTATGCCAGGATACAACTTTTTAATTACTAAAATTACACAAAACAAATATGGCAAGCTTCGAAGTGAGGGGCATAAGGAACTATGAAATATGTGTTTTGATGTTTTTAGGCCTGATTTTCTGTTCTGTACGAACACAAAAAGACGGTCTTTTCTGGTTACATATACGTTAAAACTATTAGAACAACATAAAATTTATTTTAATCAGGACTATTGAAAATTGTAAATTAAATTATGTAAGAAAAATACAAAAATGTTGAAACATAACAATAATAGTTTTAATTGAAGTTGTTCCCTGCGGTTTCAAAAAACAAATTTCAAAATCGTAGTCCTCAGCATATTTTGTAAAAATACTATTGATGTAATATGATACAGTTCTATGAGATCTTTCAAACACAATTAGGCATATTTTAGGTATTAAGTATTTCAGTGTTCATGGATAAGAGGATCAGAGTCTCAAAGAGTGACTCTTATCAGGTTTTGCGCATATATGAGCAATTCTAATCCTAATTAGTTATATTTCCGCACCACAACTGAGTTTGCCTTGTTTCCACGATCAAGAAAATATGCCAAAAAGTGTATATTTATGACCACTGCTATTTACTCTGGTATTTGCATATTTAGCTCCAAAGTCGATTCTGCCTTGTTTCCCCCGCTAAATAAAAATACATACACAGGACATGAAAGCCTACTTCTGTCAAAAGACAATACGGTGGGTTTCATAAACGTAATTTAAGTTTATAGTAAGAGTTAGATAGTAACTTTGTTTATTATACTTACATTACAGTACTGGCCAAGCACTGCGTACTTAACATTTGCTAACTGTACAGTTAAAAGTATATTTGTAATAAAACCTTTAATTTTCTTATCTGAATGTTTTACCTACTTTATGCTAAACAGCGGTAGCAGAAAAAAGATATAAGAAATGCTGTTACTCTCAAGCCTACTCTATGATTTCAAGACTATAAATGGAAACAAATAAAATTAATTAAACGTACTGTATTGATTAAACGGTTGTACTGTCATAAGATTGTTTACACAGAAGAGTTGTTTACATTCAACAGGGTTATTTCAATTATTAATATTGTTGTTTTGCTGTAATGCAACTTGAGACCATGATGTGATTTTAACAACTTTAGAGGCCAGTGGAGCATAGCCCGTAGGGATTTTTTGAAATATATATATATATACACACATACTTAGAACCGAGAAGTCTACTTTGGTAAATAAACATCTACTTCCGATATAAGGTTGAAATATTCACAAAGTTTATGCAACAATTCAAAAATTATATATACTAGGTTTTATGTCATAGAAGTCTTACCATTGTTCAGAACCACAGTTCTGGGAATGAATGGCTCGTTGGTATATGAAGTGTTCATTCCGCTGTTTATCCTTAAGCCACTCTAAAATGCCATATAACAATGTCAAGGAAGCCAGCAAGTTTTAATTACGTACCTTATGTGCAAAGATTTACAGCTTTTCTATTAAGGTTTTAACATTATTTCAATAATATTAAAAAATGTTAAACAAAATATTTCCATTGCATTAAAAGGGTTTTTGATTTTTTCATTAGCACAATTTATAGGGTAACTTTGTCTCTATTATCTACATTCCACTACTGATGTACGAGTCAATATTTTACAATTTTAAATGTTATCAAATGTTTTTGCATCTTTGACAAACTTAAGCTGAAACATAAATGTATTTAGTTAAACATTATTGATTGCTAATCAAACTTATTTTATAATTAGAAGTGTTACTTAAGTTCCTTGAATAAAATGATCGAAATGTATATTGTTTACAAAACGTTTATATTAATACCTGATGTCAGATGTTAAAATGTCAAATAGATTTAATCAGTTTTTTTACAAATTTATTTATTCTGAGATTTTCTCGTTTCGACCATGATTACTAACGCCTCCTTTACATAAGACCAATGTAAGAATGTTTACTAACGCTCAGCAAAATATTATGGTGTGACAAATACCATAATAGAATTCGTTGTTGCTCATATAGCAATGAAGCTTCATGTAAGCAAAGTCTGTCAGTCGGTTAGATTTCGTGATATCGCGAGGACAGACAGACAGACAGAAATGAGGTTTTTAAATCCCTCAAACGATGAACAATATTATCATACAAGTATTCATTTAGAAAAATAATTTCACCACCCCAATCAAAGAAAGGTTATTGATATATTCTATGAACATATTTCAAAGGTATTGTTTTCGGTAGAAACGTTGCTTTTCTAAGTTTTAAATTAACCATGGAGTTGTAGAAACGATGTTTTCTAGTTTTTAAATTAACCATCGAGTTGGTAGTAGTTGTCGTTAAATGCCTTCGCTCAGATGTGTTTATATTGTATTTATTACATTTATTAATCAATCGCAGCGTAAATTTGAAGTAACTTGATTTATAAAAGACAAATTCCAATACATCACTATTATTTAAATCCAAACACATAGGCTAACATGTGGTTGAAACAATGCCTCCAACTATTCCAACTAAATAATTAGGTAAATGCACTTAATGTGTAATTTTATTAATTCGAATAAAAATATTAATATAGAAAATAGCAACGTATTGAGTATCCTAGGACAAAACTATTAAAAAAATTAGATAGACGAACAACAATATTTTATATGACTTATTTACAAATTAAATTAACCATAAGCATTCATACATTGATTTTACATGACATATTATACTATTTACAAATAAATGTAAAAACATTTCTGTGTTGTATCGAGAATATTATAATCATTCAAAACTCTCTTATAAAGTATTACTAGTTATACGAATAACTGATGCCTGTTATTTTAAGCAGAATAACAGTCACTTCTGTAATATAATTGACATATAATTTGAAATATAATAAAATTATGAAGTTATTGGTTAGATTTAAACAACTTACAGTAATAAACTGCGTCAAAATAAACATAATAATAGTTAGGCAGTAAATATTTACATAACGAGTTATGTAACGAAGGTTTTGAATACCATATTAGATTTTTCCAGAATTGTTTAAAAATTAAAGATATTTTTATATTTCCGTTAATGAGTCATTGTTCGATTTAGAGACGTAAAATGATAGGCTAGACCAACGGAAATGTTTCCTCGGGTTAACACGGTTGTTGTTGCCGACTATGGTCGTCGTGGATAATAATGACATAATTGGTCACAAGCTTGCCAAAGGTTAAACTCATTGCTGCTCTAATGACGAAATGGAGGTCTTAATGTGACTTAAGGGATACGGAGATAAATACACGAAGTCAGAAATAACGTCATTTTAAAGCGAATGCTTACTTTGTGTACACTTGCCTATTTCGTCAGTCCTAAGAGCATTTAAACTGTATTGGTGAGAACCGGAGACAGGCAAGATCATTTGTCAGAGTGTATCTTGAGAGAAAGATGCTTTACGGCAGACGCAAAAACACTTAAGGTAAAAGAAATGTTTACTTCTGGAGAGCTTCGGATGGGAAACACTTTGGACGTGTATTTTATTTGAATTCTCCCCTAAAATCATCCTACAACTTTTAGTCTAAAAAGGAGTTTTATTGCTGAGTGTTAGCAAAGCTTAATACTTGAGGGTCTGGAAACATATTTAATTTCTGTTTGTATGTTACTCTACTACTATGTCTGTCCGCACGATATCTCGGAAACGAACTGACCTTTAGAATTGTAATTTCCATGAAACTTCATTTCTAAATGAGTTCGATGATGGTATCATCCTATAGGATTTGGCTGAGTGTCATCAAAGCCTAGTTGTGTAAAGTAGTATTTGAAGGTATCTTGTAACCATGCCCCCCCCAAAAAAAACGCTGAAGGTAAGAATGTAAACGTTTATACTACATATATGAAAGATAATTAAAGTGAGTGAAGTGTATTTTATTTGTTGACATGTCAGTTTTGAAGTTAGAGTTCATAAGATTGTCAATTTCTTCAGTCATAAATCACTAAGACAATGTAATTTAAAATCTGAATTCACAAATCACATACTAAAAAATTGAACATTCCTATCTTTAGCAATTTTAGGCCATTTTTAGGAGGGACGTCTTCACCCTGTAAACCACCATATTCTTATATTTCTACAAACACATCTTTCTCACCGGGCACAGAGTTAAGGATCTACATCCAGGCCGTCCTACTAAAGATGCAAATCGCTGAAGTCTCCTTTTAAGTTCATCTATGAACTGTGAAACCAACTTAACTTAGAAAAACGCTTTTTCAAAATTTAAAGGTATTGCAAAACTGTTTATGGAAATTTCTTGTAAAACAAAGTACACCTTAAATCTGTTGTATGTTTAACCTGGTATATCCATCCATATACGTATATACAAGCGGCCTGGACTTGCTTCACACAGTTCAAATACATTTATATTTTTTATATTTATATATATGTTTAATCATAAACAATCATTGATGAAAATAAAATGTTATTCTTTACTATGTTACAATAATTAGATAACAATAACTGCTGAATTTGAGGATACTAAAAGTATATTAGGATATTAAGGCATAATTCTACTAATCGGTTTTACTTAACTCTAGTTTTGAAGATTAGTTAGTCTTGGATTTCATTATTATACTTCGCAATGAAGTGTGGTATGCCCGCTCGACCAATCAGAGCACAGGCGCCGTTCTTTAGTCGTAAGTTGCACAACTAACAAGCAGGCTTTAAAAAGTAATACCGTCCTATATACCAAAATATTGATCGGAATTATTTGCTTAAAGAGTAATTTGACCTAATATTTACTTATCTTAATGCATTGATATGAATACTTTATTGATCTAAATAACTTCGGAAATGCTAATAAAAATATGAACTTAAAAAAAGAAAACTTGTTTTTGTGGGTTCTTCTTTGAAGATAGATATATGCCATCACATATTATTTTAGGCCTTATTGAAATTTATAATTCTGTAGTACATAATTTGTTATAAGTCGTAAAGGTTTAGACAGTATTAACAATGAAAGCGCTCAAAAATATAAGTTTTTGCATTATAAAAACTGTTCGCTACCTCTTATGATTAAAATATTTATGTATCATACCTAGGAACCCGCCTTAGTTCATAAAAAAGCCGACAGTGAAAACCGTATCAAAATCCGTTTAATATTTTAGAAAATATCAATGCACAAAAATACTAACACAAAAAGCTACTTTAAATTGTACTGTGTAATGATGATATATTAGTTTATAGTGGTTTGTATCATAAATAGTAAGATTTTATAATTTATGCACAGTTATTGTAGTATGTCATGTACAGTAAAGTTTTATTAATAATGGCTTTATCATCAATTAATTAATTAACTATTTGATATTTTTTACACAACAGTTCTTATTTAACCAAATAATTAAACTTTGCTTATTGCAAAATCTTTGCATGCGCCTATCCTTGTCACTTTAAAATAACAATATACAGAGATATTTTAAATAATGCAAATCTTTAAATACAGGAAAGTAAAATTTTTAAAGCAAGCTACAGGAATTGTAGCAAAAAGTTTAGAAGAAATTCTCTCGGTTCCACAGACATTCCTTTTTCGCACTCAGATGTTACAATGCCCGCAGTCGGCAGCCTCCCTGGGGTAATAACCTGATTGCAAATTCGGCGTCTAGACCGAGAATAGACACAAAAAGAATCAGCAAAAAAGAGAGTTTCGCCAAGTTTTGTTTGATTCACTTCTATTTGTACGTGTTTACATTACTACCGGAATCAATTCCTCCTCCTACCGGTTCTAAAAGTGGTTTAACTCTTTCAATAATGCTAAAAATTGTTTGTTAAAATAAATAAATTTTTTAAAATTTATTTTAATGACAGTTTATTGTACTCTAATATATGAATTTAAAACTGAAGGGAATATATCTTAGTAGCACAAGTACTAAGTAGTTTCTAATAAGAAGTTTTTGGACTAAAAATAGTGCACTACTATTACATTGCCTGTATAAAGCATATGCTTCCGTATAAACGAAAACGATATTTGGTAAGTGTAAGGCTACATTTACGTTACAGAATTTTTCAAAAATAGTACAAAGTATAGATATAAATAGAAAAAGAAAGGCCACTAGTACTAATATTCTTTTACTTGTTTAATTCACCCAACTCTAGTATGTGGTATCGGTGGGAGGAAATTAACAGCATAAACTGTATCGCAGAACTAATTAAAGGTACCAGATAACATACCAAATTGTCATAGGGTCTGCCACGAATGTCCAGCCGCCTGTGTGGTTAGCCCGCACTGTTGGCTACAATCGGAAAATACCCCTCATGACTGAGTACCTAACAGAAACAATTCAAAGGATCCTATCACGAATTATTAAGGCAATTATTAAGGTTCAATTTTCAAAGAAAACGCCAAAAGATGAATTCTTCTCGTATTTGGATGGTCATTATTGGTGGAGCCATTAAACTCAATAAAATACTATTCTGCTTAGTTAAGATTCTCTAACAATATTGCCATGTCGCATTTCTTTTTAGTAGATGAGATGTTAGACCCAAAAATACAAAGACTCAGATCTAAGATTACCATGAACGGTGTTAACTGATATTTACAAATACAGTAAGTGTTATTCGAATGTTCACTTCAGTTCCTTTTTTTTACCTTCCTCATAGTACAGAGTTTTAATATGATACTGTCACAGTCTTGACTCATAGAATCTTGAGTCTATATCCGTCTGAAGAGAACCTAAACAAATCGGTGACGAAGAAGCTCAAACGTCTTTTCGCATCATTTCGACATCGTAAACATCTAGACTACAAAATCAAGAGTAGATGAAGAGATCTAGGTTCCATTAACCCATCAGGTGCACTATTGAGTGCGCTACGATGTTTTAGTATGATACTGTCACAGTCTTGACTCATAGAATCTTGAGTCTATCCGTCTGAAGAGAACCTAAACAAATCGGTGACGAAGAAGCTCAAACGTCTTTTCGCATCATTTCGACATCGTAAACATCTAGACTACAAAATCAAGAGTAGATGAAGAGATCTAGGTTCCATTAACCCATCAGGTGCACTATTGAGTGCGCTACGATGTTTTAGTATGATACTGTCACAGTCTTGACTCATAGAATCTTGAGTCTATATCCGTCTGAAGAGAACCTAAACAAATCGGTGACGAAGAAGCTCAAACGTCTTTTCGCATCATTTCGACATCGTAAACATCTAGACTACAAAATCAAGAGTAGATGAAGAGATCTAGGTTCCATTAACCCATCAGGTGCACTATTGAGTGCGCTACGATGTTTTAGTATGATACTGTCACAGTCTTGACTCATAGAATCTTGAGTCTATATCCGTCTGAAGAGAACCTAAACAAATCGGTGACGAAGAAGCTCAAACGTCTTTTCGCATCATTTCGACATCGTAAACATCTAGACTACAAAATCAAGAGTAGATGAAGAGATCTAGGTTCCATTAACCCATCAGGTGCACTATTGAGTGCGCTACGATGTTTTAGTATGATACTGTCACAGTCTTGACTCATAGAAGCTTGAGTCTATCCGTCTGAAGAGAACCTAAACAAATCGGTGACGAAGAAGCTCAAACGTCTTTTCGCATCATTTCGACATCGTAAACATCTAGACTACAAAATCAAGAGTAGATGAAGAGATCTAGGTTCCATTAACCCATCAGGTGCACTATTGAGTGCGCTACGATGTTTTAGTATGATACTGTCACAGTCTTGACTCATAGAAGCTTGAGTCTATCCGTCTGAAGAGAACCTAAACAAATCGGTGACGAAGAAGCTCAAACGTCTTTTCGCATCATTTCGACATCGTAAACATCTAGACTACAAAATCAAGAGTAGATGAAGAGATCTAGGTTCCATTAACCCATCAGGTGCACTATTGAGTGCGCTACGATGTTTTACACACGATTCCAAAGCATGGCGGAGCAACCGGGCCTTCCAGACATTACTTAGGTATGGTGAGAGGGTTGAAAAGTGTAATATTTTTGAACGTTTGAACAGTCATCCTTGGTGATGTTGACGTATTATATGGTTGCTTTTTTTATATACAAATCACTAAACACAGGGAATCTACTCAGGAGTTCAATTATCTCTGACAAAAATAACTTACTAGGACGATTTAAACACTATAATTGTTCTAAACTAAAAACTTACGACCGCAATGCGCTGAATGACTCACTCGAATGTGGGATCAACATTTATATCGGTGATGGTGCTTTAATATAAATTTTAGCGTTTAAGTGGCTTTAGCCCATTCAAAAATCTCTATATTTAAAAAAAAACGCAAATGAATACTCTATAGTTTCATTCATGACAAGCGCTGATGAGTTCGCTGCCAGGACACAACATTGTTGTTGCCAGAAACATTAAGTGATTGCCATTTCAGAGTTTAGAATAAACCATTGGAGAACTGGGCATATATTTCAAAACAAAAGGACATTTTAATCGGTTATGGCACTGCTATGATTTTATCAATGTCTACTGAAATGAACCTCGGTTCAAAAAGATTAATATATATATATATATATATATATATATATATATATATATATATATATATAGTTCAGTTTATAGTTAGGCTACACGTGTTAATATTTCACATAGTATTGTATTGAAAACTTTTATAAATGTATTTATTCAGCGATTTTATTGTTGCTATCATGATTGCGCATAGATCACTGTAATTAGTCCGCTAAAGCTCAGCAAATCTCATTGAGTGACATGCATCATTATCAAACTCAGTGTTCCCTATATAGAACTGAGGCTTCATTAAATAGACAGATATAAATTAAATGTTTTCAGCTCCTAGAGTAATATACTTCACTTTGACGCTCGGACTTAAAGATATTAATGATTGTCTACACAAAAGATGTTGCTTTTATATTAGCATTTGCATTGGAATAAATGCTTGCTCCGGGAATTTCATGACCTTATCTCAAATTCTTTTAGGCCAAGAATAGACATAAAGATACCTAGCAGTATTGCATTTAGTATGTTCCATTTTATTCACATTTAAGTCTACAAGCTGTATTTCTACTTTATTATAATTTAGCTCAATCATAAATGCAGTTTACCTCATTTACTATAGCAATAACAATTATTAAGTCAATTATTTTAATTTAAATTTAGCAGTAACATTTATACTCATAAATTTAGACTTATTTTTGACATATATATATAAAACGAATGTCAAAGGCATACATTTCGTCTTTCTCTCATGAAAAGCGCCTACTCATGAGGTTCGCTGTCGCATCACGACGATACTGATGACGGAGCATTAACTGATTGCTATTTCAGTACAGGTATCTAGACTAAATCAGACTGACTACGATGGGTATATGTCAAAATAATATATAAAGTTCACTTTTTATTTTACTACGTATTTTCTTTCAAAGTTAATAAAGTATTAATCCAATGCGTACAAACCGATATGCTTTATGCTTTCTACAACTGCAATTTATTATTATTCTCACAAAGAAAATGTAAAATCATGTTTCATCTATTTATTGCTATAGAATTGAGCATGGGAATTGATATAATAAATTATTTGAGTTAGAACTAAGCATTTTATAAATCATGCTATTTTATCATTGCGAAGTTTTATGCCCAGTGTATTCCGGTAAACCGATTTTTTACTACACCTGATTCGAATTTTATAAGTTACTCATATATATTTAATAAGTGTTTCTGTATTGTTTTAGAATATATTAACGGTAAACCATATTGTAGCATCTTATACACAACAAAGAAAATTGTACTTGCACCCGAATTTAAATGATTTATTATATTTAGTACAGTATAATCACTCAATCTGTTGCGGGAAGAACTAGCGTATTCTTTTACAGTCATGAATAAAAAAATATTTAACGTATACTTAGAGAGAAAAGGAAGAAGATACAGAAAGATTGCTTTCAAAACGTTTGATCATTTAAATGTCTGGTTAGGAAGTTCTTTGTTTAAAAACACTTAACTAAAGATGTTAGCATTGGAGCAAGGGAGGTTCATTGACAAGGCTATTCTTTTAGCAGCAGATGCTGAAAGCCTAACACTCTTTCAACAAAGTTTTCATTTAAAAAAAAAATGTTGCATTAACTAAGTATTATTATTAACCAAAATTGTTGTTACTAAAGTCCGATTATTAATCCATTACCCTTATATTACTATAAAACGACAATCCTGATTTCATACTGGTATACAATTTCACATATCTAAAAGTATTACTTAAATGTGGAGTAGTCCAACGCCTAATGATTTGACATACTCCCTGCTACATGTACAAGTGATACTACCCTACCGTAAGGCGACAGTGACGTCACCGACGATACAACGTGTTCAAATACCAAATGTTTATTTGCTACAATATAAATATAAATATAAATAGAATTCAAAGATACCAGTTAATTGTTATGCTCTTGGTGATCTAGTTAAAAAATATGAATGTTTTTCTGAATGAGAAGGCCTTTTTTTAAAGAGATAAATTTCACGATATAAATAAGAAATAAAGAGTGGGGCGGAGGGTTATCATAAGAGCCAAGGAAGAAAAAGAAGATGCGTGGGTGATGAGGAGGGGTAGTGAGAGTGAGGGAGAGGGAGGGAATTAGAGTGATTGAGCAATGCCACAGAGGACCTTGCGCCCACGTGAGTGACATGGATGTACGAAAGTATTCAACTCGGAAAGGAAGAGTATTTGAGACTTCTTTATCTTTAACTATGTATCACCCATGAATATATTTGTATATTTGTAGAATAACTTCGCTACGAACTATTATAAAACATGAGACTGTTAAAATTCTTAATCACCAGAGCCACAGGTTTACATAATTCTATTCCCAGAAGTTTCAAAATACAGCAGTAAGTATCAACTGTGATATTGATGTCTACATTGGCTAGAACTCTATAATTCCCTGCCCTCATTACTGATGGCAGCTTGGGCTAGAACAGATTACTTGTATAAAATATTCTGTATATAATTTGTTTAGAACCAATTTCAGTATTCGTTGGTTCAGGCACTTCATACATCGCAGAGTACGGATGACATTACTTTCTTTGTTCTTACCTATGCGAAAATTAAATTTTCTCGACTTACTTTAAAAATTAAAAGTCAACTGAATATGGTAATGTCTAATAATAATATTCTTAAAAGGCCACGTGGGAAGCTTTGGGTTTAGAGAACAACATCCTGGCCCGAAGACCCTCCCAATGGAGGGATACTTACTATTTTCAATTTCGATTTAGGAAGTAGACGAATGGAGGTGGAGTTTCGTACCTCATTCCAACCCTCATGTTAACTCATTCGAAAGTTATCGTGTATATGACGATATGGACACGCAAACACGGAAATCTCCTTTCGTCATCAAGTGATGGGAGAGACTGAGCTCTACGCTCAGCCAATGACGGTTAGCGGAATTTCACGGTGCCAAATTTTATAAAATAGATGTTTCAAGGCCACACACAGATTTATAAATCAATAACTCTATTGTAATATTTCCTTATACATCTCTATAAACCTTAGACACAAGCGCAGTTCACTTGCGTCTGCAAAACAATAAAATTAGCAACAATTGCATTATATAGTGTAAACATCCATTGGTTTTTAGGTAAGAGGAAGTATTGCCTCTATTTCAAGGGCACTGTCCTTGGAGCAAATAATATTCGAGTGTTTATTGTGTAAAGTAGTGATATGAATTTTTTGCAATGTTTTCCAGTTCCAAATTTCAAGACGCCGGGTATTTTCAATGTAAGTTTAAAACCGATAAATAGGTTGTACGTTACCAGAGCCGCATCTAGAGGTGGCAGGGGGGTGGGGTGTCGGTTATACGCCCGAATCGCTTTATTGGAGAATCAAAAGGTGTAAATATCTGAGTTTAAACGTTAACCCTAGACTAAATAGCAGAGTTGCAATAACGGAAATTATATTAAAAGTTAGCTTGTTTATTTCTGCTTTTAGAAATACGAAGCAAATTATAACTTAAACCATACTTAATACAGATTAACAAAAATATTTATCTGAAAACAAGTTTTTGGCAGGGAGTGGCTCAAGGAAAACTCGGACTGGTGCACTAAGTCTCATCTCTCAGAACCACAACCTGTAACTGATTCATCACCGTCACTGCCTGTAGATTATGGAACTCCTTACCAGATTATGTCAAACAAATTGAGAGCCGGGAACGGTTTGTGGCGGAGCTGAAACAAAGATACCTGGACCGGATGATTGTGGCGGGCGGCAGTTATTCTATTCACTCTTTGAATCGTGCTTGTGAATGAAAGAGTGAATAGAATATTGTGTCATTACATTTTAGTTAGATAAGCCTTTTTTGTACTGTTAACATTATTTTTGGTTTAAGAGGTTAATGTAAGACATTACCCTCAATTTCGCTTCAATAAAGAATTTTTTACATTCTATTATATTCTAAGCTGCAATGAAAATAATTGAAAATTCTTAAAACGGAAACTTAAAATCCGATTAAGTTAAAATGTTTGTTCAAGATAAGTACAAGTGTGTTGATTTTGAGTATTTAATTTTAGAATTACTGTCAATGAAAAATTTGTTATTAAATTACCATTTTAACTTTTATTCTTGGCCAGACAGTTAAAAAAGTTGGCATTGATCACGTTAAATGAAGTTAATAAAGCTATTATCTTAGACAAATAATTTTGTAAACCGCTATTTAAAATGATAGACTTTTAACTCAAAGTTACTTACTTGAACAAGGTTTTCTGGCCGGTGTCTGCTTGTTTAAACGCTTAAAAAGTCAGACTACTGAGGCAACACCGCCCTGAGCAGTAAAAATGAGGCAACAAAGTATGTCAAGACGGCACAAAACGGAGAGACAAGAATGTTCCGTTTACCCATTTCCCAACATTTAGCCCAAGCAACAACGCACGGTTAATGAGCCCATTGTCTTTTCGTTTCCTGTGAATATGAAATATTCGGTTAAGTCAAATGTCCATTATATCTGTGAAGTCGACCAATCCAGCAAACTAGCTCGTTATTAAACATAATTAGCCACCAATACAATCAGACTCACTTTTTGACAGACAGAATTGAGACTCCATCGTGGCCAATGTGTAGGATAATATTTTCAATACTGATATAGACATATCAAAGATGGCCCAATTTTTAACCCTCCAGATAAACTCATCCAAGAACAAAATTATCGTGCGTACAGACAGACAGAAATGGAACTTCGTTCATTAGAAACTTTCCGGAGAGGCCTCGTTTAACACTCGCCATAAATAATAAATCACACATTCTCAGGAATTTATTTTAGTTATTTTAAAGTAACCTTATCTTATATAAGTTACACATTTTATAGTCAGTGAATTCTTGATTTTGCATTATATGTGAATATAGAAGTATATTATACTATGTTTAAGAAAGTTTTACAAATTAATGCAGTTTGTACCTATTAGAACGAACTCATCTCATCAGAGAAATATTTCTCCGAATAATTATTTCTTACAATTATTTTCTTTGTTTCATTGGCGTTAAATGAAATTGGTATCTTACCTCGTCGTCAGCCAAGTGTTGGGTTTCATAATTGAACTGTTACTAGTAACAGCTTGATCGTTAATACTCTATACCAATTGCAGATGCAAATTCTCTCTATAGTTTCAGTTTATTTAACTATGTCCTCGTCATGCATTTAAAGAGCTTCTTTACCATTTTACCAATGAATTGATAATGATCTATCTGTATTGAGATACTGGCAGTGAACACAGGAAAGCATCTTAAACCACTGCAATACTTATCTTTTTCAATAATAATAAGTATGTAAAATCGCAAACAAATATGTGGATAGACAAAAAAAACCTTTCACTTTTCAATATTTAAAAAATAGCCAAATTATGCCTATTCCGAAGTAATTGCGGACATAGGGATTAACAATAACTTAGGCAAGTGAGGACTCTCCATTTTACATAATAAAGAGAATAACGATAATAATAACAAGAACAGTCTCAGGCGAATCAGAAACAAACCCATTTAATTTAAATTATTTAAAATAATGATGCACAGTACTAAACACGTGTAACGTGTAAGTATATATATTTGAATCTCGAGGGCTTGTAAATTCTTATATAGTTCATAGAACAGGAATAAGATGTATCCCATCATTACTTCTACCTTCATACAATCTTGCAATGAATACACACAACAAAATACTTCTCAGAAATCATAAAGGCAACGCAGTGTCTTTTTCGTTATCAGCAGTGTTATCTGCTCCGCCGCCGCGCCTGACTCGCGTATGCATTCTGCTGACGCACATTTCAGACAGACCAGTCAGCCATTTGTTTATTCTCCACTCCACACTAACTACTGTACATTTTTGTTGAGTACAAAAAGCCACCGTACACAATTTTCTTTACGTAAACGGAGAAGGGTAGATTCGAATGAATTTCTTGAACTAGCCATTCCAAAAATATGTCGCTATATTTACTCCACTTCTCTACCCTAGTGTAAACTCGTCCGCACCTTATGTAATTTAGTCGTTGCTAACAGTATAGTTAATCCCGTCCATTATGTAATCAGTAAACGTAATTTAGGATTAAACGAAATGTATTAATAATCATTGTACGTTTAAAATATGTATAGTGCCTATTTAAATATATATTTCCTAATTTATGGTAACAATTTTTAAGGTGACCGACTCTTTTGTATTTGTGTTGTCAATACTTTTTTATGCTTGTAGTTTAATGTATGTCATAAACATAATTAAAAAGTAGCAATACAATTAATAATATTAACTAATGTTACAATCATATTAAAACTATTGCCAACATTAGAATTAATAACCAATGACTATAATATCATAGACAAAAATAAAACGAGAACAACGACCGAAACAATATGTTTAATAATATTGTGCAAACATAAATGTTTTCCAATTTAAGAAAATAGCTAGTTAGATCATAATACTTTATTGTAATTATGAATGAAGTACTTAAAAAGTAAGTAAATTATTTGTACTCTAGCAAGTCCAATGTTTTTAGAAATGGATGAAGAGTGATTGACAGGTAGAGGGTGCATTCCTCTCGCTACTACTCTCGTGAGCTCCATACAGTATGTCATGAAGAAGGTTGTCGCAATAAAAATAGGTTAGTGCATTATTCAGTAACCATCATTCAGTGGATTAAACTACTATACAATGAAAACACTAAACTTGCAACACATATGCATGGAATTACAACATAGACATTTATCTTTACAATTTCATTCATAATATACACATTGAACAACTCTAGAATGTGCATTATTTTAATAATGCTTTTTACAAACATCGATTTACATGACGGTGAAGAAGAATTTAAAGATGTGTTTAAGTTTAAATTATGAAGAGTTTTCTTCATTGAATGTTTGATTAACTATATATGACCTAAAAGTATGTTTGTACATTAATCTGAAAATAAAAATGTAAGACATGGAAATAAAGATTATATAACATCATATTTTTATATAAGATTAGAATAAATTTGTACGATGAAAATAATTGAAGTAAAAATTACTGTATTGAGAAGTGTAGCTACAGCTATACAGTTCTCTCTACCACTCATTCTCAAAACTCAACAAACCCGTTTCTATAAATAACTAAACATGATTATAGTGTTTAGAATTACGTACTAAAATATCATGAAACAGTTTTACAAATAGTCTATTAACTAATCAGTCCAAACTAATTTAGAATTTTTCACAAAGAGGATGGAATTTTCGTGCATACCGATTAGGAACCTTTTATATACAGGGTGTATCCCAGCCGCTAATTCAATGTTAACCACAAATGTAGGGCAACGACCAGACACCACATGAATGACCTCAGATTTAACAACATATGTTGGACTATCTTGTAAAATCACTGTAAAATGTCTCTACTCAATGGAACAACACGTTATAACATATTAAAATTAAGTATTCTGTAAAGTACTTTTAACGTTATGAGATTAAAGTATATTCCTACACATTAAACCTAAGGATCAAGCCACAAAGTAGGGATTTCAATAAAATTACAAGAATGGCTGTTTTAACATGGCGAATAGTCGAGTTTCTAAAGTGGTTTCACTGTATTTTATGTAAATAAAATTTTATAAAACATAATTGCATTAAATAAGTAAATTTTATAAAAAAAATGAATCGCAGAGTGAATCGCTAAGTGTTAATCTCAAGACCAGCTGGACCAAATGGCTAATTCTTTTAAAATATTCGTTGAAATCTGGTGAAGGTTTACATGAAAATCGGAAAAGTTTCCCGAAATATTTCAGAAATCGGAAAACTTTATATTGCTGCAGTAACGAATTAAAAAAAAAAACACAAATTCTTTTATAAAACCCAACGAACAACGCTGTTAAACGTTTCACATAAGGTAGTCGAAACTGATTGTTGTATGGCATTTTCACAGTGACTTAAGGATAAACACAGGACTGAACATGAACATACCGGAATTTGCCGCTTATTCCAGTATACAGGCCGACAAAACAACAAGACATCTTTAATGTAAAATCTTATAAACGGTTATTTTGAAATCAGCTTAGGTAAGGAAATTTCCCTTATAACATCCAAGTATTTTTATAGCAAAAGGCTGTCAGCCCTACGTATGTAATGTATATTTTCTTCATTGGGACCAAGTAAACTAAAGTGTGGCACTTACAATATCTTAAACCGAAAGTTGATTACAAGAGCCGGAAGTAGACGCTTTTAAATCTAAATAGCTTTCCGGAAGCTGCATGCGTATTTATTTTTTTATCGGAAGAGCAAGGCAAAATCATCTGTGGCTCCGTAAGTGAATTTACACGGCTAGAATAGACACCTTTTAACCGAAGCCTTCTGAGTCCTACGAATGACAACCTTTTCTATGCGTACCTTTCTTCATCGGGACAGCAAGGCAAACCCTACTATGAAACTAAAAATAGATCGAAATTCCACGGTTTTTGATCAAGTAGGTTTCCAAGACTTACATATTTAAAAGACAAACTTTTGCAACCTAAGTGACTTTAAATTGTTCTCAGATCGTTGAGTAGATAAGTGGTCACTGATAGGCGTGTTATACGATAAATTATACTCGTATTGTACGAATTGATTTTAAAGTACTATTTTTTAAAATAAGAAATTAACTTGTAATAACTGAGTAAAACAGAAAGAAACTCAGTATGTGTAGCAGGAATAGTTCAAATGCATAGTTTTAGTGGCAAGTCAAAAACTGATTGAAGTTTCAAATCGATCAAGACTTTGATGTTGCAAATTTCAACTTGGCAAACTGTAACTTGTAACTCGGTTTGTACAACGTCATTCTCTGGCCAGCCGGACACTAGCTCTAAGGCTTATCGAAACTTTACAGCTCAAACGTTGTTTATTTAATAACAGTTATTTATTACAAAGTTATTTTATTTAGGTAAGTTTTTTATTAACAGTGTCGTTTTTACAACAAACCCCACGTTGGTAGGTTTTTGACAGAAATACCAATGTCTTCTTAGGCCAATGTTTGTATATATATTTTATTGATTGGGAAAATACGGCAAACTTAAAATATAGTATCAGAAATGACATAGAGCGACGTAAATTACAATGGCCATAAGTATACACTTTTTGATGTATATTATAGATCGGGGCAACAAGGCAAACTCAACCTTGGAAAACTAAAAACTTCGTGAAAACTTCTTTGTACCGCTTGTGTCACGACCTGTTGAGAAAGAAATAAATAATATGATATAATAATTTTGTCCTGTAATAAAAACGCAATATTACCAAATACTCGGGGTTTGGTTTTTATATTGTAAGTCTTGGACAGTGTTCAATTTCAGACCCTGTTGCATTTAACGGAAGGTGAAATGGAACTAAACTCAACATTCACTTTGAATCAATCATTCCCACCATATCTTTGTAACTCTTGTATGATTATAAATTATCCATAAATTACATATACATTTATTATACTATTTTAATAATTAGATTCCCCATACAAAGATTTTAATAACATTTCACAGTTTATATAGTGTCTAAATTATAAACCTAGACCTTTTCATAACATTTTATACATCCTATAGATTTCTATTATTGCAAATGTTCAATTTAATGATTCTTTTAACAATTCTTTACATACTTTTACGATGCCCTAAAGAAAATAAATGCTTTCATGGTGTTACCACGATATACTCGAAACTTAAAAAATACGATTGTCAGCAATAAATTACAAACATATAATTGAAAGCACGGAATGCAAATATTTATATATTTTAAATTTACGATGAAAAGAAATATTTAAAATTTCCAACAAATTACATCTACACTAGTTTACAAAACAGTACGTATATATCTCACTGCATACAGTTAAGAATTTTTTTAACTCATTAAAAAAAAACTATATGATCAGTAAATATTTAAATGTATCTTTTTGAGAGGGATGAAAAAATGAGTGCCATGGAAGAGTTATAATTTAAGAGATGACACAGATATAAAGTCACACAAATGTTTCTAAAGGTTACCCGTCTAAGTGATTCGACAAAGTATACTCCTTCAATTATACATATATATATATATATATATATATAAATATATTATTATTATTATAATATATATATATAAAACTATCGCAGTTTAATTTACCCACCTAAACTACAATAATTGAGGCGTGTAGAACCGCAGGTATATCCACTTTTTGATGGAATTAGGTTGGTAGTTGATTATTACTCAATGGAAGCTTATCTAAAAGCTTGAAAAAGAAGTTAGTTCCAAATTAAATTAAATCCCTACTTATTTTTACATTAAAACTTATGTTAGACTATCGCAGTTTAATTTACCCACCAAAACTACAATAATTGAGGCGTGTAGAACCGCAGGTATATCCACTTTTTGATGAAATTAGGTTGGTAGTTGATTATTACTCAATGGAAGCTTATCTAAAAGCTTGAAAAAGAAGTTAGTTCCAAATTAAATTAAATCCCTACTTATTTTTACATTAAAACTTATGTTAGACTTAAATAGATGTATGGACAAGCTGAACTCATCACTCAAGTGTCTTCCTATCAGAAACGTACAAATGTTTTCTTGTCCTGGAAATGTCTGTTCAAATGACTTACCACTTTTTTTGTTCTACACGCCTCAATTAATGATAATCAGAATAAGTAAAAATGACAAATCACATCACTTCTCAAAGGTATACTTGGACAGAATGTTGTCAGAGCTTTGTTATAAATGCTCCTTAGAGAAATATCTAACTATATGGTTCTAAAACTAAACATATATTTCACACGCGTTATAAATATTACATTAGGTTTATTTTATTTAGTGGTGTTAAAATTGCATTAATCTGTTATGAGTGTAAGTTACTCAGCTCTTATGGAGTAGCTTTAACATTCTGTATTAGCATGTTAAGACTTCCCGAACGCATCTTTAAACACTTTACCAGCACCTGGTTTGCTGTTAAGTAATTGTACTGTTTTACAAATGTTTAAACTCTATCCTAATAAATGTGAAAGTACCTTTGCTTGTTTGTTTATTTTAATTTCGCGTATAAAGTATTCAACGGATTGTACTGTAATTTTACATGGGCATTCCTAGGGTCCCTAGGATGAACATAGGCCTATTCTTATTTCGTAAATCCTTCCGGGCTACACTCCATTGGTCTTTAATTAAAGCAGCAAAAAATCTCTCGTAGGTATGGAGAATTTCTACCTTTTATATTCTTGTATTATTTTTAAGAACAATATTCGGCAATGTGGATATGTTTTTTGTATTACAAATAAAGATATACGATCTACTTTGAAAAATTGGTTTACTCATATTTGGTAAAGAATTTAGCTCCTTACGACTGTCAAAGAATGTTCTTGCATCCTCGCCAAATCTACATTTAAAGTATTCTTCACAAAGATATGTTTTGTCAGTTCAAGAAGTAAATAAGCCTTAGCCTGTATACCACACAGTTATTTATTTTTCAATATCTTAAACTAGGTTAAAATAGGCTTCGACGACGCCTTTTCTGCTGTCCAAGAAAGATTTAATCGTTTACAATTTTCTCACGGAGAAAACACCATCTTTGATGGAAAACTCGTACCTGTATAATTTCAGTACAATAAGTGGTCTGGTTCCCCGAGTATATTTTTAAAGAATGATGTGAAATTGAAGTGTTTTATATAAGAAAATAGCACCGCCCCCTTGTGTAAGGCCATATTCACCATATTGACCACATTTGCCAAATTAATCATAACTGATAGATGGTTGGTTAAGCTTTAGCCAATCACAAGAAAGATCCGGCCCTTCAACTCACCTGTACAGACGAATACGCATTATCGGAAGTTTCGGTTTAACTTCTGTTGTCCATAGCGAGGCTGCAGTATTTCAAGAAGATAATTGTGTAAGCAATACGAACTGGAAGACTTTGACGTTAGTTATAACACGGGCAGTGTAAGATTAAGCGCTAAGAATAATGTGTGTGTATATGTGTTTGGGAGACTTAGTTAGGTTACTGACTAAAAGACTTAAAGTAGAGGAAAGAATAATAATAATTTTGGGCAAAGAAAAATAAAATATGAAAATTAATTCAGATTAATATTCTCAAAATAACATTTAAAATGTCTCAGTACGGTATGTAAAGTTACTAATAATTTAGATCTCAATTGAATTTATTCATAATTGGTAAGTAGATGTCTAATAAACTACCTAAACGATCTCCAAAATTATAAAAGTAACAAGTGTGCAATATACTTAAAGATTGATCAATACAGGAACGTTAAATTGAAATGTCATGACCAACAGAAATGCAAGATAATTGCTAAGGTAATAAATATACCACAGAACGATATTAAATATATGTCTCAAATTTGTAAGGAATGGTGAAGTTTTTCCAAGCAGTCTTTAGCATTGTACCTGCAAGCCACAATGAATTTCCTCTCAGCCCTGCTCTCGACTCCAATTCTACAATGAATGTTCTGTAACACTCAGATGTTACAATGCTGCAGTCGGCAGCCTCCCTCAGGCAATTACCTAATTGCAAATTCGGCGTCTAGACCAAAAATAGACGGAGAAAGACCCAGAAAGTCAAAAGCTTCTCGCTCCGTTCCGTTTGAAACGCTTTTGTTTGCAGGTGTTTCACGTTCTATACCATAATATTGTAATGGTACTTTTTCAGTTATATGGTTATGTCACTTTTAAATTATATACGTGGTCTACCTTCATCCTCCCAAATAAAACAAGTTAGCTATGATGCAAAAATAAAATAAATATTGGAAAACGTGTGGTAATGTACTAGTGATATTAAATGAAAGTATTGTCAATGCTCCAAGAATCTTAATTTAACTGTATTTTATTTAAATTGTCATAACAATTATCCAGTTACATAAAAAAACCTACGAAGTTACCAATTGTAATTTCACAATTAATATTAGATTTTTTCTCATCTTACGATCTTATGTGTAAATTACGGTGAATTTTATTTAATTGTTATTATATTTTCGATTATTTATTTTAAATATTCTAATTATTCTCAGAGTCAATTATATTTGTTTTATTTCTTGTTTGGGATTTTGTTTACGTTTGAATACATTATAATAGCCATTAAACATACTGTATATGGACGTTCGAAGTACTAGAATGTTGACATCAAGGAAAGCAATTTTGTTTATTAAATTTAGCATGCCACTGTCATATCATATTAGCAAATTATTTTCTTACTGTTTGATCAATTAATGTTTATACGTCTATGTTTCTCACGTTTAACGACATTACCTGAGCTGACATTGATTTGTGGACATTGATGACATTGATTTGTGGAGAATTTGTTTATTTTTTATTTCTGAAACTAGAACAAAATATGTAAATACCTTATTAGATCTCTTATTACAAGTTAGCTTTATAAGCTGTCATGGTAATTTCCTTTGATAACCATCTGGACACTTACACAATTTTCCAATTTTCAAAAGGAATCCTTAAAAACGTAGTACACCACACAGATAGACAGACAGACAGATATGGAATTTCCGAGCCCACGATTTAGAAAATGCTCTCTTCTCTAATGCTCAGCCAATAAAATTAAGGTTGATATGTGACAAACTCTTTGGTTTAAAGTTTTCTACGACGTATAATTTGAAATGATATCAGTACTTTTCCAATGTATTGCAACAACAGAAATATGACGTTTTGTCCTCTAGCCTCTTTTTTGTGAGTCAATCCATTGTTTGTGTATTGAAATTTACAGTGTATATACAGTAAAGAATAAGATGAACGTATGATAAAAGAGTAGCCTACTTTAAGTGGTTTAAGCCAATTTATAATTAACTAGGATAAGAATAGACCAAACGAACTATGATCTCCTCCCATACCTTGATCAGGATTTATTGGGTGACTGATTCAATCCAAACTCGGATTCTTTTCTTTAAGCTGACGATTTCGAATATGTTCACTATAAACTTCTTCAAACACAGCCCCATAAATTGCATAATGGGATAACGTCAAGTGAACGTGATGGACAAGGCTTCCACTCACTTCGATCTATCCAATTTCCAGGCAACCTCTCATTCAAAACATCATAAATAATTTTGCCACAGTAGGAAGGGGCTCTATCGTGTAAAAAATCAAATTTTCATTTGATGAGCATATTGTTTTAGCATATAAAAATAGAAAAATATGTTTTAATAGTCTTTTTAGCAAAGAAATATGGACCCAAGACTGAGCACACCGAATAGTGTATGCTACAAAAAGCGTTAACCAGCCATTACTAGATGACATCACTTGTTAACTAAATAAATAAAAGAAAAATAATGAAGTAGTTATAAAAAATTAAAAGTGAGCCTTCCTTTTATTGCAGCATCTGGTATCTGACGCTTTCTGAGACTTGACTCCTTGAATTAGGAGTCATGTTCGTCTGTAAAGATTCAAGGAAAATCGACGAAGAAGAAGCTCAAAACGAATGAACATTACATCGTTTCGACATCAGAGACACCTATACATAGGTGAAGTGGTAGTCTCTTGTCTCATCAGGTGCACAACTGATTCAAGTCTGAGACAGCGTCAAATACCAGACGCTGCAATAAAAGAAAGGTGAACTGCAGCTAAACTCAAAACTCAACTGAATCAACCCTTCCCACTATAGCTACGTTATGTGTAAGAACCTCGGTTGCTCCACCGTGATTAGAGATCGTGTGCACTCAATGTCGTAAGCATCAAAATACGATTTTTGCAAATTTTAAAATTCAATGAAATTACCATAACATTTTTAAAATAATAAAAAGTCGGTAAGACTAAGACAATTATGCACAAACACTTTAAAAGTAAAGCACAACAGAAATATTCCGTGCAAAACAGTCAGGAAAATTATTTTACATGTCGCTGTGATTTTAAAAATATCAAATTAATGCTCATCTTTGATATTTCAAAGTTGTTCACTATTAGTTTTCAAAGTTATTTCGTAAACCATGAAAACACGTTCTTTTAAGTTACTGTACAAACTAAAGCTTCCATTTTTAATAGACAACTTATAAGAATTTCACTGTATATTGTTGAGATTTAAAAATGAAAAATTTGAAATCAATCAGTGAGAGTTACTGCTAGAATATCAATAGTCTCCTGACACAACAGACTACTTATGTGATATATAAAAATAATAATGAATGTGGTTATTTTACAGTGATTAATACGACGATATTTAAAAACAGAACTAAAAGAGAATATGATATACTTTCACTGAAATGCACTTACGAGTTCGCTGTCAGGACACGACAATGCTGTTGTCAGGACCATTAACTGATTGCGAGTTCTGAGTCTGGAGGAAAGTTAACTGAGAACGAACTGCAGTGTTAAAACAAAGTGTCACACATTTTTAAAAGTTTGCTCATTTGCTATCTCTGAAATACAATACAATTTGGTTTCATCTCAAAATTACTAGGTTCTAATGTTTAGTATTGATCGTTTATATGTATTTTTAACTTTTTTACATTTTTGTCAAAATTCAGCGATGGTGAATTAAATAATAGTTCCTAAGATATCAGCCCATTCCTGAAATACAATACAATTTGGTTTCATTACAAAATTACTAGTTTCTAATTTTGGTATTGTAGTTTATTAAACTAAAGTAAATATACAGTTAAACTGTAGTAAATATTAAAGGTAACAAAAATAAAGAAAAATACTAACGACGTGTCTAAATATTATTTGTATTATTGTACTGTTCATTTATAGGCCTATGTGTGCTTATTGAAAAACTTGGGTTTATTTAGAGTGGTTTATTATTCATCGTTTATATGTATTTTTAAAATTTTGACCAAATTCAGCGAAGGAGAAATAATAGTTCCTAAGATGTGATGATGAACGAAGTTTATAATCTAAATCCCGGAATCCAACCATTCCATTGTAAGAACAAAAGGCTGATACGTAAACTAACTTATTAATTCTTTGTTTAAAGTTTGTTATTGAAGCTGGAAATTTTTAAGGGCTAATAGGATTTAGGACATTGGCCATCTTTATATGTTACATAAAAGTGTAAAACTACGTCTCTAGGATTGAAATCTACTATTTTCTTCAGGTGAGAAAAGTCCTAAGGTAATAAAAAGAGTTCGGGTGTGCTGTGATTGTGATGTTGACTCCTGTGCAGTGACATCGCTTGGGCGATGTCCATACTCTCCAGGCTCTCAGGTATCAGTTTATACATTTTACTTTGAGTAGCAGACCATTGACAATTTTTTAATTTTATTAATGCCTTAGGGATTTTTACGTCTCAAGAAAAGGGTGTATTTAATTTCTTGAAACATAGTGTCGTACTGTTTTGCAACATAAAACGATGTCAGTTATCCGAAATTTATTAATATTATACAAGTTTATGGCGTATTCTAAAATATTTAATTTTTGTATAAATTGCTTGCTTAAAATTTTTAAAATAAGTGATACCCAAACCGAAATACTGGTAAGAAAATAAGAAAATCTTTAAAATCCAATCATTAATCATTATCAGGTCAATATTGGGATGGACTTGATATAAATTAGTATTTTGCTTAAATGAATCATGTACTATAAAACATATATGTGTAAGTTAATGGGATGAAAGGAATTTGTTTGTTAAAGTGCAGGTGAATACTAAGATAAACTTTTAGAACTATCGTAGACCTTAAAAACATTAATCACTTACCTAATCGTGAAGAATCATCGATTTTAAATACGTGACTTTTTCTTATAACACCTTATATGTAAGAAGTAATCATTGTGATTAAGTTGTTTTTCAATCGAAGTTATTGAATTTTAAAGTGTTAATGAGAGAAATGTCACTAAATCATATACATTAGTCATTAAGAAGGAACCAGCAAGGAAAAAATGAAATTGTGTCTTGATAGACAAGTTCTAGATGCCTGAAATTGTGTGCATTCCTCAAGAGCCAAAGAAGAGCTTTATTGATTTTATGGTTATAAAGTTAAAGGGCAGGTCATCCGTCTGTGCGATAACTCTTCATATAAAGGCTCAAGAGACTTGAAACTTAGTACATAGATTCCTTTCGGTCAAACAAAGAGTTCTATTGATTTTAGGCTGAACAAGTTAAAGAGCAGGTCGTATGTATGAGCGATACTCCTTTCTATACGTGAAACGATACATTCTATCGTATTCTTTGATATTCCGTTAAACGATCACTACACAACGACACTGAGCAGGATGGTTCAGATTGTGTTAGATGTTACAATATCAACAACAAATTCAGTAGATTGTTGTGGATTTAACGAACCAAAGAATTATCGTGCCTATGAAACTTTAGTCACATGTCTATATAACAATCAGATGAGCCCATCAAGCGCTGTGTATCTGAACAAAATGGGAATACCTTAAACAGTAAAAACGTAGTTTTTATCGTCAGATCAGTGAATCTTGGTTTTATTTCAGCTAATGTTTTACATTTATATAATTATAAAATCTGAAATTAAAAGAAAATATGTCTCTGTCTAGGCTAAATTATGTTCACAGAACAATATTAATGCAACTGAAACATTCCGATTAGTTTCAATCTGAAGGAGAAAATAAATAACAGTTTTACTATAATAATTAATATAAATTGAAAGCCTCTGTCAACATTATCTCTCTGTCAATTAAGAACATCTTATTAAAATTTGACCTTCATACATTTATAGAATGGTGTTGCCTAGCGTTAAAATCTTTTACTATATCTGTCCTAAGTTACACACAATCCAAGCCTTGAAATAGAGTCCACAGAAGATATATTTCTCGTTTCATGGCAGTTGTAATATAAAAATAAAATAGGCTAGCACCATTTGCCATGTAATTTATTGCCAAAAAGTATTGGGTGAAAAATGTAACTTCACCAATACTGACACAAACGGTTAAATTTGACTGTATATACAATAAGCCTCTCGTTATAAACTAATGATTGCTAGGATTTGTACAGTTGGTAAAAATACAATTTCAAATGACTATTGGTGTATTCAGTATTATCGTTTATTGTTAAAGCCTTACTTAAAAGAAATTACCTGATTTACTGCCACGGTTACATGAGCTGGCGATAAAGAACGAGTCGTTATCGTTTACGACAAGGCCATTTAGCTCAAATTCACAGCACCTGATGAGCTCTCCAGACGGTTATATAGATATTTGTCTTAACTTACACTTATCATGAAATCTTTGTTGTTGTTAAATCTATAATCACCCACTGAAAACGATGTTCTTACCTACCATAACATCTCACACTATCTGAATTAATCGATATCGACCCCATTTATTGAGCATCTATTAGTTGGTGGAATAGATTTTTGGTTTCAATATTGATACATAGTTATCAAACCTAAATTAAAGGGCTACGACTCAACAGTGGGGTTTCAATGTCTCTGCAAATATTTATAACTCCACATAGAATTGTAGAGTTAGTATATGGTTACTAATGTTGAAAGAAGTAACCGCCAGAATGATGTATCTAAATTTATTTATGACATGTTAAGCAAAGAGTTAACATGTCATAAATAAAAAAAACATATTAATTCCTGCAGTAATGTTTCATACACGTATTATTGTGAAATATTCATACCTTGTTTTCAATCGCTTTCTTTGAGTCCGATGATCTTATAAAATGTCCCTAAACTTTGATTCAAATTCCTACCAACTCTTATAGAATGATTTGTAAATGTAATCTGTCCTCAGAAAAGGCATCCACGTAAAATCTGGGCAATACATTTTGGAATTGAAAAATTTGGTAAGTTAAATTCAAAGCTTTTTAAGAACTTCCCTGAACAAAAGGGAGTAGAAAAGTTTTGAAATTACAGGCAAATGAGTGAGGAAACATATGCCATTTTGTTGTCGGGCCCAAATAACAACCTGTTAATATAAAAAATACGAAATTTTGACAATATATGTAAATGAGTTATCTTTAAAAAAGTGACATGCTTTTGATGTAAAAAAGTTTAGTTAAGCTTTGAATCAATTTGTTATTTTCTTAAATTATATTTAACAAAATAATATAATTTTCTTAAGTCATAAACGAATACGAAGCATACCACTTTTCAGAAGTGTAAAAAACATGGTGGTGACAAAATTTTCCTTAAAAGTCAAACAAATAAAAATAAAAACAGTTTTCACCACTTTTAATATTAATAATAAATAATGCATTCCAGAAAGGGTCCTGTGGTGTCCACTCTAGCTTGGTATAGAAGAACAATCCTGATTTTCAAACCAACAGAATACATGATGAACGCATCAGTCAATAGAAAGCCACCTGAATCCTTCCGGAAGTGTCATTGAATAATTTACTTCTAGTGTTCCAGAAACCGCTTATTGTTACGTTACTCTGATCAGCTATATACAGTAATATAGCTATAGATTTCAAAAAGGATTCAAAATTACCAGAAAATTGTGTATGAGAAAAATAAAATAATTCCAAAAAACTTATGACTGTGAATTACGTCAGACTTACTCGTAGTGTTTGGTTCTATAGCTTGCTAGACATTGTTCGTTCATTTTTTCAATTTTGTATCTTTTCGTATTTTTCTCTTCCGAAGATATTTTTAGGTTTCATTCTTTTTGTTCATGTTCATGTGAACAATGCATTAACCCCTAAAATATAGCAATATATATATTGTCTGTCTACGCCACTGGCTATACACCGAAATGAATGGTGCGGTCCGGACCTTTACCTGTAAACTCACCCTATATACCATAAAATTCCAGTAACAAGTAATAATAGGCGAGTGTGATTCGTACATCGACGTAAAGTAACTCGCACACTGAGAGTTATAAATAGAGTTATAATCCATTACAAATATTGCATTATAGAATACAATTGAATGATATATTTGGCATATTTATATTATTATTATTTATTTTATCACTTACATAGAAATTAAATAATTCATACGGACGAGGTTTACTGATGTCCGGGGGTTTATATCACTTAGTTCAGAGGTTCTAGGCTAGGGGCTGCGCCACATAACTTTGATTTTTACCGTTAAAATATTTACTAACACTGTTTAAAATATTTACTACCTGAGCTACCTGAATTTCTAAATCCACAGAGGGCAGTTCGACCGCTCACTTTACTTTGCTGCAATAATAAAATATGAGGAGTTATATCTTTTGTAACTAAAAAAAATCAAAGTTATAAATTTATAATTCATTTATAGAACAATTTTTATTAAAAAGAGTAATGATAAAGTTATAATGAAGTTGTTAAGTTTGTGGACAGTTACATAGTGGACAAGATTTCAGTGGTAAAGCGTCGATCAGCCCACAGCCAATGCCCTGGTGGTAAGAGAATGACACTGTATAAACTGTGTTACAAGTTTCAGTTATCAAGTGAACAAGATTTCAGTGGTAAAGCGTCGATTAGCCCACAGCCATTGTCCTGGTGGTAAGAGAATGACACTGTATTAACTGTGTTACAAGTTGCAGTTATCAAGTGAACAAGATTTCAGTGGTAAAGCGTCGATTAGCCCACAGCCATTGTCCTGGTGGTAAGAGAATGACACTGTATAAACTGTGTTACAAGTTGCAGTTATCAAGTGAACAAGATTTCAGTGGTAAAGCGTCGATTAGCCCACAGCCATTGTCCTGGTGGTAAGAGAATGACACTGTATAAACTGTGTTACAAGTTTCAGTTATCAAGTGAACAAGACTTCAGTGGTAAAGCGTCGACCAGCCCACAGCCATTGTCCTGGTGGTAAGAGAATGACACTGTATAAACTGTGTTACAAGTTTCAGTTATCAAGTGAACAAGATTTCAGTGGTGAAGCGTCGATTCAGCCCACAGCCATTGCCCTGGTGGTAAGAGAATGACACTGTATAAACTGTGTTACAAGTTTCAGATATCAAGTGAACAAGATTTCAGTGGTAAAGCGTCGATTAGCCCACAGCCATTGTCCTGGTGGTAAGAGAATGACACTATAAACTGTGTTACAAGTTTCAGTTATCAAGTGAACAAGATTTCAGTGGTAAAGCGTCGATTAGCCCACAGCCATTGTCCTGGTGGTAAGAGAATGACACTGTATAAACTGTGTTACAAGTTTCAGTTATCAAGTGAACAAGACTTCAGTGGTAAAGCGTCGACCAGCCCACAGCCATTGTCCTGGTGGTAAGAGAATGACACTGTATAAACTGTGTTACAAGTTTCAGTTATCAAGTGAACAAGATTTCAGTGGTAAAGCGTCGATTAGCCCACAGCCATTGTCCTGGTGGTAAGAGAATGACACTATAAACTGTGTTACAAGTTGCAATTATCAAGTGAACAACATTTCAGTGGTAAAGCGTCGATTAGGCCACAGCCATTGTCCTGGTGGTAAGAGAATGACACTGTATTAACTGTGTTACAAGTTGTAATTATCAAGTGAACAAGATTTCAGTGGTAAAGCGTCGATTAGCCCACAGCCATTGTCCTGGTGGTAAGAGAATGACACTGTATAAACTGTGTTACAAGTTGCAGTTATCAAGTGAACAAGATTTCAGTGGTAAAGCGTCGATTAGCCCACAGCCATTGTCCTGGTGGTAAGACAATAGTAGAATGACCCGGAGGATAGCCCCGCGTTCTGATTGGTCGAGAGCAGGTCACGTGATCCAAGATGGCGGCTAAGCCCCGCCCCCTGACGTCACTCCAACGGGAAAAATTCCCTCAAATACGGGAAAAAATGGCGGGAACAAAAAAAAATGGCGGACACCAAAAAAAGTGGCGGGAACTTTGAAAAAACAAATAATTACATAGAAAAAAACTTGTTTATTTTAAAAATTTTAAGAAAAAAACAATGGCATCCTCCCGTGGATGATCACCCGACAGATTGGACAACGTAAGAGCCTATGGGCACATTGTGGGCACAGAGTGTGTCCACAAGGCCTCAACCCTACCGTCGGCAATCTGTCCATACAGACACAGCAGCGAACGTGCCTAGCCGGGGGCGACGGTTCCGGTTCCTCAGGGTCGATGTCGTAGGGATCCCTCGAGGCCGCCGACTCCATGCTCTCGCCGATGCTGATGAGCAGACCCTCCAACGACGAGCGCACTTCCCTCCAAAGCGCGTACGCTATCACGAGGCTCTGGTCACGGGGCGTCTCGTCGAGAAGATGGTCGACGAGCCAGAGTATATCCCTGAGCTCGGCCCTCAGGGTGGACATCGCAACCAACGCCCCCACAGTGCACGCCACGGGAGCGTGCGCCGGCGAAACAAATACCTGAAGGAAATGGTCCAGCACCAGTTCCCGTAACCTCTGCCGTGCCACATCCACTCCTGATGCAGCTGTAGGAGGCTGAAAAACAAGCAAGGTATCACTACTACTACTACTACTAATACTACTTACTACTACTACCACTACTACCGGTGGACACTTACCCTTCTACAAGCGCCGGTTCGACCCATTGAGGTAGAGGGTCGGGTCGAGTCGACATTGTACCCAGCAGAGGACCGGGACGTCGAGGGGGCCTGGGCCGGGGCGATACTTATCCTCGGAAGTCGCCGCGGCTGAGGAAGCGGCATCATCTGGAGAGGGATCCTGCGGGCTGCGGCCCGGGGCGGTGATGGAGACGGTGGTAGAGGTATACCCGTGATGGCAGCCTCCAACACTTCCCAGGGTCCCAGCAGAAGGTCCTCAACCGCGGTGTCATTGAGAGGCCTCTGCCTCGGCCTCGGTCCAAAAGCCCACGGGTCAGGAGACTGCAAAAAAAACAGACCGTAGCAAAATAGCAAAAAACACGAGACGGACAAAACAAGGAATCCAATTGTACTTACACCGGGTATCAGGTTCTCCACGGTGGCATCCGAGTCATACACCTGGAAAGAAAAAACAACTCAGCCCGTAGCGCAAACAAACACGCATACAAACACAAAACCAACACAAGCGCACACGTACCTCATCACTGTCATTAGGGTCAGGCGACAATGGGGAGTCCTGGACCTCGGGGTGGGGATCGGGCCGGGGGTCATCGTCGTTGCCCTTCAAAAAACAAATTGTACCCAATCGGAAAAACGGAATATAATTATTAAGTCTATAATAGTAATAATAATGACATTACCACCAATCGAGGGACTTTCCGTGGAGGCAGCTCGTCGTCGTCACCAGCAACGAGGGGTGCTGCAACGACAAGAAGGCCCACCAGTAGCAGCATCAAGGGAGTGTAGCCGACTCCGGGAGGCAGGCGTGCTCGGCAGAGAATCGCTATCAAGGTCGTAGACACAGTCATGACTCCCACGGATAACGCCAACACAAGGTGCCTGCAACTGTACATGATTGCGCAATGCTGGATACATTCGCAGCAGTCGCTTATATGCAAGCGCAGCGTACCCCCCACCACACATGCGGTTGTCCTTGTTGCAACGTGACCCAAGTTTCCACACCACCCAAGGGGTAGGGTCCCGGCGCGTTAGGAGATTTTTTACGTGGCTCCTTCCCCAGTAGGCCTATCCACGTGTGTGTAAAGAGCCCCAACCATCGCTCTTTACGGTGGTAGCCACTCCATAACAAATTTGCTACCTCCCAACATATTTTTTATTTTACAACTTTTGTATTTTTTTTGTAATCCTTGCTAGTGTAACAAGCCGCTTTACTCGGAGAAGCCTTTCAATGCAACGTAAAACACTCGCAAAGAAACATTTTGTTTTTTTAGTATATTTTTTACATCTTTTTCTTTAGCAACTAGAGCGAGGCTCGTACCCCTGGACTTACGGAGGTTAGGCCTGCCATAGAGGTATGCAAACACACAAACACACACACACACACACAACCGCCCCCGGACTTACGGAGTTTAGGCCTGCCGTAAGAGCAGTTGAAAACCCCAGGACTTACAGGTTTTACGCCAGCCTTAGGAGCTTGCCACTCACTCACCCCGCCCTAGAGCCTTTTTTAAAGCACAAGCATAAGTACAGTCACTATTATGTTGAGGTAAAATACAGTGAGCATCGGAAACAATAGCCTCCTTACTATCTACAATATTCCTATCAACTACGTTATCATGAAAACGAGACAAAAATCGAACTTTTTCTAACCCCGTAGTATATACAATAGCGAAGGGTTTACAGAGAGCGCGGACGATATCTTCGTCAAAAGGGATCCCTCCGTCATTCCAATTAATATGATGAAAGTGACGCACCAACCAACGGGCGGTTCTAGCCGCTTTTGAATCTAATTCGGTTACGCTGTACGGGGGTTTGAACACTATGTGTGAGCGAAACAGATGACTGACCACGACAAACTCCTTTACAATAAACCGGTTCTCATTATCCTTGAACGCCTGAAACTCCACTATCATCGCCTCCATTTGGCCAGCGTTTAAAAAGTTCAACTTCCTGGACCAGTCTGCAAAGTACGGGACTAGGGATGTCGTTATACTCCACGTCCTCCTCCTCCTTCTCGCCAGCCAGCAGACACCGAACAACAGTCTTAGCTGACACCTCGATGGAAAAGAGATCCCGTAGTGCGATGTAGACCGACGGGAGGTTGTTAACGAACTGAACCCACTCGGTCTTGTTAAGCGTTAAAGAACGTTCCCCGTCATAGAGATACGCATGCATTTGACCAAAGACGTTCGAAACCCTGACATCCTCCCCACTGTCCACCTTGATATTCAACCTCTGCGAGGTCTCCAAAGCCTGAGTGATACAGTTGAAATTCGGAGCAAACTGATTAAATACATCGTGCGACCAGTAAACGCTCCCCTTCTTACCATGGAATAGCACCCCGAGAGAATCGCCTCTGTCTTTAAACAACCCCACAATTACACACTTTGACAGATCGCGACCTAAAAAGTAAACCGACTTTAGGAAAATACCCGTTAACGAATTTATGCGTTCCTTACGCCTGGGAACCTTCGCAGGTTCCACGTCCATCACTGAAGCCTGCATGGTCCCGTCTGACCGTAGCCCTTCACACTACCCCCTTATATACCACCCAATTTAGACCAATCAGCGACGTGCTTATTTCGACCAATGGAAAGCAGCAAATTAACGAAGTAAGGGTTCCGTTTCCGCGTCTACCTCCTCCTCCTCCTCTCCTCTTCCTCCTCTTCGTCAGAGTCAAAGTCTGAATCGTATTCTGAGGAAAACCTAACCCTAATTTGGTCGTAGTCCTTCACATCATATATACCGGCATTGGAAGAAAACTTGTAGCAATCAATGTGGTCTTTTTTTAATAATTCCCCGTTTTTGTAAAAGTAAACAGTTACATACGCTTCGACGCCCATTTTGAATGTCACCGAGTGGATGAGAGCTAATGAATTCCAGCACCCAATGAAGTCCAGGTCCCGTCTGACCGTAGCCCCTCGCACTACTCCCTTATATACCCAATTTAGACCAATCAGCGACGTGCTTATTTTGACCAATAGGAGGGCTAGGAAATACGGTTAGATTTAAATTTTCTAATTGTAACGGAACTCGTATGTGTAATCGCTACAATACATGCAATACTCCAAGCCATCATCAATAGTGTGTTGTAGATACGCCAACACGAAACTGTCAAAGGCGGGAAAATCCTTGACGTAAAATACTTTAGAGTGGAACAAATTCCACTCTTTCACATTAATGAGTAGTTGGCCAACAGAGCGATCCTCTTTCTTGAATATTACATTAGCAAAATCCTCAAGAACAGTCTCGTTGTATCCTTCACTAACAGGTTCATATCTCTCAAATACGATCCTAAATGCATCAAACTCTGGGAGTTTGCTTACATGGTAATCATCTCCGTAATCAGACTCACCCTCTTCTACATCTAACTTATTAGTGCTAACAGTTACGTTATCTTTAAGCAGTCGAATAGTTACGGTACACTGTTTAGGCCACTCCCGGTCAGACATGATTGAGCTAATGAAGTCTAGCATCAGGAACCCTCAATTTATACAATTACCCCCACCCTAATAATACAGCCCCTGTGATGCGGTATCACGGAAGGGTTCAAGTAGAGCCTGTAATCTCGAAAGAAACGGGTCGTACATACCAACTAACTGATCCAAAATCGTAATCGAACCCCTAATGTATGAATCCATATAGTAGCACTGACAAGTGTCAGGACCTGACGTAGCCTCGGGTCGTGCCCACACGTATTCCTTGAAATGGTCGTAATTATAAGGGTCACTGGGTACTCTAACTGTAGGTCTAAAGTGAGCAAAGAGTCTTCGCATACCCTCGACCTTGCAGAGTAGTTCGGTCTTTAATCTTAGGTACCGCACCGCATCGAGCGAGTCAGGCTCGTTTAGAAAACTGTTACAGTAGAACCTCGATAGTTCGACACTTTGTGGACTAACGGGGTGTCGAACTATCAAGATGTCGAACTATAGGGAGTATATAGATTTTAACACAAGGAATATTAAAAAGGCGAGTTTATGTTAAGATGGACTGTAATTTAATTAACAATGTACAACTAAACAAATATTAAACTGATGAAACAAAATGTATCAACTTACATTGTTTTACAGTGCTGTACTTCTTCCTCTTAAAATAGTTAATGATTAAATGAATAAATGTAAAAAATAAACAAACTCAATTCATAATATAGGCTAGATAAAAAAACAAAATGTATATACAAAAAATAAATTAATATGGGACAACTATAACTTGTAACATGGTTACATCATGTTTTACTTTTTACAACGCAAAATAGTTTGTGATTTTTAATTGTTTTTCACTTTTGGTTTCTTCGCCGAGCCGCCTCGTCACGTAATCGTCGAAGAAACAAAATGTCCATTCCAGTCGTCCCTTGTTCCTGTAAATACTGGATCGCTCCCTCGAAGAATTTTATTACACCTTCGCTGTGTGTCAGTTTTGATTTTTGAGTGGTATCTTCGTCGTCTTCTGACTCTTCTTCACTATCCTCTCTTGATTTTAAAGCATCAACTATTTCTTCCTCTGAAGTTGGTCCGCTTTCTTCATCTTGTTCCATCCACTCGAAAACATCTGTAGGTGAAGCTTCTTCACAACCTGGGATTTTTTCCATTAAAGTGAGCTAGCTCGTCATCTTTAATTTCTTCGTTGAACTCATTTCCCTGGTGGTCCAAGAGCTTCCTCCAAGAACGCACGAGCGTTAGGGGATTGAGTTCATCCCATGCCTGGGAAATCCAGCCAACAACATCCAGCATATCAATTTTTTTTAACTTATCCACTAATTCGACTCCTTCATCTAGGCTTGAATGAGACATAAAAGGAGTTTCTTCCTATACAACTTCTTAAGCGTTACCAAAACTCCTTGGTCCATAGGCTGGCAAAGGGAGGTTACGTTTAGGGGGCAAGAACATAGCTTTAATTTCTCCGTCTTGAATGACATCTACAGCCGGGTGCGTTGTTGCCGTTGTCGAGGATCAAGAGTGCTTTCATTGGAAGGTTCTGGGACTTTAGATGCTTCTTAATTTCGGGCACAAACTGTTTGTGAAACCATTCGTTTAAAAATGCTCTCTGACATCCAAGCATTTGATTGGTGTCTGTAAAAAACGGGGAGGTCAAAATGGTCACCATTCATTTTTAATATTTTTGAAGGCTCTAGGTTTCCTGGCCTTTCCTATCAGAGCCAATTTTAATTTATGAGTTCCTGTTGCGTTTACTGCAAGCCAACACAGTAACTCTGTCCTTACTTTTTTTATATCCTGCTGCAGCTTTCTCTTGTTTTGAGAGCCAAACTTTTTTGTTGGGAGCATTCTAAAATTCAGACCAGTTTCATCACAGTTATAGATTTGCTCTCCACTAAGGCCTAATTCTTCAATCAAAGCTTGAAAATTTCATTTTAAAATCATGTGAACTATCGAGATTTGCTGACAGTTTTTTCTCCACAAATGCTCCAATTGTTTAATACCATACCTCTCTTTCCATCTGTCCAGCCATCCAGAGCTTGCTGTGAATTCAGGCTCTCCCTCTTCTTTAAAGTTTTGATAAAATTTCAAGGCCTTTTCCTGTAAAATCGGTCCTGAGATCGGTGTCCCTTTCTCCCTCTGAATCCTAAACCACTGGAAAAGAGCTTCACTTACTTGTTCATACTCAGCACCTCTTCATACTCCTCCTCTTGTCTAACGATTCTGAACACACTCTTTTCACACACCAAGACTCAATTTCATTTCTAGACTTCCTCCATCCAATCACTGTTGACCGACCAACGTTCAAATCACTCGCCACTTTCTGTACACTTTCACCTTTGTCAATCCTTTTTAGAGCATCTAATTTCATTTCCATCGTAACAAAGCACCTTTTTACCGTTTTTTATCTGACATTTTAAAAAACAAACAAATTACAAAGCAGTTCAGTAACACCAACTACGTATGTCTAACGATCGTAAAACAGTAACGTATCACGAAAGGAACAAAAACGCGTCTTAACTCCCGCAGCGTCACGAGCGAACTGAGTTGACGACTAAGAATAGCGGGTGAGTCAGAGGGGGAAGGGGGAGGAGGATGCGCTATACAAAGGGCAGTGGCGCGCGTTCACGGCAACAATGGCGGGCCCGTCAAGGACACCACTTGTCCCTGCTGTCACGTTATGTTGGTCCACGGCTGGTGTCGAATGATACGGACTGTCGAACTATCGAGTGTCGAATTAACGAGGTTCTACTGTAGCTCCTCCATGACGCAGAATGAGACACACGTACAAAATTCAGCTATTTATAAGAGTTCCCCCACCACCACCGCTCCTACATTATACGTTGTACCGAACCGGTGAGCACTGTGTACGCCATGTGGGAGTCATGCAGTAGGAGACAGTATGCAGCTGTGTTTGGCGGGAAATTCTCCTTAGCTTCAAATTCCAACCTAACATCTACAGGTCCCGACTTGATCGAATCGTTCTGCTTGGAACAATCAATCACGTACAGAGGCACATGAGACTTGAATGTTTTAAAATCAACCAGCGGAGACCCTGGTTTTTGATAGTACGAACTTTGGAATCGTGTGTACATGTCGTAAAATATACAGAGATCGCCGTGGACATTGTCGTAAGGGTAGTACTGTGAATTCAGATAAAGTTTAACATTCGTCAGGGCACAACGGTCAAAAGTAGAGGCGTCCTTTCTTAGGTCGTTCTTTCTGCCGGTCTGAAAGGCCAGCACCACGTACCGAGGCTTTTCAATTTGCGAACTCGTTTTTATTGTCCAGCTCTGTCGAGTCGTTTGCGGTAGTGAAGGATATTCGTGAAGTTCCCAGGACCGAAACGGTAGGTGAATCAAAGTGTCTTTCTCAATCACGCGCAATAATTTTAATTTGTAACTATCTGACACTGTAACATGTGGTACATGCCACTCGAGCGATGTAATCTGAAAGTCGAGGTTTGACGCGTCCGGTGAGATAACGGCGTTAACATCCGTAGCTGACCTCAAGAGAACAAGCTCTTGCTTAACATTCGCAACAATTCTCTTGTAATCCTCGGCAAAACCCATCAAAAGTTTCAGAGGCACCGAATATGTAAATTCACCGCCCTCACTGGTCGTATTGGGACCGAGCCAGCACGTGTTTTCGAGACACTTTTGCTCTTCATCCCTAATGGAGAGTAGTCCTTTTATAGTACTCGTTATGCCTACATTTTTCGTCCTGTCAACCTCTATTCCGCCTATCTCGTACCTTACATCGTCGAATAAAAATGCGATGGCATTATTTATTAGTGAGATACTGGCCTCACTCCCGTCAGCTTTCTTGGCACTCACTTTACCAGTGATGTGTATACTGCTTTCGAACGGCGCCGTAATTATATCCTGTTTACTTATCGGAATTCTGATTTCGTCGTTGTTTTTCAGAGTTGACGAGGCGTAAGGCTTATGAGAGTGAAACTCCCAACCTGTAACAACTTCATCATACTCTGCGGCCGACTCTATCGCCAGTAGCGCCATATTTGAACCCCAGTGACGCTAGAAACCGAATGTTTCGCGATGTTAACACTACCGTCTTCCGGTGTTTACTGGCCAATGCCTGAGCAGACACTTCTGTAAATACTAGACCCATTGCCGCTTCCTAATGTGCAAGCGTAACGAGACGGGTTCGTTTCTAAAGTTGATTAAATCGCCGTTTTGGTCTCTGAGAGAGACCTCTATATTGTTCTCCCTGCGGACGTTCACCGGTAAATAGATGACAGTGCTCGGTTTCTCAACTATTTTATACCCGGGAGCCACATCGGGGTAAAACTCGTGCAACACGTGTCCTTCCATACCGTTTTGAAAGGAACCGCGTGCAATGTTGCACTCGACACGTATCGTGTTTACCGTCATAATACTGACGGGGAGGTCGGACATGTGGGTCTTATGAGGCTCCAGTTCCTTAGCGGTGAAACCCAGTACGGAGGCTACCGAATTCGGCTTTTCAAAATGTATCGCTTCACTGCACGATACTTCGGACCTTAGCGTGCTATTGTTTGCCTTAAGACTGAACGTCACACTTCCGTCAATGTGCGACTTGATATATTCTTCTATGTTTTCAATTTCATACGACCCCTCGTCTATCACTATTTCTTTGTCGACTCCGTAGTGGAACATGTCATTCACACCTCTTTCAATGTTTGGTATCGTATAGTACGTCGAGAGATCAATTAGACCAATCTCGTACTCTCCATCGCTCAAATCCATTGGTGGAAAGACCTCGCAAGATACGTGCGGAGCAGCTCCGTTAAGTGAAAACATTACGCGCTAGAAACTTTAAACACAAGTGACCGCAGACTACTGAGTCCTCAGACTGTTTACGCTCATAGTTATACTGTACGCTCACCCCTGATCCAAAGTAGGATACGAGTTCTATCGGCGGTCTCAGATTTCCAAAGCTGTCAAAGTAGTACACTCTGTCTCCGAGTTTCTTATAACAGACTCAGTGCGTACCTTCACCGTGGGAACTGTCCAGATTAACTATGGCCGACTCGTACTGCCGCGGGGTCTTGGGCAGTGTGTCCCTCATGTAGACACCTCGAAAGTTTGGAATATTGAGTAGCCTCGCATAACGGATCAATTCGTGGTTTGTTAGAGGTTTTATCGGTATCGAGATTGTTGTTTTTTTTACAATACCTCTTCTTTTTCCTCACCCCACCACCTCCCCTCTTTGGATACGGTTTCAGGTAGAGCCCTCTGCCCTTAGGTTTACCCCTCCCTCGCTTTGTCTTTGGTTTTTTTCTTTCTCCCACCCCCAAACGCTCTTTTAGCTTTCATTGCTGCCGTCACTGCTAAGGCCGCGGCCCTTTCTCCTACACTAGCGTCTCCCGATTTCACCCTTTGCCAAGCTCTTTCGGCCAATTCCTTGTCGGCCTCTCGCCGGTGTTCTAAATCCGTGTATTTCGAGTACGCTATATCGTGGAGCTCACAGGCAGAATCGAGTTTGTTAATACCCCTATCACCCCTTGCCAATCTCACCCCTAACCTCGTACCTGGCCCACAGTACTGATAGCCGCCGGGAAGGTGTAATTCGACAGGTAACGCGTCAACAGCACGGTTTATTATGGTGCCTACAGCGGGCAGTGCGTTTTTCAGTACACTGGTCACTATACCTCTACCCCGCTTGACAGCTCGTTTCACTCTGTTCGAATTACGCTTGTGATTCGCCATTTATATACCGTAACACTTTATACAACTGTTTGAGTAGCGATTCACGCACACAAGTAATCTGCAGTACGTCGAAGATGTCCGCCTCGGATTTCGTGACAGTACCGGTAAACTCGTCAAACTCCAGCACGTAACTGTCTGTTATAAAATAAATACGACCGTTTTTATATCTGAAACCTCCCTTTATGGACCCCGGAACACCGGGGAGTACGCTTGAAGTCATCCCCAACATGGTGCCTGTGAGGGTGCATTCGTTCAACTCTACAACAAACTTGTCATCGACGAAGACGTAGGTTTTACCCATATTACTGTTTAACGCTGCATTGACTTTCTTAACTCTGGTATGTACGATTCTGCTAATGGGTCTTTGATTGGACAGTCTAAGTGACGGGTAATCTATAACGTATAGAGTTCTGTCTACGATCATGACTACGTCCCCGTTCGGTCTCTGGTACACGGCGGAAACGTTAGTAAAGTCTGACGGTAAGAAAGTCAACCACTCTGTAATTATCAGAGGATTGGTAAACTCTTCACGCGTTCTATGGGCTTCGTTCAGGCTGAGTATCCAAACATATTTACCGTAAAACGCGTATAGTCTGTTTCTCACTACTAAGAACGTGTTGAGTTTGTGTCTTAAATTACAAATGTCCAAATCTGTAGGTGTAGGCGTGACCTCTATTGGTCTAGTGGTAGCCGATGTTGTCGTCGTAGTCGATGTTGCTGTTGTGGATGGTGTTGTGGATGTTGTAGTGGATGTTGAGGTGGAGGGGGCCGGCGGTCCGTAAATATACTGTATTGCCAGTTGATCATCTCTGTCTAAATCAAATTGGTAAAGATTTGAAATACCATGAGGTACAAAATAAAAAGGATACATTATAGACGACGAAAGTGATGAATGTTGCAAACCTAGAGCGTGTCCGATTTCGTGTACTAGAACCAAAAAGAATGAAACTTTTCCGGGTGCAGGTAAATCCATTGTATAATCCCAATCTTCTTCACCGTCCATATGAACATCTGTCTGGTTCATCCCCAATACAGGGGGAAAGGCGTGACCCACTAAACCACCCCTACCTTCAAACTCTCTACTGCAATTTTTCCGTAGATAATACAAAAGATGTTTCCTGGGAGTGATACTTAAAATGATTGTGGGATTTATAGGGTCCCGCCGGAAGGTCAGGTTGGAATGTCTTGAGAATAGGGCGAACGCAGTCCGACATAGTTGGTCATACTGATAATTACTACCGTACATAAACCAGGTAATATCGTTTTTCCGCCATCCGTAGTTTGGGTTTGCAGTGAAAGACGCTATTAACCCGTCTGAATTGTCGCATCTGGGCTGGTTCATTAAGTTAGTCGTCTCCTCATTTACATATCCGGTCACATTCAAGCCGAACGTCTCTTGAAACCTAATGATCGCCTGTGTAATGTCTGTGGATAGCTCTGAGGTATTAGTATCGAGATAGCCGTATCTCTCCAAGTACAGCAAAGTTTTATTAGCAGCAATCAGAGGAGCTACACATAGAATAAATACCAAGACCCGCATCTCGCCAGGTTCTAAAGTAAACTGACGGTAAAAATGTCAGCAACTCACATATAAAAAAACCATCACGGTTTCGATCTCACCCTGCTCACTGGATCCCTAAAGTATGGGTTGACAATGTTTAACCTGATCCACTCGTCTTTATCGGTTACGTGTATAACGTCCAGCGTCGGAGCCACTAGTTTGTACATACCGTAATAGACTTCGCTCAGTACTCTCACTAGGTAATTCATGGACACCGCGTCACTCATTTCGGTAGGATCTCCCAGATTAGTGACTTTAAGGGCACTCGCGTTCCAGCTTTGTCCAGCTCTGTTCATGGCGTGTTCTTGAAAGTATTTCAGATTAACAGCTTCACCCCCGTATAGAGGCTCTTCAATCTCGCTCAAACGCATATGTCCAAAACTCCAGTAGCCGTCTTTCATCTGAGGTAGAAGTGATAGTGCCCTATCTACATATCGTTTAGTCGTAGCGTCCGTAGGCTCGACTGGCCATCCAACCATGCAGAGTCTGAAATTATCGAATGTAACGGTAGAATCTGTAATACTCTTGATAGGTGTAAGGGTACGTAGTTGTGACAGAGTCACAGCATCACCCAGTCCCTCACCATCGCTCAAGTTGATTATTCTTCTCTTTTTAGCGTCTATTATCTCAGTATCGAAGTTTAATGTTCTTTTGTTTACATTAAACTTGTCGCAAGTTGACGGCGTCCGCTTCGTTCGTGGGGTCAGCTACGTTAGGTAGTCTATTATTTCTGGCATCGAGTTTATTCGCATTTAGTGTCTTGAGCATAGCCCGGGTCATATCTGTTTTGGTGTCTTTTAATTTCTTGTCCAAGGTCTGCAGGTTTACCCCGTCGCCAGCGAGAAGAGGATCAGCCATCTGTCCGAGTCTTTTGTTATCACATTCCCAGACGTTACCATCACTACTTCTTTTTAGAGTGTTCGTTTTAAGATATTTTAGCGTCACTGCATCTGTATCCCCAGCGGGATCACCTATCATGCGCAATCTGTAGTTTCAAACCTGTAATATTTGCTGTCCGTGTCCTTATAGGGCACCTCACTAGCAAGACGGCGAAGAGTCAGAGCATCGGTCCAGAGTATAGCATCACCTATGTTGCTAATCCTGTTACCTTTAGCGTCCATTACATTTTTCTTGGATACAAGCGAAACGTCAGACACAGTCTTGAGGACTGCGCTATCCACATTATTTTTCAAGGTCTGCAAGTTTACAACGTCTAGACTCTGCTGCGCATCGGCCACGTTACATAACCGTTTGCCCTTGATATCGTAGTTGCCGTCGACTGTGAGACTGAATCCTTGTCCAGGCGGATCTCTCTTACCGGCCTCGCCACCTGGGCGACCAAACTTGTCCACGCTCATTTCGAAACTGTACATTACGGGGTTTTGTCTATACATTTATACCAGAGCTCTGTATCTGGCGTTACCACTACCGCTTATGAGTTTTAGCTCCCTCAGCTCTTCTACGATGTTAATAATCTCGTTTTTATGCCCCGTATTACCAGCCTCTGCGGAGCTTACCAACACTCTTAGCCTCTCACACAATTCATTCGGGTTGTCATAGTACACAGGGTCAGGACGCGACAGGTCCTTGAAACCCTTACCAGTGTGTGTTTTGGGGAATAACTTTGAAATTACGAGCTCATATTTTGTGGAGTTGTTACGGTTTATGTTGCTTTTATAATTGTAACCTCTTTTGTGCGCCTGTGTCCGCTTCATTATATCCCTGTAAGCGTGTAAATCGTTTTCGTCGTACTCTTCCTTGAGTGGTGCACGTTTGAAGAGCAATTCATAAAGACCCTTTGTAGGCGTGTAGTGTACGTCATCTATGACTATACTGCCGTCATTATCGAAAGTTAACGGTTTGTTCCCGACCATTAGTGTACTGTTTTCGTAGCGTGGACCGTATATGGAATCAATCTTTCTATTGCTAGGAATGTCCTTCATTAGTGCCTTCATGTACTTGACAGTCAACGCGTTCTGGAATGAATCTTTGACCCACTGTGAGGCCTCCAGCTGACCTTCGGCCGTGGAGAGGGCCGTGCTTACATCGGGTACCGTGGTTTCCAGCACTTTTGTGTACAGCTGGTACTGTCGGAGAAGACGTTACGGACGGAGAAAACTTGGTTGGTTCGTCTTTTATACCGTCCTCGTCATGCTCTTCTTTTGGTTCCCCTTTAATATCGGGGTCCTTGGTTTGCTTTCGCAGTTCCGAGAGGAGGGGTTTGTACTGTTTTTCCAGACGGACTTCGGAGGACAGGTTTCCTTGTTTGAACTCCTTGTACTTTCGTTTAATAGCCGTTCTCAACTTTGATATCTCGGCCGTTAGCTGTTTCTCGTTCCGCTCCATTTTTATCAATGATGATACCATCTGTCCGTTTAACACTTATATACACTCAATTTTCAAGGTAGTTCGACTTGTCTGAAGAACATTGCTCTTTTTTGTTTTTACGAAGGAAGTGAATGATTTCACAAAGTGACGCTTCCGTACCCAGTTTCTTGAAGTATACCGATCTCGGTATCTGTACTCGTGCCCGTGATCTGAACACAAAGGTTCACTTCCAGCCGTCCCTCCACTGGGGGATCTCGGCCACTGTATACTTGTCGTTCTCCACAGTCTTATCCATAAACCCTTTTAACTGTGCGATGGGGTTTCTCACTGTACCGTGTATGTGAATTAGGTAAGAGTTGAGTAGCCAGAACTCACTCGGATTGGCTCCTGTGAACCGCCTCCACGCCTCAAACTGCTTACGGTCTGTAATGCTATACACCCCGTCCCGCAGACTTATTCCGAATCTGTCGCAATACATGGGCACCGTTGGTAGAGCCGCCTTGAGAAATTCGGATGTAAAGAGGCTCTGACACAGATTGTTTACGCCTGCAAACACTTTGTTCCTCTCGCCTCTCGGCAGTCCGTCAGGGACCGGGCCGTACGCTACGTTGTAGCTGATGTCACTGTAACACTTTGATGCCAGTACGTGTCTGTAGATTGTAACAGGTTTCCTAATAGGTATAGTTCGCTCCGTGAGAATGATGCAACGTGAGGCGTGTGGGATTTTACAACCGTACTCTAACATTTTTATACAGACTTGGGCAAAGTGTATACCACCGTGCGCGTTTCTCAGCGGTACAAGCTTTCCGAATTGATCTGGAAATGGTCTGAATCTGGACAAGAAGTTCTGTGATTCCCGCACAGTACACTTTAACATGTCTTCGTGATACACAACTAGTTCAAATGGTACACCTTTCTCTTGGCTCTTTTTCAAAAATTCTATCCAGATATCGCGGTTATAAAAGCGTTCGCTGGACGAAATCATTAACAGAATTACAGGAGGAATGGTTGCACTGTACTGTCCTTGGCGTTTGTGTCTCCAACACCTTCTATTGAATAGAAAGCCGTGTGGTGGTCGTCTGCTACAGTAATTACCGCAAAATTTTTTCTTGTCTGGGTAGTACCATGTACACAGATTTGAATTGACCTTGTGGAGTCTCTGGTTCGTGAACCCTCTAATGTCGTTATAAGTGTAGATCCTAACCATTATAGATCTTGAACAAAACTGTCGAGACCTACGCGGTACCTTCCATTATCAATGTCATCGTCCTTGCTTATGACTATAAACCCGTGTCTGTCCTTCCAAGCCAAACTGCACAACTGCTTGAATTTTTCCAGGTCCATATCGGTATTTACGTGATCGCTATAGGCGTAACGCAGGTTTATGTCGTCTTGTTTGAACAGTATTATAAAGTTGGCATTGTCCCTGATAAGCTGTTTAGGTATGTGCGTGTACGTTTGCCCGAGATAAAACGTGTCTATGTTCTTGTGTCTGCCCATAGTGAAGTAGTTACGGATGTTATCGTGTTTTTCGCAAGCTATATCGTCAAAAACCATAACAGAGTTCTCTTTGGCCTCGTCCGTCGTAATGACCTGCGAGTTATCATCAAAGGCGAAATACCCAACTTCTTTCGGCATTACCTTTGACAGTAGTTGGTACTTTGGCTGATACAGAGATTTTGAAAATACGTACACATTCTCGAACCGTAATCCGTTCGGATCTACAAGTAGATTGAATAGTACGTTTGTTTTGCCACAGTTCGAGGGGCCTACAATCAGGCTCCTTATAGTGTCGGGTAGGAGCGGACCGTTCTTGTTTTTGCGACCTAATCCGCTACCTATAAACTCGTCCATATTGCAGACTTTAAACATTATACCTTGCTTTACGACCTTCATTTTGGTAATGGTGTTTCCAAGGCACTGCGTCACCTTTTATATTTTACTGTGTTTGGGCGAATAATGTCTTTGGAGTTTACCCAGCTATCGTGGGTATGGTCAAAGCCACGCCACCGCACCAAGGCCTTGGGGCCTTTCCGCCTAAGAACTTTATCGACGAGATAGACGTTTCCTGTTGCGGTTTTTATCAGTTCCTGCTCATAGAATCCGCCTTGCAAAATGTTGCCTCGTATATCTTGTAAAATATATGTTACAGGTTTTGTAGGTTTTATTGCAAAGATTGTAAACGTCTCGTTTGACCAATTGGGTAAATAACCCTTTTTGAAAACTCCTTTGTGTCTGCTTATCCTAACCCGATCGTTTACATTGTATTTAGGTTTTGTCGGCTTGATGGGTCTACTTTTGTTTATTCGGTCGAGAATCTGTTTTACATGTTTCCGTCTAACGTCTTTTGGTTTCATGCCGGTCGTCCTGTGTACGGTACTGTTGTACTCATTAACTATAATAGGTAGGATGCTTAACCATTCGTAGCTACCGCGTGCCGTAAACATTTTATACATTTTTTCTTTAAGAGTTCTGTTTAGTCGTTCTACAATGGAACTTTTCAAATGTGATTGGGTGGAGTACAGGTTAATGTTGTGTTTCCGTATGAGTTTGTTGACGTGGATGTTGTACCACTCTTTACCTTGGTCCGTTTGTAAGTTTTTCATCTTATGTTTAGCTAGTATGGGCCCTAGTGCGGCTGCGACCTCTGTACCGGATTTGTTTTTTATGGGGATGGCGAATGCGAATTTTGTGAAACAGTTGAGCATCGTTAATATATACTTGTACCCTTTGTTCGCTCTTGCATGCGGAATCATCTCTACAAGGTCGGCCTGATAGAGATCGTTAAGTCCTTTCAGCGTGACCTTGCGTCTAGGATAATTTCGTCTAGCCGGCTTGTGCAGTTCTCTCGCTATAGCGTCCATGTTGGGAAGTGATCCTTAGGTGGTAATACAAGTGTATTTATAAATGTCTAAGTGGTGTGGTTTTGGAAACATCCACGTCAGGCACGCGAGTGTCTGACGTCCAGGTTAAACATTATTGGGTTTGGAAGTCCGTCCAGAAGTGACTGGTTGACACTCCTTGACCCAATAATGCCCCATCCCTTATTCTTAGACATTACACATACATTCACGGTCTCAGGGACTTATGGGGTTTAGCCCACCCCGAAGGACCACATTCGTACCGAGCCGTTCGAGGGCTTAGTCTTGTTCATCTCCATGCTCAAGTCCGAACCCCTTACTGAGCTCCCACATTCATACATACCCATTTGCACAGGGACGGTTGGAAAGAAGGGTGATGAAGACGACTGGAAGTGTGCAGGACGAGGATTGGAAGGATGGGTGTTTACAACTTGGCGATTTTTGGTTGTTCGGACGCCGAGCAGGACCCTTTTCGTTTGAGGTGCTTTTTAAATTCTACCTCCCAGGCTAGGAGATAGTCTACCTCGTTCACCACACCTTCCCAGTATTCTCTTTCTATAGCATCGTGTAGAAGGGCCTCTTCCAATTGTTCATTGCGCAGTTCCCATTCTTCTTCGTCACGCGGTTGAGCCTGCCAAAACTTGAAAAACCTTGACATACTATTCACAATGTCCCCGCGCTCACTGACAAGAGTTTTAGGGATTTCGCGCATAGGGTCCACGCTGTAAGCGGAATACTCCAGAGAGTAGCTGATACGGCTCATCGCCCTATAACAGCGCTCACAGTCGTTACACCCGTATTTTGGCATAATGTGATATAACATGAACCCATCGTCACAACTTATTTGCCAGATCTCGCATTCGTCCGGTGATCGGGTAGAAGCCATCTCTGCAGGCGACCGCACTGAGAGCGAGAGTGGACTGGGATGTAGGAATGGTTGGAGCTATACTGAATACCTCCCAGGATGTAGGCTTGTGAGATCACATGACCGGTCATGTGACCTCCCCTCCACTTGGACGCTAAGCTCCCGTGCTCTGAAACACAGTTAGTTACAATGTTGACCTCACTTCTAACGATTCTGCAAGTGATTGTAAAATTGTCTAAGCTCCTGGCATGGGCAGATCCGCCGCCACAGCAGCCATCCATCTCTGCCTGGACATGGAATCGGGCTCACCGTCAGCTGGAGCGGGATGCACGGCGCGAGCGGCGACTTTATTTTGGGAGGTCACGTCGACGTAACCGCTCGCGCACCCGCCAGGTAGTGGAGTACGACTTCACCATTTCTGAGTTGTGGAAGCCCCTACCTGACCCCTGTGTCATTCCGCCCTGGCTCCCGTGGGACGAGGTCCCTACTCTCCAAGCCCTGGCCGCCCTTCAGCTATGCAGAAGATTCGAGAGTAGAGAGGGGTTGCTTCGTCATTTTGAAGAGTCGGGACCTTGCGGCTTGCTACCGATCCTCAAGGGTGTGTGGGACGAGTCAGGTAAGTCTTGCTGTATGTAATGTGTTAGTTTTTGTTTTTTAAAGCCAAAAGGTAAAGTGTCATGGGGTCCTTCGAGCCTTCTTTTGGGCCCTGTAATTTTGAATAATTTGTGCTCCTCCACTGTAACAATGTTCTTTTCTTTAGTACGTCTTATTCTGTTTTCAACTATCTCTAAGCATGCATTGGTCTCACTCAGCACCATTTCTTTTAATTTGGAAAAGTTTAATGTTTGGCTAGTTTTTAAATTTAGAGTAAGGCCTTTAATTTTGCAGACCTCAATTAGTGCGTTTTTGCTGGTGGACCATAGGAGATAGGCGTAAGTCTTGGGGCCGCCTGAAACAAATTCAACGATGTGAGAGCCGGGGCCGTAGTCAACCAGTTCATCGGTCATCTCGCCCAAGTAATCCCCTGTGGGGACCTTGTACACACCTTCCCTTTGTACGTAGAGGACACAGTCAGTGTCGTAATAGAGGACCTGGTTCTCCAGAGCTTCCAGATGTTCGTACAGCTTGAGTCTTGCTTGGGAGGTGGTGTAGGCAGCTAGTACGACGTTAACTGTTCTCAGGGATTCCCCGACTTCGTCAACATGTTGCCAATTAACAAGGAGTACATTTTCATTTATTTCTTGTAACGTGTTTACTTGGACCCCCGGACTTGTAAGTAATTTGTACAGATCGTCTGGTTCTCTAACAATCGATGTCTTTGTTTGATTCTCTCTTTGGCCGAATTTACCCCAGAAAGAATTTAACATTAATTTAGCTAGGGAGCGGAGACCCCCGTTCTTCTCAATTTTGGTCGGGTCCAGGTGAATACCTTCGTGTTCGTGGTAACTATGAATGTACTTGGCCTTGTCTTCTTCAGTTAGGCACCAGGAGGGGTAACCTGATGCCTCCTGTTTGATTTTTAAAAAATTTGTTTACGAAGTCTGTGAATAGGCCCCCTGTCTCGTATCTTGCCACCTCGTACTTCCAGAGCTCGTACATTTCTACAATTTTGTATCCCTTTTCCACAGCCTTGCGCATTTCCTGCATTGTACATGTCCCTGTCAATGCTCTTTCCTCGATGTTGTGGTTACAGTCTGTGTTGGACATTTCTTGACCACACGTGCGGCAAAGGAGAAACATTAATTTGTTGTTCATACGTGCTGGAAGGACGGGATGATACACATTTGGAGGAGGCAGAACTTTACACTTGAGGAGGCCTTCGGCCTTCAAGCCTCTTTCTCTACACTCCTTGTCCCCTACACAGATTTTTGGGTGCCCCCGAGGATACATTCCACGTTTACAGACGTACGGGTAGAGTGAGCAGACGTCCACGTACTGGATAGTTTCCCCGTCCTCGCACTTGTGATATGATTTTGCATTGCCTGTTCTGCCCCCGAAGAAGGCATCTCTGGGGTTAAGTGGGAGTGTGTTTAGAATGGGGAGAAAATTTAGATGGTCCAATTTTTGTTCTTTCTTTAGTTTTTGAAACTGACACTCCCACATTTCAACTACTTCATACCCTGCATTCTCAAGTCGAGAAATTTTGGATTTGGTTCTATCGAACCTTAAATGCAGAGTATCGGAAGGGTCATCTGTAAGGGGCTCTTCCCTTTTAAAAGGAAAACATTTAGGACACCCGTGGAAGTAACAGCCCTGGAACTCGTATACACGCTCTCCGTCGAACCCATCGGCTTTTATCCCCTCAATTTTGATTTCTCTCCCCCGCCCCGCGTGCTGAATTTGAACACCGCGATTTTCTTCCTCACAAGACAGCCACTGTAAAGCGATAGCCGATTGGTAGTCGACCATGCGGTATCCGTTCTTAGGGATCAGACCGATGGTGTTTGGTTTTAGGAAGTTGCGTCTGAAAGCCAGATTGCATGCGCTTGCAATGGTAACGGCTTCCATGAAGGGGTCAACATTGCACTCTTTCAAGAAAATGTCTCTGAATTTAATGCACGCCTGCGCCAGTATGTCTACATCTGAAATACAGTACTCGACCAACTCTTTTTGAAAATGAAAAACTACATTGTTAGCGACTTGTTCGTTATACCAATTTTCAAAGTCTCTGTGGGTTTTCTTGAACATGGTTTCAGGGCTGTAGTACTCCTTGGATGGTATTGGGCCTACATAATTTTGGTTTGCCAATGTGTTGAAGAGGTGAGGGAAGTAGCCCTTCTTCTTCTCTGGGGGAAGGTCAAAGGCTTTGGGTAGTGCAGAGAGGGCCATGGTGAAATAGTTTAGCGAATCGATAAATCGCACATTGTCTAACTCCATAAGTATGACTTTAGTGCCACGCATAATTAGCTCTGGAGTGAATTTGGTTTGTTCGAGAACGTACTTTAGCAGAAATTGAAAATCGAAACCTTGGCCATTATGGGCCATTACACATACATTTTTGAAAGTTTTTCTTAATTCCATTACGTACTCCATAAAATGATTGATCGGGTCTTGTCTAAAGACCCTGGTGCGGTTGTTGCAATTTTGGCAATTTCCCTTATCAATGCATTTCCAACAAAATTGCTGCGAAACACAGAGATTGACTTTATGAATTTTTGAATTTTCGGTTAAAATTTCATCTTGGCGGGTCTCAAGGTCGAAGAAAATGAACAGGAAGTCTTTAGTTTTGGGTTTGTTTGTGTCGACCCGCATGTAACATTGATGGTTTGGTAGCATATACTCGTTACAAGTTTTGCAAAACACTTCACCGCACACGTGTTTTGACTTACGATTTTTGAAACATACGAGTTTTTGGCAGTCTTTACATTTCTTTACTGACTTGCAACGCTCGCCCTTGTGGGCTGCGAAGCAAATTTGGTTTTTGAATTTGATGTTACAATTTGGACAAACTATTCCTCCATGCTCCTCTTTACATGGCGGAGATACGGTCTGACACGCAGGGCAGATATTGGAACACCTGTGTTCACCTTTATGGTCGTAAGGGACATGGCAAGGCTCGCAGAAGTAGGTGCACACAAAAGCCGCAGTGAGAGATGTAATCACGTTGTAGTGTCCATCGTGATAAAGCAGGTTGATTTTGTACTGAGCATCAGTGTTGTTACCATTAAAGTACACAACCCGGCCTTTGTTTCCATAACTGTAGACTGTAATGTTGTAATTTTTCAGGTGGTCTTGGAATTTTGAAAGTTCGTGGATCCCCGCTCCCTGTTCTGAAATTTGGACACCGGCTTTGGTCATCAGTTTTTGGGCTCTGAAAGTTTGTCGCTTACCCTTATCCTGCCTTATTGCTTTAAATTGAGGATCTTTTTTAGCGTAGGCTTTGGCCACAACCAACGCACGCGGTAAACATAGGTTGTCGCTATTATTAATAACCACGATACCCTTACAGGACTTACACTCTTCGTAAAAATTATTGTACAAGCCAGGTCTCACTCTACCCGTTCCTACTGGAATATTTACTCTAGTGCATTCTACTTGGAATGTATCGCTGGAGGTGAGGGCTTCGGCATTGCTCTGGACGATCCCGCCGAATATGGTCCACAAAACGTCACTGTCCAGCTCACTGGCGGGTCGGAATGCTACGTACCCCGGCTCTTTGAATTTTAAATTTAGGGACCTTAGAGTGAAACCGAGTTGGTCTGTGCCTTCGGCATCGGCCTTCATTCGGTCCACGATTTCGGCGAACCCCCGTCTTACCCAGTCGAGTTCCGTAACCCCTTCAGGGACAGAATTAAATTTAAAGGTCACTTTAGTACCACGCACTCGAAACCTTGTAACGTAGGTCTCGTCGGTACACACTACATGTACGGGCTCCATCTCTGTATATAACTGTATAAGTATAGTAACTGTATAACTGTATAAGTATAGTATAGTATAGTATAGTATAGTGTTAGGAATGCTTAGTACTACCTAATTAGTGGGTTAGTCGGTTAGATTTCGAGACTATCGACTATTACTTGGATGTGTTGCTGTGGTGTGCTGCAATCTAGCGCGCCTCTGCCGCAACTGACTGGAAGGGAATAATTTCGGTCTCTTATAAAGCCCCAGTCACAAGGATCCAGGATATGGCAATGGCCGCAGTGACCCTGGGCGGACGGGGTAATCTTGCAAAGCGGAACCGGAGCAGGATGCGGCGTTGGTTGCGACTTTGATTAACGACTGTGCTTCCCGGACGCGGTGACCCTGGGCGGGCGGCATTCCCAGACAGGCGGCATTCCCAGACGGGAGTGCTGTTGACCTTCGCGGATGTGGTGCGCTCGAGCCGGACGCGGCTGCTTTACTGATTAATGTGTTTTGTTTCAGGTGGCGGGTACAGCTGACGGCGGACTCTTGTAGTGCAGTATACTCTTATAGTACAAAATAAACAAGTTTTTTTCTATGTAAGTATTTGTTTTTTCAAAGTTCCCGCCATTTTTTTCCCGTATTTGAGGGATTTTTTCCCGCATTTTTCCCGCGTGTGAGGGAATTTTTTCCGTTGGAGTGACGTCAGGGGGCGGGGCTTAGCCGCCATCTTGGATCACGTGACCTGCTCTCGACCAATCAGAACGCGGGGCTATCCTCCGGGTCATTCTACTGACAATGACACTGTATTAACTGTGTTACAAGTTGCAATTATCAAATGAACAAGATTTCAGTGGTGAAGCGTCGATCAGCCCAGAGCCAGTGTCCTGGTGGTCAGAGAATTGCACAAACCGAGTTACAAGTTATAGTTCTCTAAGTTGAAAGTTCAACATCAAAGGCATGATATATTTGAAACTTAAGGCTTTGTAAGCAATGTGTTAGGACTATACGTTATCATAACACCGCTAGTTTAAATAATTTGTAATGAGTGTGTATTGAGAAAATTTGTTAAGGTACATATATTTTTATTTTAGTAAATAACACCCATAGAGTATTGGAGATACATTCTCATATTGTAATAAGCACAATATAATAACATATTTAAAATGTTGGTCTTAAATCACCACAAACCAAATGCATGGATTTCTCTAAAGTGAACATCTCATCTCTACTGTCTTTTAAATACATTAAATTGCTTGGAAAGATTTTAAGTCATATTCCTTAATAATTATTAAAAAACAATGTGCGTACAACCACACACAAAACCGCCCCACAAGCCCCTAAACCCCCACAAGTTCAAAACCTGAAATAAGAATCACTAACAATTTTGCTTAAACAATGATTGTCTTAACCATTAACATTAAAAAAATGTGTACCTGATACATGAAATATGACTACCCCAGTTCAAAAATATCACAGAACTCCATTGTATGGAATTTGACTTTGTGGTTTCTCTACATTGGTATAAAATAGTTTGTTTCTAAATTCCTAAAAGCTAATAAAATACATGAGCTGTGCAGAGATATTGTAGGCGAAGACGTAGGTAAATTCTAGTGTATATGTGTATTTTCTTGGTCTGGGCTATAAGGCAAGAAATATAATTTTTTTATCAGGCGTTGGAAATATAATTTTTATTCAAACCAGGTGTGATCATACAGGTGCAAAGCAAAAAATAAAAAAACAAAGAAAAAACTATATGCAATGCCCCTTAAAATCTGCAGCTCTTAACACTGTAGTAATAAGCAAAAATTCCTACTTTATTTTAAAAATTACATACAGCCCCAATGTAATTTTAAAGTTAAATTGTAATAAATTTAAAACGCCATTTATCATATCATAACTGTGTTACCAAAACAGATTCCTCCAAACTGTCTAAATAGTTACATTTTGAGTAAAACTGTTGGAAGTGTTTAACAAAAATCAATGAATATTGAAGAGAAATCAGTTTATTTTTAGTTTGAATCTTGATTGGATCACGAAGACAGAATCTTTCAGTAACTATCACTTATCTCAGGAGGGTTACGAATGTTATTCTAAAGAAAACACTGTACCCGCATTGTTAACTCACAGATACGAACAGTAATATTTTGAATGTAATAAAGTGTGATCGAATATTTAGTATGATTCTTGATTGATAGATTTAAACAAAAACTCCTATGTCTAGTTTCATACAAAGGATTTTAAATTTATAATGACCTATTTTTGTTTATAATTATTAAGAGTATGATTAAAATGTTTTCCTAAGCAATAGTTTCAATAAGTTTTTTACGTTATACGAATTATATATTATTTAAGTCAAAATATATTTCTGGATTTGGGTCGTGTACATTTTGAATCAGATACATTCACCTTAATCTCCTCACACAGCTGTAGTATTAATACTTTAATGATATTATTGCGCCGATTTAACAATAAAGTGTATCATAACTAAAAATACTATATATATCTTGTTATATTTATCATCAGTCTTGACTCAATAGTACATTTATAGTGTTTTTCAATAACACGTCTAACTAAACTTCTTATATTATACTAGCGGGCCCGGCGCGCTTTGCTGCGCATTTCAATAATTTTTTGCAAAAGTTGCCCGCGGCTTCGCACGCAATTTCCCGTTGAAAACATTACACTATATTCACTTATTCTTTTTCTATCACATTCTAAACATTGCTGAGATAATTGATAGTCGTTCCATCGTGAGCCTCTTGGGCGTATTATGAAGGTATGTACCATATTCCTGCCTCTATCTAGCTGTTACCCACGGCTTCGCACGCAAATCTTAAGAACCGAAGTCCTTATATTACTTAGTAAATTTTTTTTTTACTATAATAAATTTTAGATTAAATTAGTTATATCTCCGATGCCACGATTGAGCTTGCTTTGTTGTCTCGATCGAGAGAATATGTACACACGGAGTTTTGAGAACCATACTTCTGTCAAAAAAAACAACTAAGGTTGATTTTATAACATTCTTTATATTTGTAGCCAACGTAAGATAGTAATTATGATATCTGCATTACTCTTCTGATCAAGCATGAGCATGGTTTATATTAAATAAATATTGCAGTTAAAGGTGAATTTTTACGTCAAATTTGAATTGTATTATCTGGATAGTAAAGTCTATGTTTAACAGTGATTGCAAAAACAGTTTAAACAAAATTTGTCGTTTCTCTTAAGCTTACTCTATGCTTTAAAACTATAAGTGTAATATATGTTTACAAAGAACAGCTGATTAAAAATTTGAAAAGACGTTAACATATGTTTGCTGCAATGCATTTCTTATGGGTATTTCTGTAACCAGTGGGGCGGAATCCTGAATCGGGAAAGGGATGGGCATAGCTTATAAACCTTCTCCGTGGAAAAATACATATACGTACAAATTTTCATCATGATCGGTCCAATAGTTCACGATTCCATAAAGGACAAACATACAAACATTCATTTTTATATATATAGATAGATTATTATTCAACTCACTTACAGTTTACACAGAATATGAATGTATGTATTGTGGCAAGTATATATGTATGTATTCATTTAATCAAGCGTCCGCCGTTCTCCACATCTTCAATATGGAGGTTTCCTTACTGCCTGATATACAAGGCTACAAGTATATCGTGTTGAATTATTTCGAGGGTTAAATTAATACTTCTAAAAAATTAATTGCAAGTTTTGCAAATACGATGATTTGTTATTATGAATATAAATGAATTTGATTTTTATTAGTATAGAGTCTGAAATAATCTAAATAAACAAGTCCATTTTGCTTAGTTACTACAAATTCAATCATTGGATGAGAATGTGTTTGGGAATGATTTAGAATTAACAATTATCTTTACTCATTATGTTTTAGTTACATTTTACTGCACAAAATACTTTTAATCTGTTTGTCGTACATATTCTAATCTAGTTTGATATCATTCTTCAGACATGGATAACTATGTAGTGAGAGGTGGAAAAAGAGAGTAGTAGTAAATCCTTGTTAGTACGAGTAATTACTCTTACTGATAACAGATAGCTCTGTTACAAGTGATATGTGTGACGTCACGGCTAGACATAACTTTCCAAACCGTTATTCCTTATTTCAGCAAACTTAGCTACATAAAATACGTAGACAATGTCTACTTCTTGGTAATTATAAGTAAAAACTTAGAAACCAGTCAAAATATTCTGAGATTTTTTGCGCGTATTGCTAACATGGCAATGCACTGTTATCGTTGTAATTCGCTTTGACCTACTAGTAGAAATTCATGACCGATTCATAAACAGCAAAAAAGTTCTAAGAACGCATAGTATCTCCTAACATAAACAAACCTTAAAGAACATTTTCATTTCAGCAGCTCCTAATGACTCTTGAACATTTTTAACATTAACAGTTGGTAAGTTAATGATTTTGTTTAACGTTTATGAAACAAAGCAAATTATTATAAGAACTATTATAAGATTATTCAGAAGATCTCTCTGATCAGGCGAGTTAATTCTGAAAGTTATGTATTATTAATGTAATGTGATAATTTATTTCCAATATTAATCAATAAATGGTAAGTTCCTATTAAGTATATCATATACATTTATAAGTATCACTTATAAGTATAACTTATAGGGTATCACTTATAAGTATATCATATACATTTTCCGTAACATTGTATTGCGCTGCCCAATCTGTATTACATATATGCATCTCCATCGCTCTGCATTTGTAGCGTTACACTGTATCTCAGCTCTCGTCAAACAGAAACTTTCTATAATACATATACGCCTGTACAGATAAGTTGAAAGGGGAGAAGCGGTTCGTGACTTTCTGAAGTTTCATCTATAACGGATACCATTATCAACAGTGACGAATATAACTTATACATCATAGGTTGCCAACTCTTTAAGAGAATTCTTAGATGTTATTTATATCTCACCTAAATCTTTTAATTCTGATAAGTATTTTTTTTTCAAGTCATGATTTTATTCCTCAGCTCGCTGAAATTACTATTTTGCTCCTATATTTTATAGTTCAATTTTATGGGAATCTACTCTTTAGCTTTTCGTATTGTCTTACAAAAAATATCCTCTGCACTGTTACTGGAGTGACAGGATATTCAAGGCGGGGAACGAGGTAGGTAAGCAGTTGTAAGAAAGGGGTAGGAGTAGAGATCTAGGCCGCCTCCTGCCCAGATCACGTCATATTCACCATGCGAAGGGATAATAGACACTACCTTTCTCGCCACTTGGAAGGAGAGAAATCTAATTCTGTTATGGCTTCTAATCGTAAAACCAGGCAAAGGAAGACTCTCACTTACGTTTAAAATTACTAACACCTTAAAAACTAAGGGTGTTACGGAACTTCAACAATGCTCTGCAGTATCATGATCCTTATCACGGGTATTTAAAACTTTAAGTCTCATATTGTCAGCAAACGGGATTTAAAGAATGATAAGCAATCATTTCTGTTTGTGAGCAAAGTTTCAATATAAGTGTGGTTAGTTGGGAAAAAACTAAGGAATTTTTTAATTATTTACATAGTACAATTTGAGAAGTATTTTGTAAAGTTGTATACATCAACTAATGCACACCAGCTTGAATTTCCTCTCGGCTCTGGCGACAATGCTCTTTTACACTCCGATGTTACAATGCCTCAGTCGGCAGTCTCCCTCGGGCAATTAACTGATTGCAAATTCGGCGTCTAGACCGTGAAGAGACGTACAAAGAACCGGCTAAAGAAGTGTTTCGCTACGTTTTGCTTGATTCACTCTTGTTTGTACCCGTTTGCGTTCTAAAATAATTTCTGCTACTCCTCCCAAAATCTAAAGGTGGTTTGTCTCTTTCACAAATTAAATACTTCTGCAAACCACTCGTTAATGGTAAGCAAGTTTCAAAAATGAACTTAAATGTGAACGCTCATTTATTTTATTCATACATACATTTTGAAATATTGTATGTAGGAATTGCAGGAATTAAAAATAAACCTCCTGAATTCTGCACTACTTTTACCTTAAATTTCCAGGAAACGAAGAAGAGTATGGATGGTAACTGGACACTTTCGCAACACACAATAAACTTCACGTAAGAACTTTAGACATCACCGGAGTGTCACTGAGACACGGGTAGTTCGGCTCATCTGCATCTGGTTCACAGCGTAGTACTTGTTTTATTTATAAACATAACCTTAAAGTATATTCTCAGGCAATTTAAACTCTCTAGCTGTAAATTCAAACACGTTTGTAAGCTGTACCTCTCGTAAACAAAATCGCAATATATTTGACTTACTGGAATCGGAAGGATAACAAGACATTAGACACTTTCATCGTTACTGAAATAGAGTATATCTCGCCAAAGCCGAACTTGACAGCTGAACAAAATTGCGTCGTACAGTCTCTCGCTTTCTCTAGTGTATGCCAACTTCTAACAGCTTTTTTCTTTCCGATATGTGGTATTATAACTTAAGACTTGTTCATCTCGATTTTGACAAGTCCCTTGCCATACATTGATTTGTTTTAATTGTTATGCATGCTTAATGTTATTTCTTAAGAGCATCTCATGGAGAGTCTAAAGAACCCCAATCCTCTAGACGCAGTATTCTATTGACTAGAGCGAATGTCAAAAATATTGTTTTAATTTAATCAACATATTTATCTCCGTGATGTACAAGTATTCTTGTACATATAACTGCAATATTTATTTATGCAGAAGTCCTTTAACCAGTTCTATAAATAAGATTTATATTTAACTACAAAACAAAAACAGATCATTTTATATTTTCACTTTTCAAAGGTGCTTATGAGTTTGCTTGAGTAAATTTCTAGTCGTATATTAGGCATTAAGACCGTGCATACATAAATACATAAATTTCCGACTGAAGAAAAGTGTTTAGCTACGTTTCATTTGGTTTCCTTTTTTCATTGGCATTATTCTGCATTCAATATGACATTACTTTTCATAGGTTTTAAAAGTGGTATATTTTCTGTATTAAGGGCCACAACCATAAAACAATTAACTGCATTGCATTACTATAACAATACTTTTATTGTAGTTAAATGTAACGTTTAATTTGTTTATTCCGAGATCAAAACTCTGTACATTACTACTATATTCTAAAACGAAATGCACATAATATATGTTATAATTTTACTTATGTCGTTATAAGGAAAAGACAATGCTGTAGTAAGGAACATGAACTGATTCTCATTTCAGAATTTAGACTAAAAAAAATTATGGTTGCCTGTAAAGTCGGTTTTACGGGCGAAGATTTTACGTGACAACGTCTTTTTCTCGGTAGAATATTTATTGATATGAATATTATTAAATTGCACAATAGGAACAAGGAATTGAATGAAAATAAGAATTGCACAAATTTTAACTATAGAAATATATTTTGTTTACTAAAACATTGTACATAATTTGAAATTAATTAAAATTTGTTATTGTAAATGGTAAAGTTGAATAAAACATTTACTAAAATTGGAATTTGAAATTCTTGCTAAACACAGTTAAATTCTAACTCCGCGCGTGGTGATTGGTCGGTTTAGTTCGTTTGTTTGGTCGCACTGTTATGACAGGTTAGAGGTTATAATTTGTTATTTTAAATGTTTGACTAGCAATACGCGCTGTTTCTTCTCAATCGACTGAATTACGATTGATTGCAGAGTGATTTAAACTAATAATTTACTTAACACTATCAACATTTGTCAATAGTATGACATAACCTATAAACTCAGTTTCTCAACTTTTGTGTCAATCTAACAATTAATCAATCAATCATAGTTTACGATAATGAAATATCAGTGTACAATTATTTACCTTTATTGTTGTACATTTGTCAATAGTATGACATAACCTATAAACTCAGTTTCTCAACTTTTGTGTCAATCTAACAATTAATCAATCAATCATAGTTTACGATAATGAAATATCAGTGTACAATTATTTACCTTTATTGTTGTAGTTGTTGTAAATGACGAATCTAAGCACTCCACATTTTCACGAATAAACATAGTTATCTGCTTTATCCCGTGCGGCGGACCCACAGTTATCTGCTTTATCCCGTGCGGATCCCGTGCGGCGGACCCACTGGACGGGCATCGTAACGTTACCGGGCGTTACACTTTTTCATGAGTGACTCCGAGCCGCAACCTAATTTAAGACGTTGTCACGTCAACAAACAAAACTCTTCCGTTTTGAAATATAACTTTTCTACTAAGTTGAGTATGAACCTCCTTTTAAATACTAGTAAAGTGTTTATATGTCAAGAACTCAAGACGTATTACTTTTAAATACGTTATTTAATAATAAACTTGATAACTGTTATACACAAAGCACCAAATAAGGTTTTTAGTGACGCTTTCAGTAATTAGATTGTCAGAATAGATTGAAAAAAATAAACATTTACTTTGAAATTATCTTAGCACTTAAGAAAATAATAACTTATTTTGACGATAAAATACACTAAGGGGAGTCGGTTAGGTGTATGTCACCCATGCTAAATCGGTTGAGTTCAGATACCTTGTTATGTCAAGTTCAGGTACCTCGTTATGTCATTTAACAGGAATTCATAGCATATTTTAATTGCTTTTAATTTTCTGGGTTTAAAAATCTTGTTTTGTTTATTTAGGTTAATTACTTATAAGTCTTAAAATGTTGTTATGTAATATTCATTTGTAAAAAGATTTTACTTATTTAAATTTGTGGTAGTACTTTAGTTTAATACATCGAGCGATTTCTAAAAAATGTACACAAAAAATTAAAAATGGAAAGGCAGTCGCGGGACTGATCTAAAGAAGTTACTATTTCTTATAACGGGATGTGAATATATATATATATATATATATATATATATATATATATATATTTTTTTTTTAAGTACATTTGCATTATTACGTTCAAGCATACAAGTCAACACGTTTAGTATTTAATTTTTAGGACAACCAGTTTTTTTCATTATAAAAAGTTTATTATGTTGTTCATTTCCAAATATTTCCAAGTACAGGTTTTAAAAGTGTTTCTATTTAAATTATGAATGTGCATTTTAATACTGTTCATGTGTTTGAACACTTACACATGTTTTGGTTTGAACTAGCTCACAATAATATAAGAATTACAATATTGATATAAAGATAAACTACATGTGGTATTAAACTTTTTTAATTGTATATTTCAAAAACTCATTAAGTTCAAAACGAATAACTCAAAATCTTATTCTGATTTTAAAGTGTTATAGTTTTCAGACATTTTATATGTAACCATAATATACTCTCTCACAACGTCATTATTACTTGCAGTAAAAGTTTTGGCAAACCACCAGCCGTGTACTTACAGCTCGATAAAACTAATGGTTGAGTCACTCCTTACAGCTAATTAAAAATCCCGGACAACTCACACAAATTTCCCTTATTATTGTAATGGGTGAGTCAAAAAACCTCCCGTACTTTAATCGGCTGTAATGTTATCAGCGATGATAAGAGGTAAAATGGTCACACATTCCATCACTAATATATATCAGTTTCTATCACCACCATGGCTTGGTCAGGAGTTTATAGTGCCATTGAAGTAGAAGAGTTAAAAAACTATCTCTGATTTTGATGTAAAAAGCGTTTCGTTTACAGTTTATCACGAAATGAACAAGTTCTTGATCGAAAGTCTTTCTTATAGATGGTCAAAATATTTCAGCGTTGTAAAAAACTATCTGACCAACCTGAGTTTCAATCTTTGAAAACATCGCGACTGTGAGATTGCACAGTCACTTTTGCAGTCCCGTCAACGTTCTGCAAGGAAACCAGCTGCAACTGTTGGGCTTTCTACAAAAAATTAAAAACAAAACTTAAAATATCACCCAAATATATTTTAGCTTGTTAAGCAACTTAAACCAATAGACTTCAAGACAGCAAGGGGCATATGGAAATATTTTTCAAACTGTCTTAGACCACGCTGTTCTTTTGTGCAATAATAAAGCGCATTTTAGTTTGTACAGTTATGTTACCAACTGAAACTTTTGCCATTACCTTGATCAAAACTCTCAAATTCTACACGATAAGCTGATAAAGTCACTGTTTTTTCGCAATTACAAAAGTAGTATTTTTTTAAACGAGTAAGGATGCTACATTAATAGGAATGCCCCAACGTTATGTTACCATGTTCTAACATGATTAAGACCTCAATATAAAAAGTGAAACTATCCAAAATATCGATGTATGGTTTCAGCAAGATAATTTCTACGTTTCCACACTGGTATCAATAGAAACGCTAATATCCTCACGCATATCAATAGAAACGCTAATAACCCTGTCGCAGAACGTCTCTTTCCGCGGTAATATTTGATTAGTCTGCAAGTTCCCTAGATCTCACACGTTAAGGTCTTTCCTGTGAGGTTACTGAAAGCCTATAAACATAGGCCTTTGTTAGACATAGGTTCCTGATAGTACAGATATCGGCCTCAAACTCTATAAAACCTGAAGACAGCTATTTAAGATGGGATAGCAGGTATTTCACACGACATGACAAGTTTTGTGCAACCACAACCTTTATAAATCACCTTCAATACTTGGACGCCACGTAGTAAATATAATTTTCAAAACATGTGAAATAAAAACTATTTTAAAATAGCTTTATATTTGTCAATAAACAGTTTTGTGTCTGTAATATATTGTTTTTTACTAGTTTATAAAAATATGGGAGCCTTTTTGGGCCATACCTATTGTTCCCACCCAATGAATAGTAATAATTGTTAAATCGCCCAAAGTAAAAGCAACAACTTACTGTAGTATGTGTGACGATTGCTCATGTATTATTATAACGAAGCACAATGAGGTCGAAAGAGTCCATAAAAAGTATGTGAATTTATTTCAGGCAGCATTCAAATCAGAGCTCTAATATTTCATTTCATACATTACTGTTAGTGAGCTACTCTCAAATTGGTCAAATGAAACAGAATTGGAGGAAGCATGCCAACTTTAAAAATATTAATTCTGTTGACTTAAATTTCCATAGTTAACATGTGACTTAAAATTAAGATAAAAATTTTCCAAGGAGGTTTCACTTCTGGCTGGTTTATACCTTGCAGTTAAACCACACTGGGTAGAGCAAAAACCAATATGTCACTTTAATCTGGACAATCTTATGGATTTTCAGGTGTGGCTCATCACTAACCGCTAATATCGAGATATAGCTGTGCAAGGGGCACTAACGTTTCTTATTGATACCACGGGTTTTGTGAAAAAGGAACTCACTTTTTGTGAAAAAAGCTTTCCCCAGGAGCATGTGTAGTGGATTGAGCTTCAAGGCACAAATGCTTCCCTTCAAAAATGAGATAATTAAAACTAATGATTTAAAAACTATTATTTAAATATAAGATAGGAGCAAAATGTGTCAGCTTTGATAAAAACGAGAGTTCAATTCTTTTTTGAATAACACAATCCACGTGTCATACTTGAAGCTGGACTAAAAGAGGTTTTATAAATTCTGGCCGATCATATACAATGGCCTCCATGGGCGCCTCAAAATATTGTAGCAAGAATCGTTCCATCTTTGTGTTTCTCTTGGATCTAGTGATTGTGACATGTAAACATTTTATTGTGAGTTATTAGTATATCTTTCTTGTGTTCATAACCATGTTTCATTATTGTTTTAGTTCTTTCATATTTAAACTTAGGTTTTAATACCTGAACAAGAAGCCAATTACTGGTCCAAAATGTAAGTTCTTATTTTCAAACTATACATTGATAAAAATAACCTTCATGAAAGTAGCCCTCTATAATAGGACAATAACATATCATTTATATACCCTTGTATTTCACAAAACGACATTAAATGGTCATAAAGAGACGACGGAGCTCCTTTTCGTCTAGATTAGACAAAGTGATATAGCTTTAGCTGCTTTATAAGATTTTATTCCTTTTTTGTTCGTTTTATTTCATAATGATCCTTTCAATATTACAGTTATACATAATATTATTGGCTGAGTGTTAGCGGACTATGATGTAAAAAATAAAGTTACAGTATAAGGTTAGCAAAATTACAATCAAAATGAATAAAATAATATGAAATTATAACATGTGACAGTAAACAATGTAGCATAACTATTTAGGAAAAATATATCTAACTTGTAGCCTGTGAGATAAATCTAGAGAGAGAATTCATCTGTATACTTTATACTAATTTATTTCTACATATAAAAAGATATTGTATGATGGTTCATGTCTATAGATTTGACTGAGTGTCATGAAGTCTTCACTCAGTAGGCTGGAACAATTTCTTGGAATGTACATATATTTTCTACATGATGGAGTGTGTGTGCTCGCAGGACATTCCAAGAACTAATGAGCTACAGACTTGAACCCTTGCATGTAACCTTTGTAAGCATACTCGTAACTTGTTTTATTATTAAAATATTCTATTTCCTCTATTGTACAACTTGAACGAGTCTGGTTATATAAAGTTTATTTATTAAAATTCTGCATACAGAAATACTTTTCTACTTGATATGTAAGCCTACATCAATTTTGATTGCCTATAAATAAAGTACTGCACTTAGATATAAATGTCAATTAATAAATTAGAAATGAAAATAATAAAACATTGATAAGGTTCCCAATATACTGGTCCTCCCATTGGTCTTTGATATGTGACCTTTGAGGTTTTAAAAATTCAACTGTTAGTAAAACAACCCTTAGGCCTGAAGAAATCAGATGAATGCAATATTTAAAACGATCTGTCACTAATAGTTAATCAATTAGATAACCAATAATCTTATTAAGGACTGACAGGGACTTATTGAAATTGTGTTGCTTTTCGTTCGTATGTGGAATAGCTATTGGTATAAATGTTCTAGAGACTTGAAACTTTGTACATACATTCCTGTTAGTCCAAGAAAGACTAAGATAGTGATATTAAGGTCAAAAAGTGAAAGGAAGAGTACGTTTGTCTGCTCATATGCCCGATTTTATGATAGTTCATACAGAACTTGGTACATATAGCTTCGTTAATAGAAGATCTTAATTGATTTTAGAGTAAAAAGATGTTACAGTTCGTTCGTGTGTTTGTCCATTACCGTCTGTGCGATACCTCTTACGTTACACCCTTACCTTGACTCTTTATTGGGTACTGCCTTACTCAGGCATAATTGTTGTATTTGTTAATAATAATTGTTCTTTCTTTCTTTACTTTACCGATTAAATAATAACGATATTAATAATGTGTTAAATGCTAAACAACATTAGCAATATAAATTAACCTAGATTAATTGTGAAAAAATTAAAAAGCTTTTTCGTTTTAACTGACAGTTTATTATTTTTATCTCCTAATAATTCTTAAATTCTTATAGATTTTGTTTGTTAATGTTTATAACGAGTCCCTCAACAATAATATAAAATTATCTCATACAGTATTACGTTTTAGAGTAATAATGATATTTATTGATTTGGGGAAATTAATTACATGATATATAGTCTATTGAATAGACTCAAGATTATTTTTCATGATTAGTAGCATTAAGTCCACTTGGATACCGACGTATTACAAGTCAAATATTTCCAGAATAAAATATATCATCTACGTGTAATAAATATTCATTTAATTAAATATCAATATTAGATTATTTAATAATAACTACTTGGCAATGGCAGAGTAAATTAATAAAATAATACTAAAGAGCCATATAAGTGTTTTAAACATATATCTCAACCAATCTCTAAGGGATTTGAAGTAATTTCCAAACATGTTATAGCAATTATAACATCAGCCTTAATGAATTTCCTCTCAGCTCCGCTCCCAACTCTAATGCTACAATGCTCTGTACAACTCAGATGTTACAATGCTGCAGTCGGCAGTTTCCCTCGGGCAATTACCTAATTGCAATTTAGGCGTCTAGACCATAAATAGACGGACAAAGACCCAGCTGAAGTGAAAGGCGTCTCGCTATGCTTTGTTTGAAACATTTTTGTGTACCGGCGTTTACGTCCTTTGGCCTCGTAAATTTATGTTATTTTCTCCAATATACGTGATTTCTCCTATACGTGGTTTATATTCTTATGCAATTAAAAACCCGTTTAATTGTTATTTAATTTATTGTTGTAAAATGTACAATGGCAAGAACTGTTCCAAGACCTGTAGTAATTTCTTAGAAACCACATCCATAAAGTAGTGTATAAAATCTGATTTTGTAATATACTAATAGTAAAACGTTAAAGTTGATTGAAGCGCTGAATGGGAATATTGATTTTTGGATTCTTCTTCAGTATAGTAGATTGTAACTTTATAAAGTTAAAAATTGGTTAAATCATCTACAGTTTTTGAAACATTTAAGGATTTTGAAACACTATTATAATTTATTCATGAAATAATTAAATCATGCTATTTTACAGTATTACAGCGTTTGATAATAATCTAAAAGCAAATTAAAACTAATGTATACTGAATATTTCTCAATTCGCAATAACTATAAACCTTTAGATACTTCTTACTATAAAGTGACACTCTAGCTGGCAAGGTTTAACGTCACTAACACGATGTTTTATTGGCTACTGAATATTTATAGCTACTTTACATGATTGGCTATAGACTGAAACTTACTTAGATGTCCAAGCTTCGGAAATAATTGACTGGACAACAACATTTACCGGACCGGAATCCTCAAATTAGAATTTAGCAATGTGTTTTTATAGTACAAGAATTATTCTGAGTGGTAACTGTTAAATAGTACACTTAAACAATTGTTTTATCAATCCGTGAATTTAGTTAATCTTTTATTTGTGCTACCTGTTATTGAATTCACATATTAACCTTTTGTGCACTTTTCTTATTTTAAACCCCACGGTGGCCATCTTGATTTTACCTCCATAAGAACAATATCAAACCCCAAACACGTTTACACCCTTATATTTTGACATACAGGGTGAGTCTGACCACCCGTGCAGTATTTACAGCTGTCTTAATAAACTGACTTCCAAACTTTTTCTATCTCTTTTCTCCATAATTTGGCCTCTCCGAATCTGTTAAAATTATTTTTAATTTTGAAAAATGCCCCTAAAGGGCCCAATTTGGGGGGTAGGGGTACTTTTTGGGGAATTTTCAAATGTAAACATGGGTCGTGGTGTGATACATCAATTTAAAGGTCTTATTACACACCGAACATTTTGACGCAAACAAAAGTTAATTATCTTTAACCGTATGTACAGGGTGTACCAAAACGTTTGGAAATAGGACTTTAAAATAAAGTACCGTGTTACCCTACCTACAATACGGAACAGCTCCAGATTTTTTTCCTAACTTGCTATTGACCTATTTTTTCCATGAAATATGTGTGGTACGGGCATTTTTCACTGGATTTTTCTAAATTTCAAAAAATATTCAAAATTTAAGAACACAAAAAATCCTAACACTCAAAATTCTTAAATAGCAACATATAATAAATTTTATATCAAAATAAAAGGTCTTTTTAAAACAAACTTTTTTTGTATTTAACTTTTTTCCCTATCTCTTACTGTTTCAAAATGGCAGCCGAAAAAACTGAATTACGTAATGTCTGTTTACAAAATGTAACAAATTAATTTTAAATTATATGAAATAAAAATATGTCCTTTAATTTTTAATTTGCTTAATAGCTTTGAATGACCTCTGAACTAGCCATAATCTTACCTTTCATTGATTTTGCTAGTAAAGGTGCTCGAATTGTAGTCCGTCATTTGCTAAAAACACAGTTCTAATCTGGAACTTAAGCTATCTACAGCTCGCAACACTTCTTCGTGGCTGATTGAATTTATAGCATTCCGGATTCGCTGCATCATATCTTCGGGTGTTGTCGGTCGTAAAACATAAACTAAGTCTTTCAGCCTACCCAAAAGTAAAAGTCCCATACAGGTCAAATCAGGGGATCTTGGTGGGTAGTTAACTGGACCACCTCTTCCAACCCATCTTCCAGGATATTGTTCATCAAGCGTTTGTCGCACGTTGTGCGAGTAGTGAGCCGGAGCACCGTCGTGCATAAACCACATATTGCCAACAACTTCGTCAGGTACATCTATTAATAAGTTAGGCAAGTGGATTAATTAAAAAATTGTTATAAGTCTCTCCATCTAGGTGTCCTTCAAAGAAAAAAGGACCTACAATTCTCCTACCAACAATACCACACAAGTATTCACAGTCCATGTACCTCTGGTTGTCAACCTCTCGTATCCAGTGGGGGTTCTCATGAGCCCAGTACCTCATGTTGTGACGGTTAACTTCGCCGTTGCTCCGAAATGTAGCTTCGACACACCATAGTAGATTGCGAAAAAAATGTTCATTTTGTAGCAACCTTTCTCTTGCCCACAAACAAAAATTCATTCTTTGAATGCCATCATCACCATGAAGTTCTTGGTGCAGGGGACATCTTGTAGGGATGCATTTTATTGTCTTTCAGGATCCTCACCACTGAACTTTGACTCATACCAGAATCAATAGCTATTCTTCTGGAAGAATCATTTGGGTTTAGTTGCACTGCCGCCAATACTTCTGGTGCCCTATCACTTCTTTACAGGCCTTGCAAGCGTTTTTCCCTTATTGCTGTCAGGCTGTACCTGTCCTGTTTCACGAACTCGAATAGCAAGTCTTTGAAAGGCCATTCGTGACTGAGGTTCTCTATTTGGAAACCGTTCGGCATATACCCTCGCAGAAGCCACATAGTTTTGAAAACATTCGCCTAACACCATTAGCATATCGAATGCCTCTGCATTTGTGTACGGCATTTCGAAAAAACCACAAGCTGTCCTTAACAGCAGACACCAATGAAACTGACTAAGGGTAGCCTTATCACATTTGTCAGATAAAGATGTCTAGCCAGCTTACCGCAAGTGATAAGCCTGTTGAGGGTGGTACAAAGTACCTTTCTAGTCCAAGACTGCATTGAGATTGTGCATACATGAATCAATGTTATCTTTAAAAGATAACATGGAAAACTACTACAAAAATATTGGGCCACATTAGAAAATTAAAACATGCTTAATTTTGGCCTGATTTCATAACAAATTCTGTTTATTTAATCACAAAAACCTGTTTGTTCAAATAAAAATAATTTTGTTACATTTTGTAAAACAGATATAACGTAATTCAGTTTTTCGGCTGCCATTTTGAAACAGTAAGAGATAGGGGAAAAAGTTAAAAACAAAAAAAGTTTGTTTTAAAAAGACCTTTTATTTGATATAAAAATTTATTATATGTTGCTATTTAAGAATTTTGAGTGTTAGGATTTTTTGTATTCTTAAATTTTTGAATATTTTTTGAAATTTAGAAAATCCAGTGAAAATGCCCGTACCACATATTTCATGGAAAAATAGGTCAATAGCAAGTTAGGAAAAAAATCTGGAGCTGTTCCGTATTGTAGGTAGGGTAACACGGTACTTTATTTTAAAGTCCTATTTCAAAACGTTTTGGTACACCCCTGTACATACGGTTAAAGATAATTAACTTTTGTTTGCGCCAAAATGTTCGGTGTAATAAGACCTTTAAATTGATGTATCACATGACCCATGTTTACATTTGAAAATTCCCCAAAAAGTACCCCTACCCCCCAAATTGGGCCCTTTGGGGGCATTTTTCAAAATTAAAAATAATTTTAACGGATTCGGAGAGGCCAAATTATGGAGAAAAGAGATAGAAAAAGTTTGAAAGTCAGTTATTAAGACAGCTGTAAATACTGCACGGGTGGTCAGACTCACCCTGTATAACTATGGGAGATATCTCAATTTAAACACATTACTAATACGCGTCTAAACACTTTCTTAGATATCAAACATTTTTACTTTAAAATGTGAATAAAAAAATGTACACTTAAAAAGCGTTTGAACTATCAGCATTCTTTTCGCTAGTTCCCGGTGATCGAAAGTTCTGGTGGGATTTACATGCAATCAATCAACGTAACAATAATAATAATGATAAATAAAGTAATAATAAGAATAGTACAGTAAAAAATTGTATACATATATTATGTAAGTTTCGGTCTGAAAGTGACTACCGTTGTTTTTATACCGACATGTGTGTACTAAGTGTCAAAATTAATTTTCATTCTTATTGCATTAAACACATTCCGTTACCCCATTGACAACATTGTATACTTGAATGAATTTACATATTATAATATTCACCATAGGTATCCAGACTGTTGGTGCAACGGTGTGTTTTTCCTCAATCCATCAAGGGAAACAAGTAAAGGTTCCTGGAACTGGACAGCAATGTATCTGGAAACCCAAATACATTGGGAGTGGGGAATAAACCTAAGGTTATGTGTGAATCCTGGAGGCTGTAAAAACATTGGTACTGGGAGTTGTATACATTGTTTATGTAGTACATCTGTTTTTTATTTAGATCAGAAGGCTATCCTATGACACTTTTACTCTTGTATTACATAAGCGGAAATGTTGAGGACAGCGGTAAGACTAAAAAAGTCATATGATAAGAGTTTGTTAGTCAAAATACCGATAGTACTAATTCATTTACTTTCTACACGAAAAGACTACTTTGGACATTGTGATGATAGACTACCCACCAAGCCCCATCATGACTATTAGGCCTATTAATAATATTGCTCATTATTCTTTTATGGTCATTACGGACAACTCAAGTTGTTATTCCTTTGAACATCAATCATAAACCTCAAAGTACAATAACCTCAATCCTGTTCCAACAAGGTTGCATGACGAAAAGACCAGACACAACACTTTACTTTTTGGGATTTAATGACATCAATATATTTAGATTATTATTATTTTTGCAGCATATAATATAATCAAAACGTGCATTTACCTTAGTGATAATGACACAGGTGTTTCTGTTAAAAGCAACTACAGATTTATAAAATCCATCGTCATTGTCGATTTACATCGTAGAATTGTAGATAGTTTTATGACAACTTTAAGATGATAAAATGATAATATAAAATTAATTTGTAAAAGTGAAATTCTATAGGATCTTTCTACCAAGAATTAAATATTGATGAGCAGACAGCAGCAAGACAGATAGATAGAAAATAACACAATTTTAGGAAATCCCAAACTGGCCGTTTCCACAAAATGTTTATACGTAATATGCACATCCGATTTTCACATATTCCTCTGAGTTCCAGGCTTCCATAAGGCTCACGTAAATGGCTCTGGCGGATATGTATCGTCATTGAACTTGATCCTGCCTATGTATAATTGAAACTGCATGTAAAATTTCAATCTGTGGATCAATTCGTTCTTCAGGTACCGTGCGCATAGACAGACAGACAGAAGTGAAGTTCTGTCTACTCACATGTCGCTAACGCTAACGCTCAGCCATTGATTATGTTCATTTTAGTTTAGTTTTTAGTCCAGTATTATGATAGTTATCCACTTAAGAAAACTATGATATGCAAATCTCGTGACACAATTTTACTTCTATTTGTAATTGTAACCAATGGTATATATCGAAAGTAAATCCGGCTAGCTTCACAATTTAAATACAAACAAAATATATGCTTTTAAAAATACGTTATTAGCAACTTTGAATTAGTCTAATTTATTGCTCTTAGAAAAATCCACTAAGAAATTTACGTCGGAAAGTTATGAATTATGTGTATTATATCGCCTTCATAGCAGTGGACAAGGGATAAAAATATAAAGAGACGTAACTGCATTGAAGAACCAGTTCATAATTATTAAGCCAACGATTTTAAATAAAAGATTATGTTTCGGAGGTTACTTTATTCTGAAGTAACGTTCCATTGAAACAGACAGGTTATGACATAAACACTGTCATTAAGTTCTAGTAATTGCTGTTATGTAAATATAGAGTGTTGGGTAAGAGTCAAACCTTGTATAGTAGTTACTGTTACTGCTGACAGATGGCTCTGTTCCAAGTCATGTATGTGAAGTCACGTCTAAGTCTCATGTAACGTCCTCACTTGCCGAACCGTTAGTCACTGTTAGTCCCTATTATAGCAAGCAATGAACATTGATGATGTCTATTCTCAATTACTTGGAAATCTAATACGTCAAAAATATCATCATATGTAACCCTCCACAAATATCTTTTTAATCAGTCGATTTTTTAAAACAAGATATTAACTTGAATATAGTATTAAACTTATTTTTCTTATACAATCCAAATAATCTTACCTTTTAGAAAATTTAAAACAGTGGTTTTAGTATTCTACAATTAATTGGGAAGAAACCTTTGGGAAGAAAGGGTTTCAGCTTTTTTATTCCAGATACAATTTTCAGCATAAGAAATAATTATTTTATTTAAAATATAAGATGAGTATTTATAATAACCCTGTGCGTGTAAGGCAAAGTTTTAAGTGAATCTTGCTAATTATACCACTTCTGGAGCAGGCAAAAAATTTAAAATGACATTTAACTTACCTAACTTAACAAAATAATTTGAAGTAGCAATACATTTTATATCAACTGCAAAAAATAATATGAAGATATATATAGAGGATTCGTATATTTAATACACTTTCGTTCAATTCAAGTTCAGTTTACATTAACAGAAATAGATGTTATAAAACTAGTAAATTTCTGTCTTTTTACCATGTGATCGAAATAATACCACAAAACGTTTCGAAAATCTTTTTATAATACTGTATATAATAGGAATAAGAAATATTAAGACAAGCTATAATTGATTTTTGTTAAGCTTCTAGTACAAAATGGACTATAAATTGGATTTTTAATTAAAACCGATGGGAATACGATATATACTATTGCTAAGGGGTCATATATGATGTATCTGAAAGAGTTAGTATTATTCCTTTGAGCAAGGGGTATTCAAAATTAAGTATATCATTCATAAGGCCAATATATCATCCGAAATACAGAATGGTTATTAATTAATTTGAAATGGGCAATCATTATATTAAATTAATAGGCAATTAGAGAGCTTAAATGATTAGCTCTGACAGAATTGAATACATCGGAACATCCAATGAGCTGAATTAATGAGCAGAAGCAAAGAATGAAGGTAATGAGAGAAGTGTTATTAAAAAAAGTACCGCTGATTGTAATGTTTGTCTTCTGTTAATTTCACTAACTTTCTTTTATATCACGGTATTCACACTCATTTATAAACCAAATCTCATTACCTTGACAAATATAAACTTCAACGTGAGCTAAAAAATTTGTTTTTAAGAGATGTTTGGTTTATTCTAATGGAAGTTACAGTACGGAGACTTCTACTAAGGCATGGGGCGTAATAGCTCTTTATTAAATTTAACATCGTACAGAGATTGAAAAATTCAGAAATAAAATAATATTATTCAACTATAGTAACAATTTTCAATTATCAACTATAAATACAGTTTTCTCATAAACACAAAACATCTCATAATCATAAAAAGATATATAAAATATGCACATACTCAAGCACAAAGTAATACTAATTATGTATTAAAAGTCGCCCTCACAATAATACCACAGATTAAAGATATTTCTATAGCTATACCATGTGTTAATACTGAGACCAGTGCAACCGCAGCCAAGCGACCCAATCCTAAGGATCCGCGCCAGATAGTTTTCCCTCAGTGACGCAACGAAACAAGCCTCTGACTCGCCATAATATCGCACATCAGACTGTTGTGGTACGACAAACAAGGTGTGCAAAAATACATCAGTGAATTTATTGATGAAAAAACATTCTTACACGTCTCTGCCACTGTATCACTCCAGGTTAGTACATTGTTGTTTTTAAGTTCTTAACTTTGTCGTAATATGTTAGTACAATACAGTTTACTGTAAGCAACATTACAAATAAATTTAAAATCGATTACACAATCTAGAGTATTAATGAGGTATAACTATAGGTTTTTGAGGTATAACAAATTAGATGTTGTTTAGTTTTAGTCCAGTATATTACATTATTAAGATCATGTTTAATCATGGGAATGCAATAAATGAACAGGTTTGTATTAACGGGGTCGTAAATGTGGTGGTCATCAGAGTAAACACAACAGAGGACAAAGTATGAGGCCCTGAGAAACACGTCACTCAAAAATCAGCTAGAGTTTCACATATGTTTTTACTCTTTCTTTATTTTTCGATATTGCAACATTAAAACGGAGTTAATAGCTTGCCAAGCTCTCCTATAAAGGCGGTCACGTTTGAATACCAAACTGAGAATGTCACGTTGTTCATGATAGTGGACACCCGTTGCTTGCTTATACGTTTGGTAACAGCAGTTGCATGTTTGTTCTATATCCATAGTGTGACGGTGTTAAATTCTTCAACTATATTATCACCGATTCGTAATGGGTGTGGTTTATGATGAAATAATGCTTTAAATTTAATGTTTAGTTAAATGTATAGCCTCAACAACAACTGATCTTTTAACTTGTTATTTGATAAATGGTCCAAGACCCAATATTTGGAAATCTCAATTCTATTTTACAAATTTACATTTTGCTTACTGTAGAGTTTACACAAGCGGGCACATACATACACAGAAGAGTCTTTCCTAGTCTTGCATATTGTATTTTAATAGGTTTATACATAACTGTTGACTGTTCTCTGGCATTGAAAAAAAAACTTATTTGAACACTGATAATAGCATATCAAGGGCTAAAATATGAATATGATTCAGGAATACTCATATTAATACAAGAAACACACAAGTGCCTAAGTTTTAGTACCTTGAATCAAAATCTCTGTCCTACACATTCAGCACTTGGAAATAAAACAGTTTACTCTTCTCTTATGTAACGAAGCACGCAATACCGAAGTCGGAGATATGCGAGTATAGTGCGGTAGGTTGGTTCACCGTTGGACAGTTGCTTCTCCTAAATGGAATTAAAAGATAATTTGAACCTACAGAAATTTTACAAAATAAAAACCTAAACAGATGAAAGAAGATATGGTATAATAGGACTTAACGTCTTGAAAAAGCTCTTGTAGGGATATATGTATAGATGATAACAAAAATTAATTTAGCATGTGTTTTTAAATCATATTACGTTTGAAATTCTCTAACAGTCAAAATTGTTTAAGCAAAGAGCTAGTAAATTTTATACTATATAAAAAAACTTTTCTTAATTAAGCTTCTCACTGTCTAGTAATGTGTTATAGAGACAATAAATATTTAAAAAAGGAGAAATGAAAACTGGATTAGTTTTATTCAAGAAAGACTTTGAATTGAGTTGTTTAAATATTTAAATTATACTTAAAGATGGCGATTTCTCGCCAGGTGAAGTAATCCCACGTTGAAGATTGGGTTCCTTCACATTTGCATTTTTATTAAAACTGTCTTAGTAAATAAAAACGCCTAATACGTCAAGTGCAAATAATGCTGTAGAAATATTTACATTTTAAGTTCAGTATTGTGATTGAAATACTCGATATGTATTGCTAGCAGTGAATCTAGCTCATTATTTTCGTCCAAGCCGCGAGATTAATATCGTATTTTGTAAAAAAAACAACACAGTTTATCTAATTATTGTTGAATTGAATGTTGAATAAGAAAGGAACCACCCTCTCCGCCCCTAGAATATCAGTTCAGGGGTTCGTAATTCGAAGATAGCGGATGGATTAAAAGTACCACACTAAACAATTTTTACGAAAATTTTACATCGTTCAGTGATACAAAACATCAGTAACTCTACGTTTCGAAATATGCAATCTGATATCTTCCTCAGGTGGATACTGAATTAATACATAACTACAATCTAGTTAAAAATAAACAAATCTTACTAACATAGGTCATCATACTCACAACAACAAAATGTTTGTCTTAACTGAATGCACACTATTTTTTCAAAAGCGCAATTTATAAAAAAAAAAACACAAATTATTGAACCGAACTAAATAATACAGGTCACAATAGGTCTAAACTAAATGACCAACCATTGAAAACTGACCACAGCTTAAGTAAATCAGCTTAAAAGCTATAATACGAGTAATAATTTTACTTTATATGAAAACCGCCCAATTTTCCCGTGAACAGAAGTTTCTTGTAAGAGAGGAACTAATCTTAGTAACGCCAATTCAAGTGGGCGTTGAAAGATTAAAAGTGCTGTCATACTTAAAAAGTTACCAGCCACGCAAAATAGATAAAATAATTTTAAATGGTTACTCAGTTTGTTTGTGCTTATCCGTCTGTACAAACTGCAATGTCCTGATGATATTTTCCTAGATAAGTTTTAAAATATGCCCTACATACTCTTTGTTTTGAATTAAAAAGGTAGTTTTTAGTTATGAAATATCTTCACAATTTAAGTCCAATTAAAGAATTTATTGCTTATAGCACTTGGAACAGTAAAGTTGAATTCAAAGGCGACTTTGTAGACAGAAATGATGATCTGGATACAACCCGCTGAGTTTCACTGAAAACTTTACAAAGTCGATTCTATTTTTCATACGTGTAGAGACGACATTAGTCAATATATATATATATATATATATATATATATATATATATATATATATATATATATATTGACTGTTATATATTTATATATTTTGATATATATATATATATATATATATATATATATATATATATATATATATATATATAGAACTTATTGTATATATATATATATATATTCTATACTAATATATTTATATATTAGTTATATATTTTGAGTGTATATATATATATATATATATTCCTCTAAAACTAGTGAAGTCGGGTGCTGTGCTAAGATAATGTCTAAGCAAATTTTAAATTTATAGCGATCTGGTGTGACAATCTAATTACTGACAGCGTCACTAAAAATCTTATTTGCTGTTTTGCGTATAAATATTATAAATTGTATGATTGCATAGCATACGTATTTTGGTATGAGTTCTTAACAGATAAACACTGTTATTAGTATTTAAAAAGAGCTAATCAGTTAAAGCTCCGTACTACAACAGCATTGTCTTGTTTTGAAAGTGGTCTTATCAGTGTTCATTAAGCAAAAGTATATAATATTCTATGTGCATTTCGTTTCTTTTATATAAAAGCAATGCACGTAATTTTTAACTCAGAATCAACGAATTAAATATTATGTTTGACTACACAACACATAACTGTTGTTATAGTAATACATTTCAGTAAATGAATCTATAACAAATGCTTGTGGCCCTTAAACAGAAGATAAATCACTTTTAAAACCTATGCGATGTATAAGCAAAAGTGATTGGTGAGACTTCTTGGGATTTTGTTACTTTTCCAAAAATGCAATGGTATTTATAAGTAATTTACTTCAGATATACTTCTTCTTTTGAGTAAAGTAACAGATTCGTATTGAGTGCATTCTCTTTATGCTGTGGATTAAATTATAAAAGATTCCATTAGATGTAATACTGAAGACGAAGCTCTAAACAGAATTCACAGGAGCCCATCAGTCGATGTGAGTTTGGTCCAAATGGGCGCATTGTAAACGGTAAGGTCTTGCTTTTTAATGCTACCTCATAGAATCTTGAACCGTAAATATGCAACATTCTTTTATATAAGATTGAAATAATAGAAAGTATTATTGAAGGAACATTTATTATTCTCTAATATCGTTTATATAACACCTTTACCTCTTTACTAATAGTGCTAAAAAGTGTTAATAGTCTAGGACTGAAAAACTAATGTTCTTTATACAAGCAGACAACTAGGTTGAGTTTCTTGAAATTGATGGAGAAGCTTTCCCTAAAAAATAAACTAATGGTTAGACTGAGGATTTGCGGAGTTCGAAATAGAAGGATATCAAACGGGTTAAAAATATGAAACGAAAACGTTTTCTCAGCTTAATAATTAAAACCATAGCAAGAAATAAAACACGTAAATATATGTAAAATCAGCATCAGCAAACTATATGCAGATCGACTATTTGGCGAGTATTTATGTCCGATGGTTGATAAGTATGTCAAGCTAAAGAGATATATCTAAAAAAATTATTATCCCTTAGTATTTTTAACTCTTTTGATGCCCTCCCATTTGAATCTCACCAAAACTAGCGTGACTGTTCGTTTTCTTTTTAGGAGAAATTTCAATATCTAATTCATGAAAAACCAGGTTGTCTACCTATACATTGCAAATTAACTCTTAGTTCCTTGGTTGTAATGATTGTATTTAAGGTTGTTGAGAGAGATTGATGAATACTTTCATACTACAGTATTTTGTTTATTAAACAATATACTGCACTACGTTAATTGAACAAAGGTTTTTTATGAATTTTGAGGTTTTATCTTTAGAAGCATTACCTAATGCAATATTTTGGGTAATGTTTAAATTACACAAAAAACAGAACAGATTTGTTGTCTTTCAGTGTCATAATCACCGTTTTTGGTTAAAATAAATAGGATGTTTCAAACTCCGACTGGGCATTAGTCATAAATGACTTGCATTCTTCAACCCAATAAACTTAACATATAAGATAGCAGATAATGTTGAGGGTGAGGCACTGCGGCGGATGAGTGTTGGAGTGGATTGAGGCCCTTTTTTCAACGGCTATTGTTATCCTGGACATGAGAGATTGCTATCTACATCCTGGACGTTTTCACTGGAAAAGCTGGAACAGAGTTGCCTTTAACCTCCTTCCAATGTGACATGACTGAGGTATCCCTCCTCATAGATTTCGACAGGGGATGATACCTTCCCCCGATCATACCATCCTGAATACAGAAAGCCGCTATCAAGGGACAACTGAAGAGGTTCATCGACCACAAGCTTCATTCTAACGTTGCAAGTGTGTCACTATTCCATCACAATCACGAACATTGGAATAGCTTCCCATACAAAGAATTAAAAAAAGGAAAAAAAATGTTGCCATTGTGGATGTGTCGGGTTTCTGTAGGCACCTGCTAACTAAGCACGGGCAGCATCTTAACAATTTGGGAAAGGGCATCTTGTGTGGTAGACTTAATGTAATAAAGAAAACTGAAACATGGAACGTCACCTCCCAGTGCCGACACCATCTCCAGTCACCTGCAAGTTGAATCACCTGCCGCTCGTCCCAATCTCTAGCTGATGTCTCCCTCTGCCGCTGTATGTAGCCACTTGCAAGTGAAATCGCCTGCCGCTGATCCCAATCTCTAGCTGATATCTCCCTCTGCCGCTATATGTAGCCACTTGCAAGTGGAATCACCTGCCGCTGCTCCCAATCTCTAGCTGATGTCTCCCTCTGCCGCTATATGTAGCCACTTTGCAAGTGGAATCACCTGCCGCTGCTCCCAATCTCTAGCTGATGTCTCCCTCTGCCGCTATATGTAGCCACTTGCAAGTGGAATCGCCTGCGTACATTAAATATCCTGGCAGCCGACGATCGTTTCACCCACAACGCAAATTACGCGGAGGATGTCAAAATCACGTGACCGGCTCGCCGACAGTTATGGGTTGAGAGCGAAGATTGAGGCACTCGCTGTCTTATGTCTCCAGTGGACTCTTCTGAACGACAAGTGGACTTTGACTTCCAAAGAAAAATTTTAATTTTTTAAGGACTCCACTCTTACTAACAACGGTAAAAATTTACCAACATAATTAAAAAAAACAAAATAAAAATTTCACAATCAAGATTCAATACGACTGCTTTATTAGAATGCTCATTTTGTCACCAACAAACTAGTTGAAATACAACTTATGTGTGAAGACTTACAGACAGACGTACCTATAGTTACCGGAAACAGTTTCAATAACAAAAATATTAACCATTGTTAAATCCCAATTTTTTACTGGCCAACTTGTATTTCCGACAACTATCCAAAGGAGAAGGAGTTGCAAATTTTTGTGAGGCAAAATTTTATTTTGACACTTTCTTTTTAAAAAAAGCAATTGAAAAAGATTTTAAAGCAATCGGTAAAAAAATTCACAAAGCATTCATTATCTTTGGAATGTACAGGTTAACCCAGTGGAAATTAAATTAACTTTTTTCCAAATTCATAGCCGTACTTGACTGACCTAACCAATCACAAACAGAATTATGTCCTTATAGATTATTTTAATAATCACTGCATAAACAATAACACACCCAAGAACGCTTACACGTTTTTTACGATAATTTGGTCTTGCATTGTCGATCAGAACACCAACTAGAGTGACGGGAACATCTCAGTCAGCAATCGACAACATTATCACCAACATATCAAGTGTCGTAAGTGTCTGTGGTCAACACAGCAGTTTCATACCACTATGGCCGAAAAGCTATAATTAATAAAGAAAAAAAATTAGGAGAGAGTCCAAAATCACTAAAACAATAAGACATAACGTACCAGGAAATATTGCTTTACTCAACACTGTACTTTCTAAAGAAAAGTGATAATTTTGAAATTCCTCACAATCTGCAAAACTGTATGTTTTAATGTTTTGTCAGAATGTTTGAATCATCACGATGACAGCCCGGTAACCTTATTGTCATTGGCTCCTGTAGTTGAAGAAGAACTCAAAAATATTATTCGCAGCTCTCGGCTAAAAAATCAGTCGATATTAACCTAACGTGTGTGTGGCAAATTAAACATTGCTTAAAGTAACGTGTTGTGAAGCCTTTATCTCAATCGGCTAATTTATCTTTCGAAAAAAGAGTTTTCCCTCGTTTCTAAAAATCGTGACAGTTACCCCAATCTTTAAGAAATATGATTGTTACTCTACCAATAATTATAGGCCTACCTCAATTTTGCCCGTCCTGAGTATTTGAAAAACTCTTTGATTGGAATCCTTGAATTTCTGAACGTGCACAGCTTGCTTTCTGAGAATAAATTCGGTTTCAGAAAGAGTAAGTTGACCATAGACGCTGTGTCGCGTTGTGAGTCTAGACGAACTAGTTGTAGAGGGATTAGAAGGTCGAAGCATTGACTGTGATAACCATGTAAAGTAACTTGACAAACTTGAGTTTCATGAATCAGAGGTTTACCTCTTTAATAGCTCAACTCATTTCTTAGCCACAGAACACAACATTTCAGACAAATTCTTTGAACCGATTAAACTGGGATGCGGGTTCCCTTAATGATATAGGATTATTGCTACGGTATTTACAGTATGCTGATGACACAACGCTTTGCTTTAGTAACAATTCAATAATAATGATGGAACAACAAAACATTTGTTAACGTAAATAATTGTGTCCAACAATTCAACAGCCTAAATCTAAAAGGAAATTCCTCAAAATAAATGTCCTGCCTTTCGATCTTGGTGATGGACGGTGATGGAACAGCCGTCTTATTGCATGATTCCCTGCTGGACGAAGTCGATAATTTGAAGTTCCTTGGAATATTCCCGGATAGCGGATTGACTGGGAACGTTCACAAGAACATTTTTGCTCTGAATTGTTCTAAGGTATTTATGTTTGGCATTTATCCAAATACTGATCTACTCAGGTGGTAATGACGGAGTAACACGGTTTGATTAATCCTCATCTTACCTACGGCTTAGGATTGTGGGAAGCTAGCGCAAATAGTCAGTTCCACGCAGCGTTCAAAATGCAAAAAAGCAATCAAGAAATACAATTGTACATTTAAAGTTCAGAGAATCTGGCAAGAAAACTTAAAAAACTGCAACTATTCCGAATCTATAAATTTTAGAGACAACTTTATTATGACTGTCTATGTAAATAAATGTTTTAAATTGAAATTTCGGTATAAATACCATGGTAGTCACTTAAAAGTTTTCAAGATTTTATATTACTTTTATTACTTCTAGAATAACACGTAACGTTGATTGATTACATGAAAATCACATCACCATTTTTGATCACATAGAACCAGCGAAAGGAATGCTGAAACAACTTCAAAAGTGGCACAAAAAATTAGATTTTGAATATTTCGGCCACGTTGCATAATAGTGGCCGCTCAAACTAAAAAAAGTATAAATTCATTATTTATAAACATAGAAAGACATAAAAAGTATTCTGCAATGTTTATAACATTTCCTAAATTTTTCATTTAAAACAGTTGCTTGTATCTTGAACAGTTTCCTAGATATTAAGTACTTAAAACCAATGATAATAAATTAATAATATTTCACCCTACCTACGTATTCGAACTAAGCCAGAAGGGCTGTTTTTCTTTATAAGATACTAAGTATAAAGCAGTTATGAAAATGTATCAAATGAATAGACCTTTCGTAAAGTAACTTTTTACGTTTATCTCAAGAGCGGGCTGCATTGAAACGATCTTGTGTTTTATCTTATATGTCTCATACTTTTTCTCTCGTATGTTTGGTCATGAAATTATGGGTTATTTCTTATTTTAAATAAATAAACAGTTTGCATCTTCTTTTTAGGTGTATAATGTTTTATTATTCGCATTAAAAAAGTCTATATAATCTATGGATATTGATGGATTGTGGAAAAACACATAGTTGCACCAACAGTCTGGATACCTATGTTGAATATTATAATATGTTAAAACATTAAAATATACAATGTTATCAATGGGGCATCGGAATGTGTTTAATGCAATAAAAATGGAAATTAATTTTGACGCATAGTATGCAAATGTCAGTATAAAAACCACGGTAGTCATTTTCAGACCGAAACTTACATAATATATGTTTGTTTTTACTGTATTATTATTATTATCACTGTATTTATCATTATTGTTATGATTATTATTATTATTGTTGTTGATGTTATTTTTTATTATTATTGTTATTGTTATTTTATTATTATTACTGATGCAATGCTTCTAGAATAAATGTAACGTTGATTGATTACGTGCCATTGATTGATTGCAAGTCCCATCAGTATTTTCGATCACCAAGAACTAGCGAAAGGAATGCTGAAAGTTCAAACGCGGTAAAAAAATGTAGTTTTTGAATATCTAGGCTAAGTTCAATGGCCAGATTGGTCCACTATTTCGGTGATGGCCGTACAAATGTTAAAACAATATTCACAGCTTCGTTACTTATAAACCTAGAGAAATAATATAAAAATAAATTTGGGATTGCTTATAACATTTCCTAAACCTGTTGTCATGAACAATTTGTTTCTATCTTGAACTGTGTTCCAGATATTGAGTGCATCTAAATACCATGAGAATGAATAACCAGCAATAATACATCAGAAGTAAAAATAATTCTCGGAAGACGTAGATTAAGTAGCGGAACTCAGCCGGAAAGGCTATTTTTTACACTTTCTCACATATTAAGTATATACATTTTTGAAATTATTAGACCCATGGTTATGTAAAGTTATATGTTTATATCAAGAGCGGGCTGTATTGAAATTACCTCCAGTTTCACCCTTTATGTAACGTTAAATCTCACACTTCTTTTCTCGTATGTCTGGTCGTAGAATTGCAGTTGATATATCATTTTAAAGACAATAATCACGCTTATTTTTAAGTGTACACTTTTTATTCACATTATAAAGTAATAAAAGTCTAAAAAACCTAAGAAAGTGTTTGGACGCGTATTAGTTAATGTTTAAATTGAGATCCCATAGTTATATGTCTAAATATAAGGGTGTAAACGTATTTGAGGTTTATTATTGTTCTTATGGAGGTAAAATCAAGATTTCGATTTTTTGGGTTTTAAAGTAAGAAAAGTGCAAAAAAGATTAATATGGGAATTTAAAAACATGTAGCTCAAATAAAACATGAATAAAATTCAGGGATTGATAAAACATTGTTTAGTGTACATGCTTTTAACAGTTACCATTCTCAGATTTATTCTTCTAGGATCAAAACACTTTGTTAAATTCTGAAGATTCCGGTCAATGAACGAGATGTTGTTGTCCAGTTAACCATTCCCGAGGCTTTCACTGGACATCTAAGTAAAGTTAAGTTTCAGTTTATAGCCAATCATGTAAAGTGACTATAAATATTCAGTACCAATAAAACATCTTGTTAGTGACGTTAAACCTTGCCAGCTAGAGTGTCACTTTATAGTGAGAAGTAGCTAAAAGTTTATGGTTATTGTGAATTGAGTCGTTTAGAAACTACTCAGTATAAAACAGTTTTAGTTTGCTTTAGGGTTATTACAAAACATCCGATTACTGTAAAATTCTTTAAGGTTCTAATAACTGTTTCTAGACTTAAAACTTTATGTTTACCCGAATAAAAACATCCTTAATCATTCAACGTCCCAATATTTTCCAATATTTTTTTAAGTTTTATTGTTAGTATAATGCAAAATAAAGATGTGGTCCTATACTGTAAGGATGTGGTTTCTAAGAAAAGGCTACATGTTGTGGAGCAATTCCTGCCACTGTGTTGTTTATAACAATAACTTAAAAAAACAATAAATCGCCCTAAATATTGTAAGAGTGTAAACAACAATTGCCTTAGTTATATTTCAACAAAAACAAAACAACAATGTTTTGAGGACCAGTATTTGGCCGCTTTATTAGGTATTAAAACATGAGTAAAAACCAGTAAAACGGGAAAGAACTAATCACACTAATATAGCTATGAACAGGCAATTTCTTCATAGCAAAATAGTTATGATCAGGCTCTCTTACCGTTACGCTGGGCCGGGCACCTCTCTTCAACTGAAAGTTCGCTCTCTCAGTTGTGCCGGTGAAACTCTCCCATAGAGTAAATTTTTGATTCCAAAAACGCTTGAATCGAGCGACGTTTTAGTCATTAGACTCATTTCAAGGCTTCAGGAAGACTTGACAAATGCCATACTGCTTGCGAAAGTAGGCGTTTATATAAACCGTTTCATGAAGCTTTGTAATAACTTTTCGTATGATATTAAACCTCATCATTGCCGCATAAGAAAGATACATTACTAGATTAAGTGTATATTATAATGAACTCTATGCAAGATGAATCATAAATCATTACGGCCTCATATTTTACAGGGAAGCTTTTTATAATCATTCATTACATGAGTTTTTTCATTACTATTTATACCTATTAAAGTTATTTTCAAACCAAGATTGCAACTATGAGTTTGTTAAAAAAATAGTAAAACATTAATTAGAGATTCGCTTGATTATGGCGTTCCAAAGCAACATACAGAAGTGCATCCTCTGTAATTCGACACGTGTGTGAAATTACGTATCTTCAAGACCTTATTAGACATTCGTTTCTGAGTTATATAAAGTCACTAAAATTAAAATTAACATCAATGTTAAATCAAAATGATATTGTTATTCTCAATAAAATACTGAATTAAATATTATTTTACTTTCGAATCGTCGTTGAGATCTACTTATATTAATAAAAAATTATGCCTCGTAATTTCCATGAATAGTTCGTACCTTTTAATTAAGAAAATTGAGCTATTCATTGAGAAATAAATTATTCATCAATGTCCATTGTTTACTGTAATAGTACTAGCGGTGACTAACGGTTCGGTAAGTGAGGACGTTAGATGAGGCTTAGACGTGACGTCATATACATCACTTGTAACAGAGCCATCTGTCAGCAGTAACAGTAACTACTATACAAGGGTTGGCTCTTACCTAACCCTCTATATTTACATGGCAGCATTCTCAGAACTTGCTATAATAGGGACTAACAGTGACTAACGGTTCGGCAAGTGAGTACGTTACATGAGGCTTAGACGTGACGTCACATACATCACTTGTAACAGAGCCATCTGTCAGCAGTAACAGTAACTACTATACAAGGGTTGGCTCTTACCCAACACTCTATATTTACATGTCAGCATTCTCAGAACTTTATGACAGTATTTATGTCATAACCAGGCTGTGTCGATGGGGAATGTTTTGTAAAACAGAAAGAAGGATGAAGTGAATAAACAAGATTTTAATATAGCAGTTACTTATTGGACATCAATCATCCTTAAACTAGTCGGAATATACACACCTCATAACAATTAAAGGATCACTTTTATTGCTTCTTGTAAAACAAGTATTAATAACAGAATAATGTTTGAACTTTGCACACTGATAAAGGAACCTCTCGGTAGCAAAGATACATAATTCTTGTTTATTTCTGACTAATTCAGTAAAAGATAAGAGCGATTATTTCGATATCATGTCCAAACAAGAATGAGATAAGGAAAGGTTCATGCTCAGTTTTGTCACAAGTTGATCTCGTTCAGTCTGGATTAGGCTTCTATAGTTAGCCCTGTGTATTTTTATTGTTACGGCGGGTGTTAGACGGTTTTTGTCTGAGAGTGATGTCAGTAGGGCTGTTACTTTGATAGAAGTGGGAGTTTCCCAACGAGACGTGGATAGGCGCTTAGGTGTGAGTCAGTCAGTAACTTCAAGATTATGGAACCGACATCGGGAGCTAGTAACTCTTCGAAGACGCCCAGGACAAGGCCGCTCGAGATCCACCACGCACATAGAAGATAGATTTTTACGAGTTAATGCACTTCGTAATCGATTTTTAACTGCTAGAGAACTTTAAAACGACCTAAGCCAGGCGACTGGAAATCGTGTGTCGGATCAGACTGTTAGAAATAGACTCCGGGAAGCTGGATTGAGATCTAGGAGACGTGTCAGAGTGCCGAGATTGACTGCGCGTCATAAGAGAGCCAGATTGCAGTTTGCAAGAGACCATAGGCGTTGGCAGAGGATTTTGAGTGAGAGTTCTACTCTACTGCTATACGAGTATATATATCTCTCAAAATCCTCTGCAATCGTATATGTTCAGTATGTTGGGTTGAAAATGTAAGAACAGCCAAGTTATTTATGATTAATGCCCAGTCGGGGTTTGAAACATCATATTTAGGTTAGCTAAAAATAAGTGATTATGACGATGACTTTTTATGAATTTGTATAGAAAATATTTCGATATCAAGAGCAACTGGAATTTGAGCCCGAAAATGCGTATATAATGATTGTTATAGGATATATTTCTGGACAGTAGTACTTACTTTTAATCAGTATATATATATATATATATATATATATATATATATATATTATATATATATATATATATATATATATATATATATATATATATATCGCCTTGAAATGCTATAATAATATAATAAACTACATTGATTCAACGAAAATTACAACTAATAAGAATTATAATAAATTTAGTTTTTTATCTTTAAGTAATTAATGATTTATTTAGGGTGATTTTTAAACCTTAGTATCTTAATATGCGAGGTCTAGGAAACGTGCTGGCTAATCAAACATCACTACGAAACGAAACGTTTTGCGATAGGGTTTTTAGTGTTTCCATTGATACGCAACCAGTTTGGGAACGTAGAACAATCTCGCTGAAACCAAACATCAAGATTGCTAATTCCACTTTTACAACTAAGATCTTAAACATTTTCAAACATGATGAACGTTGAGACGTTTCTCTTTATGTAGCATCCTTCCAAATTAGAAAACTAAGGGCCAATAATATTACTTTTTTAAATCTCGCAAAAACAATATCTTTATCAGAGTGCAGTGGTCTCTCATGTAGGATTTGATTAGATCAATAGCGAAAGTACTGATTGGTAACAGAATCGTCCAAATGAAAATTCACTTTACCACTGAACAAAAGAAAGGCATGTCCAAGAACAGTTTGAAAATTATTGTCACATGTTCTTGACGTCCTAAAAATTCTGTCTGGTTTAACTTGCTCATCAAGCTAAAATGGTATGTGTGAATTTTCTCTGGAAATCCCAACAGCTGCAATAGGTTTCTTGCAGAATGTTGAGGAGACTACATAAAACCTCACAGCTGCGATGTTTTCAGGGGTTGAAAAACTTAGGTTGGCCAGATAATATTTTACAACTCTGAAACAATTTCAACTTGGGCCATGCATTACAATAATAAGGGAACTGTGTGAGTTGTCCGGGATTTTTAATTAGCTGTAAGGAGTGACTCAACCATTAGTATTATTGAGCTGCAAGTACCACGGCTGGCGCGTTGTCAAACATTTGTTGCGTGCAATATTAGCGTTTGGAGAAATTCTGGGGTAAAGTTATAGAATATATACAAATAGAGAGTATAATATTGTTACATTTAAATTGCTTGTAACACTATAACTCTTGAAGATAATAATAATATTTTCAGTTATTTATTTTGGAAGTTAATTTTTAGTTTAACATTATATCAATGATAATATTATTTATATAATTAATAATATGATGTGAAATCAAAATAGGCGTTTCTATTTTCAAACACGTTGCTATTTTTAAATATTTATTCAAGAACAAATGAACTTCATGAAACAAGAGAATACTTTTTAAATAGAAAATTATATATCCATATTTATGATCACACAAGAAATAAGTATTAACATGTCCTTTCAAAATTGAAGAAGAAACACTTCTTAAGGAATGTTACTTGTAAATATTTGTAGAAGAACTTACAACACAATGAGCCTTTTATACTAAAAATGGTTGTTCTAAAATTGAAATATTGAGCTTGTTTCCTTTTATGCTTATACGTTATATATCGTATATGAGTAAATCTAAATTAATAAGATACATGCTACGTTATCTATTAAAAAACCTTGAAGCTTATTAGGCAATATTTAATTTTTAAAATCGAAGTCCTCTTTACTATTACTATTTAAAAGTCCTCAGACAGATCATTGTAAGGAAAAATATTTGTATTACTATACAATTTCAAGAGAAATGATTATCGCCTTTGTAAGATATATGAGATATCCTTGTCCAATCAATCGTTTCCAGGCTTTTATTGGATGGATGAGTAGAGTTAAGTTTCAGTTTATAAATAAAAAATAGACTAGATATAAAGTACCCAATTAACCTTATATTCAATACCATAGAGAGTTGGGCTGCTTTACGATAGTTACGTATAACTCTATTCATTAGTTTATTTATCATGAATTGTATAGAAACATTAATACTCAAATTACGTATATAAATTTACATAGTACTTGTATATGCTCCTGGCAACTAGGAGATGATCATATTTGTTTTTTTCTTTAAAAATAATCTGTGCCACGTAGTTGAAGGTAAACACAATCAGGTACTTACTCTCCACAGGTGGAGATTTAAAGAGTTCCTTTAAAAGACCTGGGAATTGAAGCCGAACTAAAAAAAATCCTATGCTAGAGTGATAAAACAGGTCTCCTAACAAAACATGTATTTTATTATTTAAAAACGACAAGTATTTGAGACTCAAAAGCTGGTTTATAACAATGGTCTTACATGCAATCATTTCGTTAAGTGTAGTGGGATCATGCTTTCTTGAGGGGCACGATAGGAGATATTCAACCACTTCACAGATTTCAGTATCTTATTTATTAGTAAGGTGGATAAGTTCGAGACTTCTGAAAGTTTGAGTAGTATGTACTCTTCGAGCTCATAATAAGTACACAGGGATAATCCATGAAAACATTATAATGAAATCAGAATATGATAGATGTCACCAAATTAAGAACAGTGTTATTATGGAATGAAGATGTGGCTTGAGAATATTAAAGTCCGTTTTCTAAAAACGGTTCTAAAAATTTTATAGCAATGGTATCTATAAGTAATTTATTTTAGATATATTTCTTTAAAAGTAAGATAACAGATTCATATTGAGTTGCAACCTCCTTATGTTGTGGATAAATAATTAACAATTCAATTAGAAGACAAAGCTTTAAACAGCTGTCCTGAGAGCCCATCAGTCGATATAAATCCGGTCGAAATGGGCTCATCGTAAACGGTAATGGCCTGTTCTTTAATGCTAGCTCGTACACAATCTTAGCCGTAAATCGGCTTCATTTTTCTGAATAAGGTTTTAGTAATAAACGATATTACTGAGGTTATTCTGATATAAACGATATACCTGGCTGGTATTTTTTAATATCGATAATTTAAGAAATTTATCTCTTTATTAATAGTGCTGGCAGGTGTTAATAGAAATCAGAAGTTTTATTGGCCATTAAATACTCCAAAGATTAAATTAGGCTCCGTTAAAATAACAATTTTTAGCTTGGTTTAAGTGATATCTTATAAATATATACTTTTCAGTCATATGTGTTACAATAAATACACAATAAATACTTAAATCTACTCAAATAAATAAGAAATTAAGAGGACACAGAGACATGGAATTAAAATCTAAAATTTAAAATAAATATAATGAATTATGGAGTATCCTTATTTTTTTATTTACAGCATATTACATTTCTTATACTCCTCAACACTGTAAAATTCCTTAAGCTTAAGCCTTTCTGACATATTTGATTTAAATTGTTTTAAAACTAAAGCTCTTACAAAAAGAGGAAACTTATTCAATAGTTTTAGTTGCTGGTATATATAGCTTTTATAATATTTATCTAGCCTTATATTAGGAGCTCTTAGATTATATTTTGATCTGGTATCATACTCATGAAGTGTACATTGTATTTCAAATCTTTTTTCATTTTAATTTACATATAATAGGTTATAGAAAATATAAGTACATGCCAATGTCATACTTTTAAGCGTAAAAAAATGTTGTCCGCAAGACTCTTGGTAAGATAATCTAGCTGGATTATTCTAATTTCTTTTTTTCTGCCAAGCGAAAACATTTTTTGTTGTACTGAAATTACCCCACAGTCGAATGCCGTAACACATGAAATAAGTTTACACAGTACTTCAATTTTCTTAGTAGGAAAAATACCCTAGATAACAGATTGTCAATATGTACATTCCAGCCCAATTTTATATCTATAGATATAAGCGGAGTAGTTTTATAGGTTTGAATAAATTATTATTAAACCAATGATTTTAAGGGTTAAAATTATATTTTCAGTTTTGCATCCATTTATTACAAGGCTATTTTGCAGAATGCTAAGGTTTAGCTAGTTCCAGGGATGTTTGTAACAGCAACATTACATTGGCAATACCCTAATATGCACTAACCAGTGTGGTGTCATCTGCGTATACTACAGATAGACAAGGTATATTTAAACTAAAGTAATTTAAATACATTAAGAAAATAAATGGCCCCAATACAGATCCTGGGACACCAGCTATGACATTTAAATACTCAGATTGTGAATGATTGACTTTAACAACCTGATTTCTAAATAGTTTAGGACCTGAAAGCGAATGCCCATTGTATAAGAAGACGACTACGTTCTTTCTAGAGATTGATGGGGAATATTTCCCTAAGAAATAAAGATCGTTGGCCGCGTGAGATTTTATGGAGATAAAAATGGAAGGACATCAAAAACGTGAAACTATGAAACGAAATCTTTTCTCGCCGTAATCATAAAACTCCATTACACATTTTTTCATACATTCACACATTAAGAACAGTAATCAATAAATGTAATCATTAAACACGCAAACAAATGTAAAACCAGTATAAGCAAGATTCAGATTGTAATGATTGTATTTAAAGTTGTTGATAGGAAATTGGTGCGATGTGTATGCTTTATTCTAATGTTGTATATTAAAACAATTCCCCTTAAAATGCTATAAGTAAACAACATTTATTGAACAATAATTACAATTAATAAGAGTTATAATAAAAGTGGCTTTATCTTTAAGTAATTAATGAATTATTCAGGGAATTATTCAATATTGCATTTAATTATTATCAAATAATTTTATATAGTTACTTCACTCATCAGTTCTAACGCCTTCGGACGGTTACCAGACATTGCTCTTTAAACTTGGGCTGTTACTACTAACAAGTTATGTGCTCTAACAATCACCATTTAGGATTTCGTTTGTGCTCAAATTTATATTGCTCTTAATATTCAAATATTTTATAATAAATCTCTTAAGTCATAATCATTATCACTGTTTTAAGTTCAAATAAATAGGATGTTTCAAACCCCGACTGTACATTAATCAGAAATCTCTTGACAGGTCTTATATTCTTCAACCTAATGCATGTATTGAATATACAGTATTTCAGAGCAGATGAGGGAGAGGTCTAACCAACTGCGAAAGATGACTGTTGAAGTGGGTGGAGCTCCCTTAGTGTTAAAGGCTGTTTTTAGCCTGGACATGAGTTACTTCTGTCTCCCTCCTGCCTGTTTTGACTGGAGGGGAAGGAACAAAGAACGCAGCGAATATGTTTTGTTTTGTACTTTAAATATAAATCTTCTTTACAGTCATGGCTACAGGCTAAATAATTATTGCAGTGCTATGTACAAGATAAGTGCGTTGAATAAAGTAAAACAATATTTTGGACATTCGTCCTAGGCAATAGAATACTACGTCTCGAGGATTGGTGGCCGTTAGCCTCTTCTTCAGAATGTCTTGTTATAAGGACATAACATTAAGCATGCATAAAAAGTAAAACAAATCAATGTATGACAAGGGACTTCAGTATGAAATCAATATGAACAAGATTTACGTAATAAAGTCACATACCGGAAAGATAAAAGCGGTAAGAAGTTAGCACAAACACTATCACTGCATAATACAGATGCGCTACAAAACACGTGTCGCATACACTAGAGAAAGCGAGAGACTGTATGTTGTAACCTTGTTCATCTATCAAGTATTAGTTTTCTTGTAAATGCATGATAAATCTGATTATAATCATTCAAATGTAGATTAATCCATTTCATTAACGATGAAAGCGTGTAATGTCTTGAAATCCTTCGGAATCATCATCGACAATAATAAATGTTAAATAGTAAATTCCAGTAAGTCCACTATAGTACGATTTTGTTAACGAGAGGTACAGTTTTGCATTTACAGCTAGAGAGTCATTTTAGGGCATGCTTAACTTTACGTTTTAAGGTTTTTGGACCCGTAAAATAGATTATAATCATCCAAATGTAGATTAATCTATTTCAGTAACGATGAAAGTGTCTAATGTCTTGTTATCCTTCCGATTCCAGTAAGTCAAATATATTGCGATTTTGTTTACGAGAAGTACAGTTTTTCATTTAGAGCGAGAGAGTTAAAATTGCCTGAGAAAATACTTTAAGATTATGTTTATAAAAATAAGTTCTACGCTGTGAACCAGATGCAGATGAGCCGAACTACCCGTGTCTCAGTGACACTTCGGTGGTGTCTAGAGTTCTTATGTGAAGTTAATTGCACGTTGCGAAAGTGTCCAGTTACCATCCATACTCTTCTTCGTTTCCTGAAAATTTAAGGTAAAAGTAATACAGAATGCAGGAGGTTTCTTTTTTAATTCCTGCAATTCCTACATACAATATTTCAAATTTATGTATGAATAAAATAAATGAGCGTTCACATTAAAGTTCATTTTTGAAACTTGCTTAACATTAACGAGTGGTTTGCAGAAGTATTTAATTTGTGAAAGAGACAAACCACCTTTAGATTTTGGGAGGAGTAGCAGAAATTATTTTAGAACACAAACGGATACAAACAAGAGTGAATCAAGCAAAAGGTAGCGACACACTTCTTTAGCCGGTTCTTTGTACGTCTCTTCATGGTCTAGACGCCGAATTTGCAATCAGTTAATTGCCCGAGGGAGACTGCCGACTGAGGCATTGTAACATCGGAGTGTAAAAGAGCATTGTCGCCAGAGCCGAGAGGAAATTCAAGCTGGTGTGCATTAGTTGATGTATATAACTGTAAAAAATACTCCTCGAGATGTACTATGGAATTCAAAGTATATCCTTTTTTTTTACAAATTAATCACACTTATATTGAACCTTTGTTAATAATTAGATAATATTGCTTAATAGATCTTATTAGTTAAATCTCGTTTGCTAACAATGAAATATTTAAGGTTTTAAGTATCCGTCATCTATGAGGATCATGATACTTCAGAGGATTATTGAATTGTGTGTAACTCCCTTAGTGTTTAAGGTGTTTGCAATTCTAAGCGTGAGTGAGAGTCTTCCTTTGCCAGGTTTCATGGTAAGAAGTCACAACATATTTAGAGTTTTCTTCTTCCAAATGGCGAGAAAGGTAGTGTCTAAAACCACTCCTCGTGGTGAATACACCGTGGGATCTGGGCAGGAGGCAGCGTTACTCCTATCTTACAACTGTTACCCACTTCGTCCCCCACCTTGAACATCCTGTCACTTCGGAAGCAGTGCAGAGGATACCTGTAAGACCATATGGAACGCTAGCGAATATATTCTCATACTAAGTGAAAAATACAATATAAGCGTAAATAGCTCGCTGAGGAATATAGTCAAGAATTGAAAAAATAATTATTCAAAGATTTAGGTGAGATATATCATCTTTAAGAATCCTCTTATTATGTTAATCTTACTATCAAGAAACAAACTTCAACAAAGAATTCAGCGTCAAATTGTCAAAGAGCTGGCAGCTTGTGATATAGAAGCTATATTCAACATCGTTGATGATGAAGCCTTAGAAAGCCCCATACCCCTCTCCTTCCCTTTCAAATTATCTGTATAGATGTATATTATAGACAGTTTCTGATTGACGCGAGCCGAGATAGAGTGTGCTTCTACGAATGCAGATAAAGTGAGCTAGACGCATATTATACAGATTGGGCCGCGCGATACTATATTACGGTGCCGATCTGAGATGTACCATTTGAATACATTAGGGAAACGTCCACGACGTATTAAGAGACCTTAACGTATTCTCCGCGCGTTGTAACTGGAGTGGAGTTGTGGTTACGGTTACATTTCCAATTATTGATGCCGTGTTGGGGCATTTGTGCTGCGCTAATCCTGCTCCACGAATGTCCGGTTGCTGTCATTAACTCGTAAAAAACGTGAGTGGTGCAAAGATGTGTAGATGAAATAATGATTGCAAGGAGAGTTTGTATCCCAAACCTCAGGCTGTCTTCTGTCTTTAGAAGCAGTAATGATATTGGTGTTATTTCAGTGTAATATTCCAGGCATGATCCAAAATCTAAAACTTGATCAATTCAATTTATTCCTGTTTGAGCAGTTGCTATCACAAGAAAATATACAACCTAAAGTAAAATAAACGGAATCAACGGTTTCAAAAACGTTTTCTATGTACAAGAGCAAAAGCAAAACTAGGGATGAGGTGTGCATACTTGCCAAATCTTATCTCCCTATGGTGGCAGTGAGTGAGTTTGATGGGTTTTTTCTACAAAAATGAAACATTTGAAAGAATTTTGGGTTATTGGTTTATGAGATATTTAGTTTAATTAGTTTAGTATGCAATTTGTTATCATTGACGAGTCCGCCAAAGCATTGTGCTTGTTAGGCGTATGCGACAATTTATTGTGTAAACGAATAAATAAATTAATAGTGATTGTACATTACCTATTTTTTCTAGTATGCTTTTTGTAAGTTATTATTAGTAAGTTTTTGCCAGTAATACGCTGAAGCACTATTGTTTTTACACCCGTATATAAAAACCGATTTATGGAAAATTGGATACCAGGTCTTTCGGCCTCGTACAAGATTCTGCGTTACAATATATTAGCCATGTGTATGGCAAGAGGTCTACTATTTAACAATAGTAAATTAATTCAATTTGTCTTTAGTTTGAAGATAACATCTAAGTAACATTCATTGTACAAATTAAATTGCTGCATAATGATTTAGTTTGTATTGCAGTATTAAAAACTGTTTATGTAATGTAGACTTAAGTAAATATCCAGTTGGCGTTACCATCACTGACTGTATAAGTTATACGGTAATTTGTTAAACAGAGAGTAACTTGAAATGCCATTACTATTTTATCAAATATATAAATTGAACATGTATAAGATGGAAAATGTTTATGATACAAAAATGTGTTTATCATTGATTGATTATTTTGGGAAGTATCCTAAATTAAATCTGATATCAAAATCGTAAATTTTATGCATCTTTAACCACTCGTGTAATTAGAAAAATGTCATGTTTGAGATCACGAATTTAACATATAAATTTTAATACCAAACTACACATTACCTGTAAGTATATTAAAACGCCACCACGCTACGGCGCCGTCTGGAAATAATCTATAGACAGGCGATGTGAGCGCCTGACCTCGCCTGTCTACCTTTTCGATGCTGAGACTCATAGGCAGTGTAAGAGGTGAGATAATGTTTTTGTGTAGGATATTACAGCGCGCTGATGGTCACGTATTGGCTGGAACTGCAGAGCTTGACAGCTGTAACGTAGCCATATCTCCAGTTATAATGCGCGGAGCATACGCTACGCTGCACTAGTATGATAGTTATGACAGTGACTGGGTAACTAATACAATTTTGTCATTTTACCTAACCAAACTAAAACATCCTGGAGTTGTTTTAGTACGTTCATTTAGTACAGGTTTCACTTGGTCCGGGTCCTCACTTATATATATATATATATATATATATATATATATATATATATATATATATAAGTAGATATGAATATAAGGGTTCTAGCGCACTTTTGGGACAGACAGAAAATCAATGTAAAATACTGTCCATTGAACCATAAACAAATCTGAGAAATCACGAATGTTAAATAACCGAATCTATAGCTGTTTTACTGTTCATTGTAGGTTCTAATTTTCTAAGCTGTTTTAAATGAAAAAATCCAGAAATCTTCGAAATCTTTATTCTACGAAGTTAATTGTAACACAGTCTTTATCTTTAATAGTCTTCTTTCCAGTAACAACCAAGTGTAATTTTTCATTTTTATTCAATTCTTTAATCTTTTTTTTCATCCAAAACAGTCAAAAATCTGTTCGGTAAGTGTACTTTATAATCTTCCAACTCGGCAATTATTGTAAACCCGAATTTATCTTTCATTTTATTATCCAATGTCACAATTTTATACTTCTTATTTTTCTTCTAAATCAATTCAATTTCTTATATTCTTTGAACTTTAAATCACCAACCTCATTTAATTCCTTTAGTAGCTCCATTTACATAAGAAAAAAATTATTGAAAAAATAGTATAAAGAATTTAAATTGCCCCCCCTACAAACCATATATAGTACTATTTTGTCCTATAATTATACTATTTTTTCAAAAATTTTTAAGTCTTAGTTTTACAGATTTTTCTATAATAAATAGAAGAATCTACAGCTGTTTTACTACAATTTGTGCTGATTTGTGTAAAATTCAAGTAAAATTCTCCACTTTTCAAAGTGTTTAGTTAAACAAATTTTTTCTTCTTTACAATAGAAGAATCAAAGGCTGTTTAAACCATAAATTGTGCTGATTTTTATCAAATTTTGATAAAAATCCTTAGAAATCTACTGAATTATTGCTATTTTTCAGCTTAATAAAAAGATATTTTCACTAAATAGTAAAACTTGGCACATTCAAATTTTCCCTATTTAAATATGGAGCGGAAAAAAGATAGAGTGCCCGTACTGCAAAAAAGACATTTTCGAACATCATTTTACCCGACATTATAAGTCAAAAAATCATCTAAAAAACAAAGAACTTTATGAGAAAGAACTAAATTATTTGAGGAATTGGGCTAAAGAAAATCAAATTGTCGATCATGAAAAGATGTACAATATAGAAAAAATTGCGTGAACTAAAGAAAAAATTTTAAGGAAAGTAAAAAGATCTCAATCTATTTAAAGATGAAAAAATTCAATCAATCGCTGAGAAATTGTCCATTGAAACAAACGATAAAACTAAGTCTGAAATGATCGAAGAAATTGACAAAACTCTTAATGAGAAACCTGAAAATATCATTGATGTAGAAGTTTTATCCTCAATACACGGTCTTTTCAAGCAATACATTTTAACAAACTTGAACGATAATTCCAATGTCAATTTACAAATATCTTTCTATTTTGCGCCCGGAAATTAAAAGTTTAATCGAAAAATTTCAAGAAAATGTTAAAAATAGTAAAGGATATCTCTCTTTGGAATGCGAATACGAAAGAACTTTAGTGAACGGTGAAACACAAACGTGTCCAATGTACTTTACTATAAAAGCAGACGAAATCTTTGACATAAACGACTTATATTACTAAGCAATTTAATAAATTAACACATCGAGAACAGACAAATCATCCAAATCGAGGTTCTGGATGGACATTAAAACGCTGTAAACAACTGATTTTGAGCCTTAATAAACACGAATTTATGAACGCAGGATCATATATCGATTTACCAAAGAAAATCAAAGATAAGAAAGCTTGTATAAATATCAAAAATAAAGATGATTATTGCTTTATTTTATTCTATCCGATGTGCTATTGAAAAACCCGAAAGAGACTGCGAAAGATCAAAACAATAATGAAAAATTTGTAAATGACGAGATATTTTCAGGTTTCGAGTATCCAATGTCTTTAAAAAGATATACAATTATTTGAAAAACGAAGCAGTAAAGCAAAGTATAATTATCCGAAAATGTCTGTAAATGTCTATAGTTTTGATGAAAAACTCAATATTGTTCCGTTGCAAATTTCAGAAGTTTATGACGCCAAATTAGAATCAATTTATTGTATGTAAAACAAGATGAAAAATCTCATTATGTTTTGATAACAGATTTAAAACAAACTTGTAATTTTCTCAGTTATCTAAGTGTAAAAAATAAAAAAATTTCTATGCAGAAGATGTTTAAGCCATTTCTACAAATCTGGAGATTTAACAGATCATTTTAGAAATTTGCAAGCAACACGAAGTTTGTAAGCCAATTATGCCGTTTCCAGGTCAAACAACATCATTTACTAATTATCAAAAGAAGTTTAGCCATCCGTACGTAATTTATATGGACTTTGAAAGCATATTAGAGAAGATTCCCAACATGCAAAAACAATCCGCAAAAATCGATCACAACCAAGATTCAGAAGCACATTTCCATATGGTTTTACTCTATACTTAGTGTCTAATGTGACCAATCGTATGTACAAAGCCGATATGTTATCGAGCAAAAAATGAAGAAGATTTGCCAAATGTTCCTGCAAAATTGTTTGAAGAACTTAATAAATTATCGAAATACATAGCTAAAAAGTATAATTCTAAGAATAAAATACCTATGAAAATTGACCGAAGAAGAAGAAATTTCATATCAAAATTCAAACGTTTTGCCATAATTTGTGAATGTGAGGGTTTTGATAATCAAACAAGAAAAAAAGTACGAGATCATTGTCATTTAACAGGTAAATTTAGAGGTTCAGCTCATTTATCTTGTAACTTGAATCTCAAATTTCCTCAGAATATTCCCGTTTTTCTGCCACAATATGTCATGTTACGACACTCATTTGTACATAAAAGAGTTGGCAAAACAGTATGGTAATGTTGATTTGATCGCAAACCACAGATGAGAAATATATAAATTATTCTGTAAATTCTGGATATGGATATGAGTTGAAGATGATAAACCAAGAAAGTTCATCAAGTTTTCTGTCGTAGATACTTCAGATTTATGGGCATCGTCTATAGAAAAGTTAGCTAAAAACCTCAAAAAAGAAAGATGATTTCAAACATACAAATCATTTTATACAAGATGGTCTGAACGCAATTCTAGATAGACAACCAAATGACGAAGAAGAAATCTTTAAAATTCTATCTGGAAAAGGCATATTTCCTTACGAATTTATCGATAGTATTGAAAAACTTGATTACACAGAAGAATTGAGAATTCAAGATTTCTATTTCACTTTTGACAGATGAGAGCATATCTGAGAAAGATTTTCAAACTACTACTTAAAATGTATGGAACAAATTAAAAGTAAAAAATCTAGGAAATTACTCCGATCTCTATAACATTCAAGATGTTCTATTGCTCGCTATGAAATCTTGAAAATTTTAGGAATATTTGTTTGAATTGCTAATAAACTTGATCCAGCACACTATCTAACAGCTCCCAGTCTTGCATGGGAAATGCTATGTTAAAATTTAACGAAAATTGAGCTTCAACTGATACATCGATTACGATATGTATTTAATGATTGAAAAAGGTATTCGTGGAGGCAATTTCTCAGTGTATTAAACGATATGTGAAAGCAAATAACAAATATTTTAAAAGATTTTGATAAGACAAAGCCCGAAAACTATTTGTTATACGTTGATGCTAATAACCTTTTATGGGTATGGCCTAATGCAAAAACTGCCGTTTAGTGATATCAAGTGGATGGATCCAAAAACTTACACAACTGCAGAATGGAAAGAAACAATTTTGGAACTCACTGGCGACGAAGATTATGGCTATATTCTCTCGAAGTCGATCTTGGATATCCGAAGAATTTACATGAAAATCATAAAGATTTGCCTCTTGCTCCTGAACATTATAACAACAAACTTTGCACAACTCTACTGGATAAAACAGAATATGTTGTTTCATTCGAGAAATTTGAAATTCTATCTGGAACAAGGAATGGTGTTAAAACATGTGAATAGAGTTATTGCATTCGATCAGAAGCCTTTTATGAAAGATTACATTGATTTTAATACTAGTATGAAACCAAAGCTACAAGCGACTTTGAGAAAGATTTTTACAAGCTGATGAACAACTCTGTTTTTGGAAAATCTATGGAAAATGTGAGAAACAGATGTGATATTAGACTAGGAAATGAAAGAATTTTCAATGAAAACAAGCTAAGAAAACGAATTTCAAATGTTTCAATATTCTTTGACGACAACTGTATAGCGAGTCACATGTACAAACAAAAGGTTAAATTTAACAAACCGATTTACATAGGATTTTCAGTTCTCGACCTCTCAAAATTGCTAATGTACGAGTTTTATTACAACAAAATTAAAGAAGTTTGATCCAGATTTGAATCTGTGTTACATGGATACAGACAGTTATTTCTTAGAATTGAAACGAGATCCCTTTAAAATTATTAAAGAAAATATAGATGATTTCGATACGAGCGACTATCCAAAAGATCATGAATGTTTTCACTACTAAAAATAAGAAAGGTAATAGGGAAATTCAAAGACGAACTAAATAGCGAGATATTAGAAGAATTTTGTGGTTTAAGATCAAAGATGTACTCGTACAAATATCTAGACAAAAATCCAGTTAGGTGTAAAGGAATTAAGAGAAGCGTTGTAAATAAAACAATAAATATCGAAAACTTGAAGAGATGGTTTTGTTCGAAGATAAAGAAGAATTTAGGGAGATGACTGTAATAAAAAGCTATAAACATGAATTGTACACAGTTACCATAAACAAGCTGGCACTGAACGCTAAAGATGATAAGAGAATCGTTCTAGAAAATAAGATCGATACAGTACCTTATGGCTATATAAAAATGAAGCAAATCTGATATATTAGATGAGTTAAATAAACTTGGAAACTTTGAAAATTGAGAAATAACCGGAAGTTTTTTACGAATATGAATTGAGAAAGTCAAAGCTATAATTTTTTTCTATATAAATGGAGTCTCAAAAGAAATGTTCAATATGTCAAGAATTTAGACTTTTTTGAAGAATTTTCTAAAAATAAGAATACCAAAGATGGATTATATACTATTATTGTAAAGATTGTAATAAGAAATATAGAAAAAGAATTATATGGATAAAATGGAAAAATTAACTTTAGAAGAGAAAGAAATGCACACGCTGTAAAATAGTTAAGAATAATTTCTGAATTTAAACAATTGGCATTATAGTAAAGATAAAAAACAAGCATATTGTAAAGAATGTATTAGAGAAATCTTTGCTAGACCAGTTTCTTTGCGTATGCGGAAGAGAAATTCAACATTTCTATAGTCTTAAAAGACATTTACAAACAAACTATCATAATTCGAATGTTTAACATTTTCATCATGCAATTTAGATATTCTATAAATCAGTCGAGATTCTGCCATATTTGTAGTAAAATGATTTACCGTTTGTATAAAATATTCAAAGATTCTTTCATTTGGTTGTAGAGGATTTATACTATTTGGATCTCCATGTCTTAATAAAATTTCCATTTCTGGGTAATCAATTTCAAGTTCTTTCAATCTTTTCGGTATTTCTCTCTTTTGAGCTCTGATAACGTAATAAGGAAATTCCCACATGTGATTCTTTTTAATTAATACAAAAACATGGTGTTTTTTCTTATCAAAATCTTTACAAACAAGGTCTGGTTTTCATCAAGTCAATTTTTTACACTTTGTTTTTGCGATTATTTCCGTTTTGATTTCATCTTTAATTTGCAAGTGTTTTTACTTCATCCTCTAAATACTTAATCTTGTTTTCAAGTTTGTACTCACCAAATTTTACGAATGCTTGGTAAAACATCTCTCGTAACCCATTGTTGAAAGCTTTTGCTTCTATTTTATGAGATCTTAAAATTAACGAATAAAGTCCTGATTCATTAATGAAAATAGTATCTTTGTGAATATTTGCGAGGTGCCCTCGAGGGCTACCTTATCTTTTAGATAAAAGTATTGAGATTTGTCACCTTCATCGACATTATTTCTAATCGCTTTTATTCTGTATTGTTATATTCCAATATTTCTGCAACATCTTTAGCCTTAAACCAAAATTCATTAATTTTCGTCAACAATTGTTAAAATTTCTTTATTATTGAATTTTAGTTGATTATTTCTTAGATCTATGACTGACTCCATTTAGATAGAAAAAATTTAACAAACAATTTCTATTTTGAGAGAACCTGGTTCATTGATAAAAATAGTGTCTGGATGTAATTTTTGTTAGAGTCGCGATTCGATACCCTTGTCAGAATCTATGTTTTCAAAGCTTTTTTTGTATTTTTTTTCTTTAACATGATCTATGATAGCTTGTCTCGTATTTTTAAATTCCAATATTTCTGCAACATCTTTAAGCCTTAAACCAAAATTCATTATTTTCGTCAACAATTGTAAAGGTATGTATGCTTTTAAATCTAAGTTGATTATTGAGTAGGTCTACAACTGACTCCATTTAACTAGTAATTTTTATTTTGAGTATAAAGTCCAGATTCATTAACGAAAACAGTGTTATTTTGGAAGTTTGAAGGTAAGCTATTTATAAAGCCCCCCTTATCTTTTAGATAAAAGTATTGGTATTTATCATCATTATCAACTCGTTTGGAAAGTTTGAAGGTAAGAACGATTCGTTCCCCCTAGAAAGACGTGTTTAGAATTTTAAATGTTGTCTTAATCCACTACCATACTTAGAACTTCTAAATCTGTATTTATAGAGTCTTCCTCCAGAAATATTTTGTAAATCGTTAGAATCTACATCAATTGTGCTGTTAACAACTTTTTTTAATAATCTCTAATATTTTATCTTCGTCTTCTGTATCTAATGTAAAAGAATCTGATTCTGTATTGTTTAAAAATATTTACAGAGCTTTTACTATTTTAAACTGTATTTCTACGAGTTCTGGCTTATATTTTTCATCTAGAAGATTGTATAAACTTGCTCTTAAATTCTTAAAATCTGTCTCGACAATTTTGTATTAATTCTAAAATTTTATTATTTCTTTTTCTTCTTCGATTTTATCTTTTTTTCGCTTTGTAATAATGTTAGTGCTCTATCCATTTATTAAGGAAAAGATTTGGAACGTGGAACGTGGAACGTAGAACGTGGAACGTGAACGTGGAACGTAGAACGTGGAACGTGAACGTGAACGTGAACGTAGAACGTGGAACGTGAACGTGAACCGTGGAACGTGAACGTGGAACGTGGAACGTGGAACGTAACAAGAACGTAACATGAACGTAAATTTTGTTCTACGTTCTACGTTCCAAATCTTTTCCTTAATAAATGGATAGAGCACTAACATTAATTACAAAGCGAAAAAGATAAAATCGAAGAAGAAAGAAATAATAATATTTTAGAATTAATACAAAATGTCGAGACAGATTTTAAGAATTTAAGAGCAAGTTTATACAATCTTCTAGATGAAAAAATATAAGCCAGAACTCGTAGAAATACAGTTTAAAATAGTAAAAGCTCTGTAAATATTTTAAACAATACAGAATCAGATTCTTTTACATTAGATACAGAAGACGAAGATAAAATATTAGAGATTATTAAAAAAGTTTGTTAACAGCACAATTGATGTAGATTCTAACGATTTACAAAATATTTCTGGAGGAAGACTCTATAAATACAGATTTTAGAAGTTCTAAGTATGGTAGTGGATTAAGACAACATTTAAAAATTCTAAACACGTCTTTCTAGGGGGAACGAATCGTTTCTTACCTTCAAACTTTCCAAACGAGTTGATAATGATGATAAATACCAATACTTTTATCTAAAAGATAAGGGGGGGGCTATAAATAGCTTACCTTCAAACTTCCAAAATAACACTGTTTTCGTTAATGAATCTGGACTTTATACTCAAAATAAAAATTACTAGTTAAATGGAGTCAGTTGTAGACCTACTCAATAATCAACTTAGATTTAAAAAGCAAACATATCTTTACAATTGTTGACGAAAATAATGAATTTTTGGTTTAAGGCTAAAGATGTTGCAGAAATATTGGAATTTAAAAATACGAGACAAGCTATCATAGATCATGTTAAAGAAAAATACAAAAAAAGCTTTGAAAACATAGATTCTGACAAGGGTATCGAATCGCGACTCTTACAAAAATTACATCCAGACACTATTTTTATCAATGAACCAGGTCTCTCAAAATAGAAATTGCTTGTTAAATTTTTTTCTATCTAAATGGAGTCAGTCATAGATCTAAGAAATAATCAACTAAAATTCAATAATAAAGAAATTTTAACAATTGTTGACGAAAATAATGAATTTTTGTTTAAGGCTAAAAGATGTTGCAGAAATATTGGAATATAACAATACAGAAAAAAAAAGCGATTAGAAATAATGCCGATGAAGGTGACAAATCTCAATACTTTTATCTAAAAGATAAGGTAGCCCTCGAGGCCACCTCGCAAATATTCACAAAGATACTATTTTCATTAATGAATCAGGACTTTATTCGTTAATTTTAAGATCTCATAAAATAGAAGCAAAAAGCTTTCAACAATGGGTTACGAGAGATGTTTTAACCAAGCATTCGTAAATTTGGTGAGTACAAACTTGAAAACAAGATTAAGTATTTAGAGGATGAAGTAAAACACTTGCAAATTAAAGATGAAATCAAAACGGAAATAATCGCAAAACAAAGTGTAAAAATTGACTTGATGAAACCAGACCTTGTTTGTAAAGATTTTGATAAGAAAAAACACCATGTTTTTGTATTAATTAAAAAGAATCACATGTGGGAATATCCTTATTACGTTATCAGAGCTCCAAAAGAGAGAAATACCGAAAAGATTGAAAGAACTTGAAATTGATTACCCAGAAATGGAAATTTTATTAAGACATGGAGATCCAAATAGTATAAATCTCTACAACCAAATGAAAGAATCTTTGAATAATTTTATACAACGGAAATCATTTTACTACAAATATGGCAGAATCTCGACTGATTTAATAGAATATCTAAAATTGCATGATGAAAATGTTAAACATTCGAATTATGATAGTTTTGTTTGTAAATGTCTTTTAAGACTATAGAAATGTTGAATTTCTCTTCCGCATACGCAAAGAACTGGTCTAGCAAAGATTTCTCTAATACATTCTTTACAATATGCTTGTTTTTTTATCTTTACTATAATGCCAATTGTTAAATTCAGAAATATTCTTAACTATTTTACAGCGTGTGCATTCTTTCTCTTCTAAAGTTAATTTTTCCATTTTATCATATAATTTCTTTTCTATATTTCTTATTACAATCTTTACAATAATAGTATAATCCATCTTTGGTATTCTTATTTTTAGAAAATTCTTCAAAAAGTCTAAATTCTTGACATATTGAACATTTCTTTTGAGACTCCATTTATATAGAAAAAAATTATAGCTTTGACTTTCTCAATTCATATTCGTAAAAACTTCCGGTTATTTCTCAATTTTCAAAAGTTTCCAAGTTTATTTAAACTCATCTAATATATCAGATTTTGCTTCATTTTTATAGCCATAAGGTACTGTAATCGATCTTATTTTCTAGAACGATTCTCTTATCATCTTTAGCGTTCAGTGCCAGCTTGTTTATGGTAACTGTGTACAATTCATGTTTTATAGCTTTTTATTACAGTCATCTCCCTAAATTCTTCTTTATCTTCGAACAAACATCTCTTCAAGTTTTTCGATATTTATTGTTTTATTTACAACGCTTCTCTTATAATTCCTTTACACCTAACTGGATTTTTGTCTAGATATTTGTACGAGTACATCTTTGATCTTAAAACCACAAAATTCTTCTAATATCTCGCTATTTAGTTCGTCTTTGAATTTCCCTATTACCTTCTTATTTTTAGTAGTGAAACATTCATGATCTTTTGGATAGTCGCTCGTATCGAAATCATCTATATTTTCTTTAATAATTTTTAAAGGGATCTCGTTTCAATTCTAAGAAATAACTGTCTGTATCCATGTAACACAGATTCAAATCTGGATCAAACTTCTTTAATTTGTTTGTAATAAAAACTCGTACATTAGCAATTTTTGAGAGGTCGAGAACTGAAAATCCTATGTAAATCGGTTTGTTTAAATTTAACCTTTTGTTTGTACATGTGACTCGCTATACAGTTGTCGTCAAAGATATTGAAACATTTGAAATTCGTTTTCTTAGCTTGTTTCATTGAAAATTCTTCATTTCCTAGTCTAATATCACATCTGTTTCTCACATTTTCCATAGATTTTCCAAAAACAGAGTTTGTTCATCAGCTTGTAAAAAATCTTTCTCAAAGTCGCTTGTAGCATTGGTTCTCATACTAGTATTAAAATCAATGTAATCTTTCATAAAAGGCTTCTGATCGAATGCAATAAACTCTATTCACATGTTTTAACACCATTCCTTGTTCCAGATAGAATTTCAAATTTTCTCGAATGAACAACATATTCTGTTTTATCCAGTAGAGTTGTGCAAAAGTTTGTTGTTATAATGTTCAGGAGCAAGAGGCAAATCTTTATGATTTTCATGTAAATTCTTCGGATATCCAGATCGACTTCGAGAATATAGCCATAATCTTCGTCGCCAGTGAGTTCCAAAATTGTTTCTTTCCATTCTGCAGTTGTGTAAGTTTTTGGATCCATCCACTTGATATCACTAAACGGCAGTTTTTTTGCATTAAGGCCATACCCATAAAGGTTATTAGCATCAACGTATAACAAATAGTTTTTCGGGCTTTGTCTTATCAAAATCTTTTAAATATTTGTTATTTGCTTTCACATATCGTTTAATACACTGAGAAATGCCTCCACGAATACCTTTTTCAATCATTAAATACATATCGTAATCGTGTATCAGTTGAAGCTCAATTTTTCGTTAATTTTAACATAGCATCCCATGCAAGACTGGAGCTGTTAGATAGTGTGCTGGATCAAGTTTATAGCAATTCAAACAAATATTCCTAAAATTTTCAAAGATATCAGCGAGCAATAGAACATCTTGAATGTTATAGAGATCGGAGTAATTTCCTAGATTTTTTTACTTTTAATTTGTTTCCATACATTTAAGTAGTGTTGAAAATCTTTCTCAGATATGCTCTCATCTGTCAAAAGTGAAATAGAAATCTTGAATTCTCAATTCTTCTGTGTAATCAAGTTTTTCAATACTATCGATAAATTCGTAAGGAATATGCCTTTTCCAGATAGAATTTTAAAGATTTCTTCTTCGTCATTTGGTTGTCTATCTAGAATTGCGTTCAGACCATCTTGTATAAAATGATTTGTATGTTTGAAATCATCTTTTTTTGAGGTTTTTAGCTAACTTTTCTATAGACGATGCCATAAATCTGAACGTATCTACGACAGAAAACTTGATGAACTTTCTTGGTTTATCATCTTCAAACTCATATCCATATCCAGAATTTACAGAATAATTTTATATATTTTCTCATCTGTGTTTGCGATCAAATCAACATTACCATACTGTTTTGCCAACTCTTTTATGTACAAATGAGTGGTCGTAACATGACATATTGTGGCAGAGAAAACGGAATATTCTGAGGAAATTTGAGATTCAAGTTACAAGATAAATGAGCTGAACCTCTAAATTTACCTGTTAAATGACAATGATCTCGTACTTTTTTTCTTGTTTGATTATCAAAACCCTCACATTCACAAATATGGCAAACGTTTTGAATTTTGATATGAAATTTCTTCTTCTTCGGTCAATTTTTCATAGGTATTTATTCTTAGAATTATACTTTTTAGCTATGTATTTCGATAATTTATTAAGTTCTTCAAACAATTTTTGCAGGAACATTTGGCAAATCTTCTTCATTTTTTGCTCGATAACATATCGGCTTGTACATACGATTGGTCACATTAGACACTAAGTATAGAGTAAAACCATATGGAATGTGCTTCTGAATCTTGGTTGTGATCGATTTTTGCGGATTGTTTTTGCATGTGGGAATCTTCTCTAATATGCTTTCAAAGTCCATATAAATTACGTACGGATGGCTAAACTTCTTTTGATAATTAGTAAATGATGTTGTTTGACCTGGAAACGGCATAATTGGCTTACAAACTTCGTGTTGCTTGCAAATTTCTAAATGATCTGTTAAATCTCCAGATTTGTAGAAATGGCTTAAACATCTTCTGCATAGAAATTTTTTATTTTTACACTTAGATAACTGAGAAAATACAAGTTTGTTTAAATCTGTTATCAAAACATAATGAGATATTTTTCATCTTGTTTTACATACAATAAAATTTGATTTCTAATTTGGCGTCATAAACTTCTGAAATTTGCAACGGAACAATATTGAGTTTTTTCATCAAAACTATAGACATTTACAGACATTTTCGGATAATTATACTTTGCTTTACTGCTTCGTTTTTCAAATAATTGTATATCTTTTAAAGACATTGGATACTCGAAACCTGAAAATATCTCGTCATTTACAAATTTTTCATATTGTTTTGATCTTTCGCAGTCTCTTTCGGGTTTTTTTCAATAGCACATCGGATAGAATAAATAAAGCAATAATCCATCTTTATTTTTGATATTTATACAAGCTTTCTTATCTTTGATTTTCTTTGGTAAAATCGATATATGATCCTGCGTTCATAAATTCGTGTTTATTAAGGCTCAAAATCAGTTGTTTACAGCGTTTTAATGTCCATCCAGAACCTCGATTTGGATGATTTGTCTGTTCTCGATGTGTTAATTTATTAAATTGCTTAGTAATAAAGTCGTTTATGTCAAAGATTTCGTCTGCTTTTATAGTAAAGTACATTGGACACGTTTGTGTGTTCACCGTTCACTAAAGTTCTTTCGTATTCGCATTCCAAAGAGAGATATCCTTTACTATTTTTTAACATTTTCTTGAAATTTTTCGATTAAACTTTTAATTTCCGGGCGCAAAATAGAAAGATATTTGTAAATTGACATGGAATTATCGTTCAAGTTTGTTAAAATGTATTGCTTGAAAAGACCGTGTATTGAGGATAAAACTTCTACATCAATGATATTTTCAGGTTTCTCATTAAGAGTTTTGTCAATTTTCTTCGATCATTTCAGACTTAGTTTTATCGTTTGTTTCAATGGACAATTTCTCAGCGATTGATTGAATTTTTTCATCTTTAAATAGATTGAGATCTTTTTTACTTTCCTTAAAATTTTTCTTTAGTTCACGCAATTTTTTCTATATTGTACATCTTTTCATGATCGACAATTTGATTTTCTTTAGCCCAATTCCTCAAATAATTTAGTTCTTTCTCATAAAGTTCTTTGTTTTTTTAGATGATTTTTTGAGTTATAATGTCGGGTAAAATGATGTTCGAAAATGTCTTTTTTGCAGTACGGGCACTCTATCTTTTTCCGCTCCATATTTAAATAGGGAAAATTTGAATGTGCCAAGTTTTACTATTTAGTGAAATATCTTTTTATTAAGCTGAAAAATAGCAATAATTCAGTAGATTTCTAAGGAATTTTTATCAAAATTTGATAAAAATCAGCACAATTTATGGTTAAACAGCCTTTGATTCTTCTATTTAATAGAAGAAAAATTTGTTTAACTAACACTTTGAAAAGTGGAGAATTTTACTAGAATTTTACACAAATCAGCACAAATTGTAGTTAAAACAGCTGTAGATTCTTCTATTTATTATAGAAAAATCTGTAAACTAAGACTTAAAATTTTTGAAAAAATAGTATAATTATAGGACAAAATAGTACTATATTGGGTTTGTAGGGGGCAATTTAAATTCTTTATACTATTTTTTCAATAATTTTTTTTCTTATGTAAATGGAGCTACTAAAGGAATTAAATGAGGTTGGTGATTTAAAGTTCAAAGAATATAAGAAATTGATTGATTTAGAAGAAAATAAGAAGTATAAAATTGTGACATTGGATAAAATGAAAGATAAATTCGGGTTTACAATAATTGCCGAGTTGGAAGAATATAAAGTACACTTACCGAACAGATTTTTGACTGTTTTGGATGAAAAAAAGATTAAAGAATTGAATAAAAATGAAAAATTACACTTGGTTGTTACTGGAAAGAAGACTATTAAAGATAAAGACTGTGTTACAATTAACTTCGTGGAATAAAGATTTCGAAGATTTCTGGATTTTTTCATTAAAACAGCTTAGAAATTAGAAGCCTACAATGAACAGTAAAACAGCTATAGATTCGGTTATTTAACATTCGTGATTTCTCAGATTTGTTTATGGTTCAATGGACAGTAATTTTACATTGATTTTCTGTCTGTCCCAAAAGTGCGCTAGAACCCTTATATTCATATCTACTTATATATATATACGCGTATACTGACATTTGATTTGATCTTATAAAACTATTATCATCGTTTTGTCTATGTATATTATATTGTATGTGGTCTATCTCTTGCATCTTTGTCACAGCTGTATTATTTTAAAATTCAATCGTACGTAGGTTAAAATAGTTGTAGTCAGGATATGTGGAGATAAGGATTTTACAATAGATCTTACATAAAAGTCTAATATAAGAAGTGTTATTATTCTATAAATACATCAATATACAATATACATGAATTAGAAACGTCACTGACAACGAAACTATACTTTTTTGAACTTAGATGGAGTATAAGGTTATAATAATTTATTATGCATAATTTATAGACAGAGACTGCTGTTGTTCAAGGTACGAGTTAACATTGAATTTAAATATAAAACTGTTGAAGTAGTGTTTTCTTAATGAATTTCAAATGGAAATAATATTTTTATATATATTTCCTAAAGTTTTATTAAACGCAAATTGTTCTTAGTATTTGCATAAATATGGTAAACAGTGAAGTTACGCTATTTGATATTTTTACAAACGAATACATAACTTTCAGAACTAACTCGTCTGATCAAAGAAAGAGATCCTCTGAACAATCAGTTCTTCCAATAGTCTTATTTGTTTCATTAGCGTTAAACAAAATCATTATCTTACCAACTGTTTAAGTTAAAAATGTTAAAGAGTAATTAGAAGCTGCTGAAGATGTAAATTTCCTTCAGGGTTTCTTTATATTAGGAAATACCATGCGCTTTTTGAATTTCTTTGCCATTAATTAATCGGTCATGATTTTCTTCTAGTTGTAAACAGGGAATTACAACGACAACAGTGCTTTTCTATGTTAGTAATGAGCTCAAAATATTGTGAGTGATTTCTAATTTTGTACTTCTAAATGACAAAGAAGTAAATATTGTGTATGTATTTTATGTAGCCAAGTTTACCGAAATAAGGAAAAACGGTTTGAACGAGTTAGAGCCATCTGTTGTCATTAAGTGTATTACTAAAAAGGAATGGCTATAACCCTCTTTTTCCACTTCTCATTATGTAATTAGCCATGTCTTCAGCATTATATTTTGCAACAACTCCGGTTGATGACATTAAAGAATGATATTTGAATGGGAACATAATATGTACGACGAATCCATCTAATGATTAGATGTGATAGAATTGAGAACAACGGAGTTGTTTCAGACTCCATAATGGTAAAGAATTAATTCATTGATATTCATACCAACAAATCATTTTATTTTAAAAACTTACAATTAAACTGCTTTGAAACAATAATTTAACCTCCAATTAATTAAAAAATTGTACTTGAACTCTAGTGTTATAAAAAACTGTTGGACCTTTTAATGATAATGTATTAAAATAATCAAATATATTTAAATCGTAATATATTAAAAATGCTAGTATATCACTAGTGAACATAGTGGAGAACGAGAGACGCTTGATTAAGCGTCTGTTGATTCTCCCACGTAGAAAACATGATTTATAAGAACAATATTATAAATAGTAATATTGTGTATTGACAAAGCCACTTATTCATTATATTGTAAGGGCGGAAAACAAGTTGGTTATTGCCGGAAGACGCACGGGTGTGGTGACCCTCAAGGGAGATCTGGCTTAATTACACCAAGTGATTATCCTCTTTGCTTGTTACACCAGAGGCGTTGCAGTGGGGGTATTTTGGCTCTATAGCAGAATATGCCTAAGGCTATATATTATACTCTTAGATTATCGTCGTTCCTAAACCAAAGACTTCAATAAACCATATCAATTAGTAACAATATTTATTCAGTACAACTTCAAAACATTAAAACAACGTTATAAAAAGATTTCAATCGCAAGAACTGAAAACATACGCTCAGCTGTTTATATATCTATCTCAATTCGTTCTAGGACATGGGTTACTAAATTATACATTAAAACACTAAGTTTGGAATGCTATCCTAAATAATAACGTACCTACGTCCAGGTTTGTCTATAACTGTACCGACTAGAATAAAAATATTTTTTATCAAAACGTAACATTTTGAGTTCTTAATGTTTAAATTTAAAATTTAAATGTTTTGTGTCATTCTATTATCGGTTACTATTTAGGTACGATAGAAAATCTAAAATTTACTATGAAGTGTTTAGCATGCAAAGGTATCCATGTTATTTTTTAACAATAGACTACTTTGCATTCTTCTTGTTTAGTTTAGCCCATGTACGGTATAATATTTTCTTCTATGTATAAGGTAGGAGTACTCCACTCCACGTGATGAACAATAAGCTTCTCTGACGTCGAATGTCAAGTCTACAGCTAAATGTGTTACTATGCAATATCTTATAATGTCATATGACTGTCCTGTTTGTTAAGGAATTTATATATTCTGCAATATTATCGTTGCCATCAAGGTTACCCATAATTACACTGTAAAATTGTTCATTAACGCTCAGCCAAATCTAATGGAGTGACATGCACTATCATCGGAATTGATGTTACTTATAAAAATAATGGAGCTTAATACAAAATTTCAAGTCATGCAAATAGGTAAGTTTTTAAGATATCCTATGGACAGCAGACAGACAGAAGTAAAATTCTTTTAGCATATCGAGTGATAGCAAATCAATGGTCTTATGTTTACACCACAACGATTTTTCTTGTTAGTTTTCTTCTTAAATTATCCTCATCTGTCTAATCACCGTCTGTCCATACTATCTGATCGTATATGGTATGAATTTTGATAGAAAGTTTGTAGAGACTTGCAAGTTGGTGGCCCACATACGTTCCTCTTTGTCCAAGGATGAATAGTATTATTATTATTGAATTTGGTTAAAACATTCAATGTATCTAACCGTCTACTTGATATAAAGGTCCTAGAGATACGACCCTTAGTAACTTAGTAAATAGACCTTACTAGATAATAGGACCCTAAGGTTTCTATTTTGAAATTCCAACATGTCTGAGATTAGAACATACCTACGTAATGAGTATTTTATTAGGTTAAACTTAACTTTAAATATGAAATTATAGCTCCATAAATATTATTAAAAGTTAAAAAATGACCTATAAGTCTTTTAAGAATAATAATTTTATTTGATAAAATGCTTCTTTTATGAGCATTGCTGCTTAATTTAGGCAATATTAATAATATTACAAAATAATAGTCTTATACTCGTACATCGGTTCACTTAAGTAACAACATGGTTTTAAGTTTACGTGAATAAAGTATGGTTTACGTGACTACTTTGAGATTTTGTTTGATGCCAGTTTAAGCAACATAAGCCAAAACAATAAAGGATTGTTTGTATTGAAATTATGCCAAGAACCGAAATCCTTCCCTTACAGCAAATGGACTTTGAAGGCGTAGTCCATACAAACTGCACCTAACAAATGGTGTAGTGGCATGATTTTGATTCAATCAATTGAAATTATAATCAAAACTATTTTCATCTTCTCTTGATCGGGGTGCATTTAAAACTAGTATCTTCTCTAAACGAAAGAATATTATTAAGATTTGAATGCAGAAATTTAAGAAGAAGAAGGTTGTTTTCCTCTAAGAATGAATATTCTTAGCTACTACTCCAGTCTCAAGAATAGAAAGGTCCTCGGGTACAATGAACCAAGAACAATGGTAATCAAAGGCAGGAGGCTGCAAGTGGACAACTACAGCCAGGAACTGAGGGTCGGCAATTAGTCTTGGAGACATTATTTTAAATACTTTACATATCTTCCTACTTTTAGGTTTTCTAAAAAATACCTTTTATAACTATTAAGACTGGCACCTTTTTGTACTGTTATCTTTGTAATACGATTAGTTAAAAGTAATAAGTACACACACACACACACACACACACACACACACACACACACACACACACACACACACACACACACACACACACACACACACACACACACACACACACACACACACACACACACACACACACACACACACACACACACACACACACACACACACACACACACACACACACACACACACACACACACACACACACACACACACACACACACACACACACACACACACACACACACACACACACACACACACACACACACACACACACACACACACACACACACACACACACACACACACACACACACACACACACACACACACACACACACACACACACACACACACACACACACACACACACACACACACACACACACACATATATATATATATATATATAATGACTGGTTAAAGGAATTATATTAAGACTTAAGTTAGTATGAAGATAAAATAAAGCGTCATGATGGAATAGATAGATTAGAATAGAATAGATCTTTTGATGATAGAAAACATATTGTAATTAGTTGTAAAGTGAATAAACAGCCATTGAAATTTTCTTTCGCCACTTTCATATCTGATAAACGTATTTCTGAAATAGTACAAACCAACAAAATGTATAATTTTTAACACTGCTCTCTAAACCTCTATCTCGAAGATTGTGATCACGGCACCGAAAGATGACAAAAGACCAGGCGTGTCCGATCTGCGGCGCATTGTTCTCTCAAGGCGGATATCTCCCCAATGTCTCAAACTGAAGAGGATCCAACAAAGGACCAGGAGAAGATAAATATTACTCCCTACTCCCATTCCTTAATGGACATAACAAAAATTCAGGTTTATATTAAACTGTAACAGCAATTTTTTAAGTATTAAATAAAATATATGCGTCACGTATGTACTTGTTACTATCAACCTTATATGTATACATCTCTCAAGACTCACATAACCCATACATAATTAATGCCAAATATTATTAAAAGGGGTAAGCGCACCTAATGTTGAGTGAGACAGGCTTTACGGTTTTCTTTAATAGAAAAAGTACAAGTAAGTATGTTTCTTTATTACTATTACTAGTACCTGAAAGTTGAGGAATCGTTAGCCTTAAATTCCAAATTTATATGGATTCCAAACAACGGAAATTATTGTTAAGTGAAGAAACTTATGTGGGAAAACGGCTTTATAAAGTGACCTGATACAACATGACTAACCTAACTTCACCTGACACGACCACATCTGATCCAACCTCACCTAACATGACCTAATCTAACCTAACCCACCCCAAGCCAACCTAACGGTTGGATAAAGTAATAAGAGTCATGACTAATCACTTTGACTACCTTCAGTCCAATAATATGTATAATGTATAACCATATTATACATATTAAGTGATAAATAAAGCATTATTCATTACTTTGACCAATACACTGGTTATCTACGTAATAACTGGATACATTAGCTTTCCTAATATTAGGACTAATTGCTTGTTAAATAAATAAAATACATAATTTCTTTTCCTAGATTAAGTTACTAATGCAAAAGTATGCATTTTCCTACATATGCATATCGTATTTCGTTACAATAGATATTTTTATTTGAACATTTTTATAATATAATATTACTCTTATCATTAATACAAACTGTTGTAAAATACTGTGGATTGGTTTTATTTTGCTATACTTTCAATATAAAATAATTGCCATCGTTTTTTATGATTAACTACCGTCACACAATGTATACTTTCTTCAATAAATATTTTAAAAACCATTTTAATACGGGATATACGAAATATGTAATGCTATTCGCTGTGGACTCATTACTTTTATAGCCCTCTTGGTCAGTCGGCAGCCATTTTGAGCTCACTTTATACCTATTTATAGCGTTATTAGACTCGCAGCAGAGGAATACGAAGAAGTGTTATTTTCATTTTTTATTTTGGGACCAGAAACATTGTTATAGATTTAGATGTTGTATTCATTCTGGAATATACATTGTTATACATACTTTATAACATAAGTATATTAAAACTGTGGATCAGTTTAATACTTGATATCTTTGGTGCGATATATTTTCAATCGTCTATCCATCTTGTTTTTCACTTTTTAATTAATTGGCTGAAATCTTTTGAATCCTAACACTGGAAGCCTATGTTGAAAGATTTATTTCTGTTCTCTTTGTCCGCACAAAAAATCTAAAACGAAATTACTTACATACTTGACATTTCTTTTAGAAGTTTAATTTCCATATAAGCAATACCGAGTTGGATAATTGCCCATGTCTCTCTCTTAGGTTTGGTTGAACGTTAGCAAATATATTTAGATTTGTCTTATGGGAAACCATGATGGCAATTAGAAAATAATATAATTACTAAATTTGTAAACAGACTGAGTATAATTATACGAGATTTGAATAATTTAAGATTTTTATTCAGCGAGTAAAACGACATATCAATCTGTCAATGTTGTTTACAAGATTGATTTACGGCACTTTCTTTCGCTTAAGACCCTCTCTATATTGCCGGAAGTTGTATTATTTGAACAGTGCTATGAAAATTAACTTAAAGAAGAAAAATTTATCATGTAGGAAGATTCTTTCTATCGTCGGGCATGATGAACCATGGAATTTGGCTGAGAGTAATGTTTGTGTTTTAATTTCGTTGCTATTACATCCCGCTGGACATGAATGAAATGAGTTCTAGATTTGAAATGTTGCTTGCAACGTCAGCGAAACCTGTTACGTGACACGTGGTGTGGCGTACTCCAACCGTGTAAATTATTCTTTTCCAGTATATGCTTAATACATGCAGAGTACTTTTCGTACTTTGATAATTACTTCCGGTCAGCTTAATTAGTAATGTATTTGATACAATGGAACTCAATGTTTTCTCATATAGTTCCATATAAGTCATATATACATCAAACAAATAAAACAATTCTAGCCATAATAATAATATCTACATAAACGAATATAACGCAGGGGAACAGCTCCGACAAGGATGGTGTTCTTTAATAACAGTTTCCAGCTAACTGGATGTATATCTCTCAGGAGCAATAATTCTCTTTAAGATAATTAGACTGTAAGGAGACTATCGCATCTTTAATAAATCCTACATGTCTCGCAGTGTCTATTGTAGAAATAGACTTCTTTAAAATAATATTCGGTAACGTTCTTCATGTAAATATACAATATTTATAACTTGCTTCTCCCAAATAATACTAGGGTTCTAAAGAACAAACCTGTTTCTTCAATGAAATACAATTACCTTATTTACTAAAATACATATACGATGTTAATGGACGTGTTCTAATAATTTATAAGGAATGGGAATACACTCTCAATGGTTCAATGTACCGTTGTGATAAGAGCAGGCGGATTGCCAATAGCTCAGCATGCGTCTGCGATGGTAACGGACGGAAAAATGAATAAAGGAATTTAAACAGTCAAATCAACACCCCATGAAGCATTTGCTCTATTTATTCAGAACTTAAGAGGAGCTGGTAGATAACTTAAATACCGTACATAAAAAATTTAAAATTGTTTAAATTATTTACTACATTCTACAAACATATATATTTTATATAAAAAATTATATATATATATATATATATATATATATATATATATATATATACTGTATATATATATATATTATATAAGAAAGAAAACAAATTTTTACAATCCTTTCATACTACAACTAACTGTCGTTTTTAAAATTATATAAAACATGTTATAACGTATACAAACATGAAATAAAGACAAAAAATTTTATCACATGTAACATCAATTCAAATTTAAGTTTATACTGTAATTTTATACTCTTTGGTACATTACAAAAAGTTTGTAAAAATTTCTTGAAAAGTTACCTTGAATATTGTAGTACAAACTATTGACAAATGTGTTCTACTAAAGTTAAAATTAAAATTAATATCATACTTAAACAATATTAAGGTCCTCGGTCCTCCCCCGCCCGCGCCCCGCGTCATACGGCGTCGGGTCTGTTGTGATAAACTGATAAGTATACTTCGTACTGTAGACTGGTCAATCGTTAGGTCGCAGACTGATGCATCTTATGCATATGATCTGTTTGAAACACAGCTTAACACTTGCATATCTGCTTGTACGGTAGAATCTGAATGTAAATACAGCTTTAACAAAAGACTTAAACCATGGATCTCAACTAATATATGCAGAAGGATTGAGAAAAGAAATTATTTATATAATAAAATAAAATATAGACCTTTAGAGGATAAATTTAAGAAATATTATTTAAATTATAGAAACAAGCTAAGGAAAGATATAAGACTTGCAAAGCTGTCGTATTATGCAAATGAGTTTGAAAAAAATGTAGGTAATGCTAAGGCCATATGGAACACTATAAACAGAATAACATGTCAGAGTAAATCTAGTAATAAGATATCTTTAAATATTAATGGAGAAATTAATGATAATTGTAAGGATATAGCTAAAGAGTTTAATAGGTATTTTCTTGGCGTTGTTCAAGAAGTTGTGGGAAGCTTTACGATAAGTGAAAATTTTGAAAATATGACCTATTTCAATAGTTTTACGGCACATTATGAAGTGAATTCGTTTTTTATGGAGCCAGTTTTAAGTTCAGATATAGAGAGGGTTATTATAACCTTAAAAAACGTTAAATCAGCAGGTTTAGATGGTGTATGTTCTAACATGCTAAAAATAATATATCCAGCAATATTGGACATTTTAACTTTCATTGTGAATTTAAGTTTCGAAACAGAGGTATTCCCCCAAAAGTTGAAACACGCAGTTGTCATACCTATTTACAAAGCGGGTCCGTCTACTGTATGCTCTAATTTTAGACCCATATCTTTAGTTTCAACCTTTTCTAAGGTTTTTGAAAAGATTATGAAAGAAAAAATGTTGTTTTTCTTAAATAAAAATAATTTTTTTCAAAGAATCAGTACGGGTTTAGGGCAGGACTAAGTACTGAGTTAGCCTTGTGCAGCTTTATGGAGAAGATTAATGCGGGGATAAACGATGGGAAATTTGTAACTGGACTGTTTATTATGAAGGCATTTGATACGGTGTCAACGATCATGAGATTTTGCTAGAAAAATTGGATCACTGTGGATTTTGAGGTACAGCTCAAAAGTGGTTTAGTAGTTATTTAAGCAAACGACAGCAATGTGTCAAAGTGGAAAATAGTTTTAGCGAAAGAGGGGAAGTTATTTGTGGAGTGCCACAAGGTTCTGTACTGGGTGCAATCTTGTTTATAATTTTTATTAATGATTTGTGTAGTCGAAAATTCAAGGGGGAATTACCAGCTTTTGCAGATGATACTGCTCTCTGCTATAAGGAGAAGACAAAGGAACTTATAACTTGCAATATGAGAATGGATTTAAATGCTCTTAACTGGTGGTTTAGAAAGAATAAATTGGTCTTGAGTACTGAAAAGAATACGTATATTAATTTTTCTTTGAGACAAAATCTTCATGTACAAAATGACTTAGTTTATAAATGTCAAGTCTGTTTAGAAAGTGGAATTGTATCTGATGTGTGCTAAAGTAAAAAAAAAGTACCAGTACAAAATATTTAGGAGTTTTATTGGACCAAGATTTGGAAGTTACGTCTTACAAAATTGAAAAATAAAATTCTAACAAATATACGTCTGTTCTATTTTGTCCGCAACATGTATCCCCAAAGTATTCTAAGAACTTACTTACTATTACTTTGCTCTAGTTAATAGTATATTAGAGTATGGTATTACATATTGGGGAGGAACATACATTTAAAATTTGAAACCACTTGTTACTTTGCAGAAAGTGTTTGTAAGAATTATTCTGAATAAAAGAAGACTTTATTCGTCTTTTCATGTTTTATCCTGCTAAGAATATTTCCATTGAGATCTATTTTCATATTTAAAACCTTGAAACTCGTATTTAATAATAAAAAATTTTAAAATGATGAAATTTTGCATACAATGAATACAAGAAGCACTTGTAATATTTTTGTTCCGAAACCTAATTTAACTTTTTATGCTAAAACATTTAACTTCTTAGCACCATGGCTATTTAATAAACTGAGTGATGATATTAAATTACAAACAAACTATAGATTATTTGTTAAACTAGTCAGGGTGTGGTTGCTAACTCAGGAGAATCCTGAGACTTTATTGTGTATTGTACGATGACATTACATAAATAAATTGACAAAATAGGTTTTTGCTTTAAGGAGACATTGTTAGGTAACAATGGTAGGCATCCATACAGGTTTCATGTGTACCTATGTATGTATGCGGTATGTATGTATAGGTATGTATCTGTATAAGTGTGTGTGTGTGTGTGTGTGTGTGTGTGTGTGTGTGTGTGTGTGTGTGTGTGTGTGTGTGTGTGTGTGTGTGTGTGCGTGTAAAATATGATTGATTTAGGCATTTTGTTAAGAACAGAAAGTATTTTGTTTTCTGTATGTTGTACTTGATTATTGTAATTAGTTCTATTTTTAGTAAATACAAAACGATATAATATTTTGTTTTGTTTTCAAGCTATTTAATTAGTTCAGTTTTTAGATTAGTAATTGAATGTATAGGGTTTGACATAGAAGCACATCTTTTCTTTTTACTTTTTGTTTGTTATATCAAAGTAGAGTTGTTAATTATAAACTAATGCTCCTGAACTCATTAATTTTTAATAGTTATAATTATTATGATGGAACCCCTAGATGGGCTAATTAGTAGCCTTAGGGGCCCTATTATTTTCCTTTTGGGGTCAGCCTTGGTCTTAGAATATGTATAATTTTACTATTCCATTGATTTTAGATTTAAAAATATTAAATATGTTTTGTAAAGTATGACTTCATGAGGAGAATAAAGATATTTATTTATATTTATATTTGAAGTTTTTTAAAATTTACACATATAATATACATTTTGAACAAGTATATAGATTATAACATTTTTGCGTAATTGAGGTAATAATAATAGTAATAATAATAATAATATAATAATAATTCATTCCATCAATAATTTACAATAACTTTTTTCGGAATTTACTGACCACTATTACTAGTAGTGTGGCCAGTGATATAATTTAATAATAATATTAAGGTAGGCTAATCTAGAGTCCAGAAACTTAAGTAGTTATTTAAAATTGAGCCTCCAATTGTAGTGTTTTATTTTTATTTTATTTATTTTTTAATACTATTGACGTGAACCAGAGCTGTTGAATAACGCCGGCCAACAGTGATTTTATTTTCATTGGTTGCCCAACCTGTTCAGAGAGCAAAGTTCAGTTTTGCTCTCTGACAGAGGTTTGCCTAAACTGTACCAGACTCAGTCATGCCAGCATCACTCTGGATTCTTAGTGAAGCAATTCATCAGAAATAAATACTAAACTGTCCATTTACAATTTACTATCCTATCCACATTGTGTTTTCCTATATTTTGTTGAAACTGCCACAAGCGGCTGTGTTGTGAAAACTAATAGTTGTGATTGTGTGGTAATTAATACAAGTGATACAAGTATTGTGTTGTGTGTAACTAACCTCTATCTGGGTAAGCTAATCCAATTCTAACTTTTCCTTCCTTCTTGTTACTGAGTGCACTAACTCATTTTACTGTAGATCATATACAATTTATATGTCGGTATTCATTATATTAATAACTCAACACAGAATAACTGCAATTAAACTAATAGTAACACATCAATGGCAAAAATAAAATCTTAACAATAACAATAACATTTCAAAAATAACAATAACATTTTAACAATAACTGTACCAAATCAACAATATACCATTTAACACATGTAAAAAATAAATAATAAAAAATATAAAAATTTGTTATTGTAATTATTTTATATTTGACCCTTTCATTTACATATTTGTTTAAATAACCAAAATAAATATCATCATTAAACGAAATATCTAGCAAGCGCTTAATATTCGTTATATTTTTATAAGTGGCAATAGCCTAATTTAATTTTAACAAAGTTTGATTCACAAAGAGTACTTTCTATGCCATGACTCGAACCCAGATCTATTACTTACCGGACGAGCATGCTACTAACATATACAAAGCCCCAGTCAGTAATTACTTAGCTGTATAATTCAAATTAAAACTAACCCTCGAATATAATGAAATATATAATTAATACATATTCTCCATATTGTAATTTACATAGTTAAAATAGTTTAACTAAATTTATATAATCAGTTGTATAAGTAAAACATATAGTTTACTTTGAACTATTTCAATTTTGAATAATGCATTTATAATGAAATATTCATACAAGTTTCAATATGTCAAAGATACCCTAAATTAAACAGTGCACAATAGTTCACTAATCATGTTTAGAAAATAGAGAAAGACAAAACGTTGATGACTACAAGAACACTTACATTTTGAGCACAAAAGAGGCACTGATGCAGCGAGTACGGGGAGAGATCAACGGGACTGTTTGAGTGTATTCAGTAATGTTAAGATACATCAGGGACGATTGTTTTTGTTGTCGGTGCACGAAGCATAATTCCTTTGTGCAGAACTCCAGGGATGTATGTTACAAGTGGTATTTGTAGATTTAAATATACGGGGTGTAACAAAAAGGTTGGGCTGGCTATGTATTTTCAAATTCTGCACGTGATTCTAAGCTAAAAATGAAGAATAACTTTTTTCCAATTTACACTTCAATTAGCCGCTAGCCGCCATTTTTTATTTGTTTTATTAACAAATTATTATATCTAAAACTAGTAAAGCTAAAAACCCAAATTTGGCACATAGGTTTGAATAGGTAAGAGGAAAATAAAAACTATGTGTTATTTTCTTTAGTATTAACAAAATGTCGTCTGTTGAACATTTCCAATGTCAAATAACAACAAAAAAACAGTTTAGTTATAAAAAACGTACTAGATATTAACTATTACCTATTTGTAGTAGATATTTATGTTATAGTATTATTTAAACCTATGTGATACATTTTGTTTCCTTAACTTTAATAGTTTTAGAGATAATAATTTGTTAATAAAAATACAAAATGGCGGCTAGAAACTGAACAAAGTGGAAAAAGTTATTCTTCATTTTTAGGTTAGAATCAAACATAAAATCTGAAAATGCGTAGCCAGTCCAACCTTTTTGTTACAACCTGTATTTATTAAGTGTTCGTATATATTTAAGAATATTAATGTGTTAGCTGTCTTCGAGTAAACGTTAATTTCTTTTGCTAAATAAAGGCTATCCTTCTTCGCTTGAGGTATACTGGGTCAACTAAACAAACAAGTTATAACTCATAGCTGAGCTTTTGTTAAAACATAATATTAATATACATATAAATATTTAAATTTTCATTTATGATAAAGTATTATAGAAGTATTACATTCATGCCTTAGAAAATCCGTCTTGATTAACGTTAATTATTTAAAAAGGGAAACCTATCCACAATATCCAAGAAAAATATGTGACTAACTGATTACTTGAAGAATTAAATTGCTGTTATTAAAGGAGCTTTATTGCTTTGGCTCAAATGTAACAGACTATCAGGAACTACTTTCCTAAGAGGTAATAAACTCATAACCGGAGTAAAATACAATGTTTCATTAAAGAAACACTAAGATGCATCTAGGCTTAATTGTATTTCCTTCATTTAAATTAATCAAAACATTTCTTTATTGAAAAACTGTTACGATAAATTCAACTATAAAAAATAAATATCTCTAAGACATCATAGCTAAAATTAAGCTATTTTTAATCAATATGCTGAAATGAATATCAATGTCGTAAAATAATCAGTAAATGTTACCTTGGCTAACTATGCTTAACTGTAGATTCCTTAACCACTTTAGTTAATATAATGTTATCTTACCGTTGACTTAAGAATCTTTTAGAGGTTAGGTCATACTCTTGATTGCTAAGGGTATGATTTCATTCAAAGACTATGGGAATACCAATATAGTAAGTTCATTTTATCAATAAATTTCATAGTAGCATTTGTTAATTACGATGAACTTTATTTTTCACTCTAAATCAATATCAGTTTAATGACACCCATTAAGTTAATCAATACTGCACAGTAGCTTTAAATATTGTAAAAAAACAGATTTATAAGGGTTCAGGGGGTTTAATACCATACTTTCACTTAGAATCATTCAATTTTAAAAATTAAGAAGAATTGTATGAACCTTAGTAATCTCTAATCCTACAGATTTAATTGCCATTAATAATTTTTAAAATAATACTGAATATAAAGTAATATTGTTTGTTATTTTATTTTTGGGATTTTTATAATAATAGCAACAAATCAATGTCCAATTTAATATTTTGGCATATTAAGTGTTGTTACACCTTCTTTGCTGAGTTAAAATTGTGGTGGTAGTTTCTTCGGGGTTAGAATAAATTACGTAAATTGCTTGTTTGTGTTTCTTAGTGTTTAATGTGTAAGGAATGGAAATATTTTAAATCGAACATTTCCAAACAGTGAGAAACGATGCTTAATTGATTTGTACAACATTATAAAGTTTGCAATAATTTATTAAAACAGTTATTCTGATTTTTTTAATTTTAATGATTGAATTAAATTATGATATATATGGCGAATATTGAAATAAGGCTGTATGCCTTCCACAACCCAATACCATTGTGTCTTTCCCTTTGAATATGTATGGGCTACTAGGGTCATATCCCCCACGATGTTTTTGACGCCCTTCAAATTCAGCCCACATTCAGGTAATATCCCATTTAATTATCTCTGCATATAATTTAAAATCACGTGCAAACTTCAATGATACGATCAGAATATACATAACCCTAACAATTCATTCACTATTTTACATTATCACATATAGCCTATCGGAATGAAATCATTAAATCAGTCACATATTTCACTAATCATTTGGCTAAGCGTTAGTAAACATTTTTATATTCGTCTTATGGGTTACTATGATGGGAACGAGAAAATCGTGGAATAAATAATTTTTTTACAAAATGAGAGCACTCATATGACATTTTTAAACGTGACATGCTGTGTGACATACGCTTACTTTAAACGCAGCTAGGGTTAGGACTTTAAAATTATATTACGGGGCACCAGATTAAATACACAACACTTCCTTTAATTAATTCCGACATTACTCTTACTGGAAAATAACTGATTACTAAGCTACCTAGGTAAACTGCTCTGGCTGTACTACTGTTATACTATTATAACATAATCAGGTTTCCAATCTTGTATATAAATATACTTTAAAATGTATTCTTATTTGGACATTACTTTAAATTAAGCCACACGTAGTGGTGATTGAATCTAAAATGTGTACTCGAGAGACCATTATGATGTGTTCTATGAAAGTACTTTTTTACACCCTTTAATAGATTAGCATTTAATAGATCTCCAAAATGAGTCAGCACAGGTTTTATTAGAGTTGTCGTTACGCAAAATATATGTTTAGTGGTTCTTAATTCTTATTAGGGAGGAGTTTAATAACAAGATTTGTTTATTTATAAGTAACGAAAGAGGAAGAGACAAAATGTTACAAGTCCAGGAACAGAAATTTAGTAATATGAAATGGACAGACTGTGGAAAATGAATTTGGAAATCTTTTAAACAATGAAATATCATTATTTTTTGAATGTGTAGAGTAAGTATTTGCCTCCTGGAATGCGTGATAGACATAATCACGTGATCAAACTCATTAGTTGTATTGGCATGAATCATTGTTCCATCTATATATATATAAAAATGAAACTGTTCGTGTGTAACAGCATCACTCACAAACGGCTGGACGGATTCGCCTAATTTTTTTTTTTAATTTGTTCGTCTTGATCTGTAGAAGGTTATAGGATACTTTTTATCCCTTTCCCGATTCAGGATTCCGCCCCACTGGTTACAGAAATACCCGTAAGAAATGCATTGCAGCAAACATATGTTATTAAGTGAAAGAGTCTTTTCAAATTTTTAATCAGCTGTTCTTTGTAAACATATATTACACTTATAGTTTTAAAGCATAGAGTAAGCTTAAGAGAAACGACAAATTTTGTTTAAACTGTTTCTGCAATCACTGTTAAACATAGACTTTACTATCCAGATAATACAATTCAAATTTGACGTAAAAATTCACCTTTAACTGCAATATTTATTTAATATAAACCATGCTCATGCTTGATCAGAAGAGCAATGCAGATATAATAATTACTATCTTACGTTGGCTACAAATATAAAGAATGTTATAAAATCAACCTTAGTTGTTTTTTTTTTTGACAGAAGTATGGTTCTCAAAACTCCGTGTGTACATATTCTCTCGATCGAGACAACAAAGCAAGCTCAATCGTGGCATCGGAGATATAACTAATTTAATCTAAAATTTATTATAGTAAAAAAAAAAAAAATTACTAAGTAATATAAGGACTTCGGTTCTTAAGATTTGCGTGCGAAGCCGTGGGTAACTTATTGAAATGCGCAGCGAAGCGCGCCGGGTCCGCTAGTATTGTAATAGATTTTATCTCAACATCAATACAAATATAAGCAAACGCAGATTCACTAGCACAGAGATATTAGTGTTTTTACGTTAAAACGTAAATTTTCTCTTGTTTTATTTTTGTTGAAATTACTATCTTCTTAGAAGAAGATAGTAATAGCCAAAAGACAATAAAAAATTGAGGATCGCGGTCTCTTCCTTTGGATTTTACGAATTCACAGGGTTTGAGAACAATAAACTAGCATAACAAAAACTTAAGTTACGTTGTTAGGAAAACGAAACCTCTCTCCGTGGTAGACGTATGCTGGATGTCGGATACTGTTTGTTTCCGTAACCACACTACGAGGGACGTGCGATTATTTGCTCGCAATTCATAAAAATAAAAATATACTAGGTGATGAAAAATTTTAAATACATAAGATTGATCTGAAATATCCTAAGAATACAAATTAAACACCATATACTTAAAATAGTAATTTGATATGTTTTGGAAATTATCAAAAAATAGGACGAAGGAATTCGTTATTTAGTATATACATTCTATTACATATCTTATTTCCAAAAACGACATACATAGGAAAGTTGAAAATAAGCCTAGTAATTAAAGATGATTAAAAATTTCGTATATAAATTTCAGTGAATCAATGATGACGATTGAATAAAAACCCTCTTTGCAGTTTTTGTGTTTTATATCCACGTCAGGGGTAATTCCTCCCTACATTATTTTAAATGACTCATTTTTGTATTTAATAGTCTTTTTGTATTTGATAGTCACGTTACCGAGCATCTATACTATAACAATAAATAATTAAAATTGAATATTTTATTAAATTAATGTTTGTATAATAATCCCAATAGGAACTAATCAAATCACCACTTGAAGATAATTCTTGATTAAAATATTTCTACACAACTTCCAATATTAATTAATTTTTTATTAAATATACGTCACTGTAGATTTGTATATGTTTGTTTTAAGGTACAACACTTGCAATCATACACATTTCCTAAATAGTTTAGCTTTTCTAGACCTAAATATCCGTCTTTCATATTAAAAACCCGCATTTAAGAAAGCATAGTACAAAAGAAATAGTAACTATTTATTACTCAGAATAAAACTGTGGCCATAATCTGTAAGTTCCTACTGCACCGAATATCTTATAAGAGTGAGATTCACACTTTATTGATACAGAAGAGTAAACAAAGTTAAATCAAAGCACTTAAAGGAAAACAAATATTGGTTTTACCAGTAACGTTTCCTTAGTTGTCTCTGTGCTTGTATGTTGAGAAAACAAATGGTATGCCTTTGCCCCATAATATTGGAGAAAAACAAAGCGTTTTATCTCCTCAATAAATATCAACACAGAATTGACAGAAGAAACCTGAAGTTTGTTCAGTAAATATTATTAGTAGACAAGATAGGAGTACGCCACATCACGTGTCAAATAACGGGCTTCGCTGAGATTTCTGCATAATTTCAAGTACACAGCTCATTTCAATATCGAGATGTGCGGTTAGATATACAGAAAATAACGAAAAAACATATTTTTATATCCTTTTGGCAGACAAAAGTGAACTTATGATAGACTTCAATGAAGCTCACTCTAATTCCATGGTTGAACAAGCACCATCATATAACTCATTCTTGTTTGTGTAGACATAATAATCTTTCATCCAAAAGTTAAAGCCTACAGTTGAAATATTCCTCAAGATATCTTGCCACAAGATACATTCAAATTTTTCATTCATTTAGTTTTCAAATAAATGTTTAAACAATAAAAGTCTGCACACAGTCACCGAGAGATGAAATTGTTATAGTTGTACTAACTGTGTTAGTATGTCTATAATTTTTAAAGTTGTAAATGCTATTATGCCAAATGTTAGAATGCCATATACTCAGTTACAAGTAATAAGTTTGTTTACAAATTTACTTATTTTGCTATTTTCTCTTTGTATCATGCCTGCCCATAATACCAATACAAATGCTTGCTAACTTTCAGACGAGTCCCATGGAGTGACTTATGACATCATTGAACTCGTTTTGAACTTTTATATATATATATATATATATATATATATATATATATAAATGTTCATACAAAATTTTAAGTCTATCAGTTAAGAGTAGTTTATGTTCGAGACATGAACGATAGGCATACAAATGGACAACAATAATATTTTTCCTGTTCCCAAGCTATAAGGCTTCGCTGGCGTTCAGATAATAAATACATTAAACTCATTAAATTCAATCACGAGACTTGTCAATGGATAAATCAATTCATGACAGAATCTTGTATATAGTAGATACTCTTCACACAGATTAGCAAGGAAGTAAGATTTCATGTGTAGTCATCAATAATAAACTTATTTCTAAAATAAGACATACATTTTCGGAGGTTCTGTTTTACAACTTTTATGTCTTTGCTATGCACTGTTGGGATTAGGTACGTTGCTAGTAGGAATCCTGATATGTTGTTGAATATTGAAGGGACAACTGTTACAATTACATAAATTATTCAGTAAAGTTTTTACACTTACAATTTTGATTATTATGTGTTTTGTACAATTACTCTATGATTTACGTTGAATTAATATTCTTACGTTAACACTTTACAATTTCTAGTGAGATCATTAGGAATATTAAAATTCATTCCGTTACAGACTGTATTAAATTAAATTTAAAATAAGATTTAAATATTACGTAATATGCTATACAATTCATTTTCGCCGCACTTCCATTTTCTGTTTTACAAATGTATACCGAAGTACAGGGGGTGTGCACTAATAAATAAATCTTAGCCTTTCATAACTGATAACAATTATGTATTAATTACACCTTGATTTAAATTAAGAACATCTTGCCTAAACAAATATCTCTGACTGACTTTTGAATACATACTCCTTCAGTCCTAATCCGGAACACGTCCTTCTTGAAATCGCAAAGTATAGAAAATATCGCAAATAAAAATACTTCTCTTTAACTGTACCATTAATCTTTGTTCCTCGGACGCTTAAGAATATTAAGTGTAACTACTTTGAAACTTGACGATTATGAACTGTTGACCACGAACCGCGGAAATTAAGATTCGTGGTTGAAACAGGCCAATTTCTTTACGGGTTTTCCAAAAATGGTACCAAATTTTATTCGGTGTTTAAATCACCCACGTATAAAAAGTTCAAGATTTTCAGTTACAATGGCCGTATTAGAATATCCTATATTATAATTCTACAATGTTGTTAAATAATTGTTAATGCTTAGATCTGAATTTATTTTTCTCAAACTTCTTAATGAAAAAGTAGCAAAATATACATAAGCGGAAATAAATAACTTTTAACAAATATTCGTTAACTGAAGCAGAGAACATCTAGGTAGTGATTCATCTTGATTTATTAAAACAGAGAACACATTATGATAACATTCTTTTAAGAAATATGACATTTTGCTATTTGCACCTTTATTAATAACCTGCTATAAGAATACCCTCCACTAAAAGTATAGTATCGTTTTATTTCATACTTTTCTTTTCTTCATACGCTTATAAAATTTGAATCTAACAATAAAAGTTGGCTATAAATCTCAATTTACATTCAAGCTTGAGATAAGTGAAGTAAAGACGATGTTCTTTAATGTGCATATTTAATACGTAAAAACATATACGTGTATAATAGTTGTCCACAAATAACATTTTACTACACCGACGGATATGTTGGTAAGCTAGTTTATGTGTTTCTAACTGTAATTTATTAAAAGTGTTTTGTGCTAATAACATAAGTACTGGCTCTACTGATAAGCCCACTGTTGCATTCCTCAACGCTCCTGTCCCGTAAATTGTTATTACATTTATCTTACAGCAATATCTTATACTGAATGAACATGAAATTGTAACACAATTAAACACAGAAAACAAGCAATTTGCTCTTAGTGATAAAAAGTACTAATATATTTAACGTTGAAATACAATTATGTGTTCCTAAAATAAACAGTTTGATACAGTTTGATCCGATTTATAAAAAGTAGCCGGTTTCAGTGGTAATTTTAAATAACTGATTTTGTAGTATATATATTTATTTGTATAAAAATATTAATACAGTACAGCTTAGGTTAATTTATTACATTTTTGTAATTGTTCAATGAATAATAGTGATATCCATAACTATTGCACTAGAAATAGAAATAACTCGGTGACAAATACGTGGATTCCAGTGTCCAGGCTGGTTTTAAATATCAAGATTTAAAAGAGTAGTAAACATTAGTTATATGTTTACTAGTAAAATTGTATTTGGAAAAGAAATTACTTACACCACTGACGAATACTAAAGGGTTTTTCATTTTGGACGGGTAGATGTTGGCAGCGTGTGTCGGGCATGTTGTTTTGGTGTCAGCTGTTTCCATTAGTGTATTGTTGTTCAGTAAGTTCTGCCATTTCCTTACAATTTATTTCATCATGACAAGTTACACGACTAAGTTACAAGTTCAGATGATTAAACTTTATTATCAAAATGAGTGTTCACCAGTTAAAACGTTACGTGCGTTGCGACCATTTTACGGCAGACGCGGAGGCCCTTCAATTTCAACTCTTCAACGTTCGGTAGCTAAATTCGAGAAGAACGGCTCGGTAAACAACCAGCCTACACCCAGACGTCAAAGGAACAGCAGATCTATCGAGAACGTTACCAATGTCCGTGAAATTGTGCAGAGGAACCCGAGGCAGTCAATTCCTCGCCTTACTCGGCCTTACATAAACTTCAACTTGGCGAATTTTGCGTCTGGATTTAGGCCTGCATCCGTAAAAAATCCAACTAACCCAGGAGCTTAAAGTTTATGACCACAGACAATACCCGCCGAGTGGGCTTTGGAGCGTTTGGACGAGGACCCAAATTTCGGCCGAAAAATTATCTTCAGCGACGAAGCACATTTCTTGATGAATGGCTATGTTAACAAGCATAATTGCCGTATATGGGACAACGCAAACCAACGTGAGGTTCACCAGGTAGCGGTGCACCCACAAAAAGTTACTGTTTGGTGCGGAGTTTGGGCTCACGGTATGATTAGTCCATATTTTTTTGAAAACAACGTTGGTGAGGCCATCACTGTCAACGGCAAACGCTACATAACTATGATAACGGATTTTTTTTGGCCCAAATTGAACGATATGGATGTAAACGACATGTGGTTTCGGCAGGAAGGCTCTACGTGCCACACAGCGAACGAAACAATGATAATTTTGCATGAACGATTTGAGGGTATGGTTATCTCTCACAGAGGTGACGTGAATTGGCCACCGAGATTGTGTGATTTGACGCCCCCTAGACTTTTTTTATTGGGTTTTATCAAGTCTCAGGTCTATGCCAATAGGCCTCAATCAACCGATAAACTTAAGCTCAATATAACCCAGGCCATCGCTCAAATTCAACCGGATTTATGCGGCAGAGTAATTGAAAATTGGACCACTCGAATCCGTACTATTGTACGAAACCGCGGTGGACATTTGAACGATGTTATATTACACACATAATGTCATACATGGGGCTTTCAAATGAAAAATAAATTTCGTTAATATATCATACATAGCTTGTTTTATTTCATCTCAAGCCTATATAACGTTATTGAAAGTATATAAGTTAATTTATAAATACATTTTTATAATTGACGCTGTTATTCAATGATGTATTTTACTATAAAAAAATTTATTTAATTTTTGTCTGAATTTTAACTAAACAAACCTTTTACACAAACAATGGACATCGTTTTAGACGTCCCCAGAAAGTATTGGAATTTAGCACATTGGGCGCAAAGATAAGTACACTAAATCTACAGGGATTGATTACTAAAGCATGCAAGTTATATAGGAATATTTAATGGACTTCAATTGCAAATAAGAGTTCCTCATTAAATAAAAAAAACGGATCGTTAGTGCTTAGATCCTGAATAACATAAGTTCGTTTAAAGTACCCTTATCCAAGTCTATAAATCTAATGGAAGGTTTTGTATAGCACTTAATAACATAACATAATTAGTAGTCTAGACCTCAAAATTCGGTTTATTTCGGTTGATGGTTGGTCAATACAATGAAACAATCTTTAGTAACTGCAAATGGAAATAAAAATTAAGCTTATTGGTAACCATAAAACAAACTCTGTATAATGCATTGGTATAATACTTGCAAACAGATGCCACAGAGAAACTTTAACTACATACGGTTACAACTCAAAATATTAAAGTATCAACAAACCTGTTTACTTTTTACAGTAACTTACTAAATTATAGGATAAAATTTGTGTGTTATTAATTTTGAACTAAATAAACGTTTTGAAATGTTATTCGTGCTGCTAGTACAAGATGTAGCTTTGCTTGGCCTGAAATAATGTAGAGGAACAACTTTGTAAAATTACGGTTATAAATTATTTAATTCGTCTTTAATTTGATATTACGGGAAGATTGAACTGAACCTCGCGCAAGATAAAAGCAACACTTGAAATTTATATTTCTTGTGACTGGGCTATAAGGAATACTTTTATTATTTGCAATTTTAAGGTTTTACAACATTTTAACATTATTATTCCCAAAAGGGCTTAAACTAAACATTATTATTTATTAACATATGTGAACAAATTTTGTTTTGGTGTAAATAGAAGAAGCCATAATAAAGAGACAAAAGTATTAATAAATTTATGGAATTACTATCCTTTTTTAATCATGAAATGTTGGTGAAATATGCAATTGAATGCTGATTTTAATCATAATCGATATGTATAAGCATTTCGATACATTAAGAGACTAATACAAGGATTTAAAAACATCAAGGATTAGATATTTTTTAAGTTTCAGGCAAGACAAGGTATCTAGTAAATACCAATCTTATGAATTAATTTTGAAATTACTCTGTGTATGAAATAAATGTAAAGGTTTAGGAGGGAATAAGGATGGTGAGGAAGTTATCCAATTTTTATGTACCATGTATTTTAACTTAATTACCATACAAATTTAATTTGTATTTCCTTACTATCAATTTTAAATATTTTGATAACTAAGATTTTCCTTCTTGGAACTAATAAAAATACTCTTAAAATATTTTTCATGTAAAATGAACGTATAAAATTGTTTTGTATCTATTGTAGATCAAATGATACATATTAAATAAGGTATGTGTCTAATATTGCTAAAAACTAAACATTCTGACCTACAAACGAAGCTAGAAGCAAGTTAGAGACAAGGGCAGATTAACAGAACCAAGTGCACTCAGCTATATTAAACTGCGTCAGGGTTGTTTGAGATTACACGATATCTGAGGTGAATTTGGATCACTTGAGATTTTACTCTCACATTTTCATCGTAGTACAAATTACTAGGATGAAAAAACTACTTTAACAGCCCACTTCCCTTATAAATACGATATCTGAGGTGAATTTGGATCACTTGAGATTTTACTCTCACATTTTCATCGTAGTACAAATTACTAGGATGAAAAAACTACTTTAACAGCCCACCTCGCTTATAAATACGATATCTGAGGTGAATTTTGATCACTTGAGATTTTACTCTCACATTTTCATCGTAGTACAAATTACTAGGATGAAAAAAACTACTTTAACAGCCCACCTCCCTTATAAATACTGTTTTATGAGGTCAAATGAGTTTTTAATTTTATATTTTACCAGGCCTTGGGTACCAATATGATATACGAGTATTTTTCATTCCATTCGTCAGACCATGTGTGTCATATTTATGCACACAACTTCGCATTCGTTTTAACCATGCATGTCATAATATATTTTTTTTAAGCATTGTATTAAAAGACATTCGGCTTGTTAAAGAGGTGAAAAAATAATTTGTTTGCATAAATTTACAATAAGTTGACTAAAATTCCGATCATACAACATTTTTATTTTCTTTCATGGTTAGCTTTTATACTTTAGATTTGAGTATGTTTTGGACGTTATACTAAAAATTGTTATTTTGACATTACGTAATTAATCAATATATCTTTTATAACATGATTCACAACACATAACGTTGCTATGGTGGAAAAGGTTTATTCAATGTTAATGTTGATTTAAGGTCCAGTACTTAATAAGAGGAAGGTGTTCTGGAGATTAACTAATTCATTTATTCATTCATTAAAACTTATGTATCTAGTCAGATTTTCCTGTTTTATAATAAAATAAAAGAAGTGTTGTCTTGTATTATTCATAAAATCCCATAAAGGCCTGGAGCAATTTTTACCGCAAGTTTTCATGCTTTGAGAGAAATTTTCTTTGTTAAAATGACAAAAAATTGAATAATTAATAATATAAACTAAATACATTTACAGTTTTCTAAAAATTAAAACAGCAGAATCTTATATAGTTTACACTATTTACGAAGGGCCTTAATCTGTTTTAACTATTTACCACTTCAAACATAAGTAGATGAGATTAACTGTTAATAATATTTCTCTTATAAAAATAAAATGCTTCTTCTATACTTTATTCATTACAAAAATAAAACACTTTCAAGGATTTAAATCTACCCTCTAATTTTAGGAGCGATAAGGTAAACATTTATATTGTCAAATTTAATTCTAATTATTCTAAGTCTAATTTTAATATTTTGTGTGTGTGGCAAGTTCACACCTTGTTTTTTTGACACCTGAGGAGGGTAGTGTTTTAGCATTTTTTTTAAATTTTTGTTACATGCCGATAACAAATGTCTGAAATTCTGTTATACTTTCAATTACCCATCATCAATAATACAAGGTACATAAAAAGAAGCTTCTTCCATTAGACTATATTCTAAATAGTTGATAATTTTAACAATATTTACAAATCATTAACATTAAAAGGTTTCTTAAAATTGTACGATTAATTTTAATTAATTCAAACAACAATAACCACTAGATATTTAAAATGCATGAACTAAGGAACAACAAAGCCCCGGAATAAGTAGGACAGTATGGCGACGGTATTCTTCATGGAGACTAACACTGATAAGCCCTGTGTTAATTATCCACCGAGACATTACATGCTTAGAGGTAATGTTAGTCTTAGCGTCTACATTAACATCTTGGTTTTTCTTTGACAGAGTTCATTTTTAGTATATTATATTTAAGTTAACTACTTCGTCTGATTTTAATACTAATCAAACATTGCTAAGAAACCATTTTATTACTGATATTTCTTAAAAGATTGATTCGTTCCTTTTTCTTACAATTTTTTAAAATAAATTATTAATACGTGCTTTATTTCTGTACGAATTATTTTTTCTTCTTATATATAATAGTGCCTTCTAACATTATCTTTATTTGTTAAGTATTTTAAAAATTCAAACTTAATGTGTTTCAATAAAATATAAAACACCGTTCAATAATAATAAAAAAAACTCAAAATTATGAAATAACATTATGACTGCAGCGAGTCAAAAAGAGTTGTAATTCAAATAAGAATAGTAGTTACCTGAAAATTGTGTAATGTGATTTATAACCTTGAGCACTGTTCAAATTAAAAAATCGCTAACCTCTTTAAAAATAATTATCCAGGTTTATACTTACAACAACAATTTGTTTTACACAATGAAACATTACAACTTCTCAATAAACAAAAATCCAAAACCCTATTCGGAATTTTCGTACTTAATAACGTCAAGTATTATAATGGAACCGTGTGTATTAGGAAGATTTATACAATAGACTAGATTTAGAAGTTCGCTGAGAACGTCACAATAAAACTCAAACTTTGCTCACACCTTGTTATAACTTTTTATAACTTTTAGCAATTACTGACACAATATCATGTGTTACTACTTATACTAGGTACAATAAAATTTGTTTATAAGGTTATTTTACCTCTAACTTAAACTTAAAAATTGCATTTATGGACAGATTCCAGCCAGATTTTAACATCTGTTTAGGTAGAGCTTTAATGTAATAAAGTAACTTTGTTAAAGAGTATGGTACCAAAGTTTTAACTACGACGCCCTTTGCTAACAAAAAGTCCAACTTTAGCTGATAAAGATATAGAGTTAATTAGGTGATACATGCGTCAATCATCTTGTTAATAAACACTGGTATTTTTTTAGCAGTTAAATATTATGCGCGTGATTTCCACAATTTTTTCATGTGCTGTTTCTTAAGGAGCATGCGATGTTGGAAGTTCTACAGAACAATATTTGATAAATTTTCATGTTTATCATGTGCCTGTTGTAAATTATTAGTCATTAAGGACACTAAAGAGATGTATGGTATGTTCAGCTGCGAAGTTGGTAACAATTTCTGTAAACAATTGCTCAAACAATCAAAATGATATTTATATAGCGATGTAGGCTAATTTATTGTGCAGAATTAGTGTTTAACGAGCTTTGCGTTATGTGTAGATTCCCACAATGCTACAGTATTTTATACTCGAAGAGAAACTACAGTATTTAATACCAATAATCAGTTGAATATGTAGCAGGCTTTTTAACCCAGACTGATAAAAACAATATATTTAAAATATTTATATGTTTTATAAACATGAAGAGAGCTGGATCATTTTCATTAAATATCTATAAGGTTCTCTTAAAACATTTGGTTTTTTCATTATTCGAAATTATAAATAATTTCCCTGCATATTTGTCGTCACATTGGTTTATCCATGTTAATTAGACTATTTTATCAGTTCAAAACCATTACATTTAGTGGTATGTTTACATATAATATATTAATTAGTCTGCTTGTTTCAAGCCACCATGTTAGTAATTTATCGAAAACATAACTTAAAAACATTAAACATAAAGCTTTAAAATATATTTTAACATTTATTTAGACATTAATATATGCAGTAACCGTGGGATTAAGGTGATATATAAAAACCTTAAAATATTTTTTGATGTAAACAAAACAATGCACATTATTGTCATCGTTACAAGTGAAGTGTTAAAGGCCCCAGGTTAGAAATAATATAATTCGAAAAAAATTATCATTTCATATTTTTAACCCTTTATTACTCTCCAGTGGTTGATTTATTTCTTAAGGATTGTCTTTACCAATTGCAAGAAAAGTCAGGTTGCGTGTTTAATCAAAGAAATTAACTTTAAGCCTCTAGAACATAGTAATAAAAGATTAACAGTGTATGAAAGAATTGGGAATGATATTACTGATAAAAGTATAGACAACGTCAGTAAGAGAGAATTATTGTATCATTGCGGTAATTGCTCGTCTCAGTAATTATTAACATGTCTTGTATTATTTTATTTTCTTAGGGTTATTTACAGATTTTAACCAGAATTATTAATAAGATGAAATGCCTAGGTTCTGACAAATACATAAGCATGGACAGGAACACAAATTCTTTTGCAGTACAAGTAAACCAACTTCAGTGTTATCGGATAAGGAAAGTTCCCAAGTTGAGGTATAAATCTTTTCGCGCTAGTCAGCAGTATTTTTTTCTTTCTCTGCCAAGCTTCTACCTAACTAAAACGTATTTTATTAAATTTATTTTTGTGTCTTCAAAATTAATTGAAAAATTATTACATTCACAGTCAGTCTCATGAGCTTATGTTCACAGTTCCTACATGTAGAGAGTGTTTTGTTTTGTTCAGGACTGATATTATTTTATAGAATTATAATTTGGTGATAATAACTGTTTATTACGGTAATTAACTTTACAAAATATTTTACACAGATATTATTGTGTAAAGATTAATGTTAGAATTGTGTACAAGTGAAAGCTTCAATAAACATGGAAATTTATTTTCTTACTCAAATCCAAAATATTTCGTTGTTTGTGTAAAAAACAAAAAATATACAATAAATACAAGCATACATGCATACTTAAATGCACGTACATACATACATAAACGAGCATTCGATAGAACTCAAAACCCTAGAATTCGTTCAATAAACCTGGTTAGTTTATAAGAAATACTCAATGGTTGTTACTAACAGTTGGTGTACACTTTCTTTAAGCTTGTTTTGACTGCTAATTTATCTAAATATACCTGTATATATTGTGTGTTCTAATTGGTTTATTTTCATTTTAAGTTTCTGAAGGTAATCCTTCCATTCTTTTTCTTTCTTTTTACTGATAAATTATTTGTAAGAATCCGCTGGCAATAAATAAATAAGAGTTTTTAGCACTAATTTTTAAAATATTACTTTTATAAATTAAAACGCGGCTACACAGCATTTTTTATTTAAAATGTTTAATGGCTTTTATTTTTGTACGAATAAAGTAAACTTTTGCAACTGTAAAACACATTTATATTAAGATTGTACAAATCCATTAATATTATTTCAAATTTTATGTGCATTTCATACGTTGATGGAAATAAGGACGGACATTTAGATCGCATTATACACACATATTGGACAGATAAAAACAAATGATCATCAGTTTAATATTATAAATGTTATTTTTTCGTAGCTGTACGTACATATTACATTTAAATAGTGCACGTGAAGTGTTTCATAAAATATGAACCAAGCAGACATAAAATCATGGCTTTATAACCACATAAGTTATTATATTATTTGATTGCACTCATCCAACGTAAAATAATAAACAGTACTTAGATAAATTTAGAAACGACTTTACTGCAATAAGGATATGAAGCTCTATGTAGTGTCTAACGATCCTAATATTACATCTCGATTTAGAATAGCCATATATATATATATATATATATATATATATATATATATATATATATATATATATATATATGAAATAAATGTCAGCCAAACACAATTTTTCTTTAATAAACTATATTATTTGATATTTTAAATGAAAAATCCATTATAAATACTACTGTGTTTTACATAAAATGTGTAAATTTAACATTGTTACATTATTATTAATTACGTAGATTAAATTCAATAATTTACATTCCAATTAACTTTCATAACGTAATATGTAATCATTGAAAGAAACGTTAAAAATAATAACTTGTTAGTCATACTAAAATAGCCTAATTATTAAAAACAAATAAATTAATTGAACAGTATTACTTTATTATACATAGACTTCTTTATATGTTCACTGGAGGCAATAGCTTCCGACTTCACCAGTTTTAGTGGAATACATAAGGAATAATCTCGTCTCTACCTGATAAGTGTAAAGTTTGCAGAGAAACACAGCGGGTTGTGTGTCCAGGGCATCATTTATGTCTTCAAAGTCGCCTTTGAAATCAACTCTACTATTCCAAGTGCTATCAACCATAAACCCTTCCATTAGACAATGTTTACCGAGATTAAGAACATTTCGCGAACAATAATCCCCTCAATTTACAATCTATATTAATGGTGATCGGTTAAAATACTACAGACCTATCTACATCGAACTAATAAGCTAGAAGTTAATTCATTTTCAGTACTGACAAAATGACGAACATATATAAGGAGCATTGAGAGATGAATATTGTTGAACGTGTAAAACGGGTTTAGACGGAAGACTCCGTGTCAATGTGGGGCAAATGTTTGTGTTCGTCCCACAACTGACAGATTTATACTCCTCTGGACCTCACGCTTCTGTCCAAATCACATCAAAAGTAACCTTAAGATGCAACGTTTAATTCACTATTACATAAAAATACACAGTATATAGGCTATATTTTAAAACTTAAATAGGCCAATTCATTGTTATTATTTGTATAGGCGAACACACACAAACACTCTAAGTCTAGCTATTTTAGCGTTTCTAGCGATTTTTTTAAAGTATAACAACACTTTGGTATTTTTAACCCTTCGAGAACCTATTAAACTGGTGTTGTTACTAAGATTAATTCCTTTGTTAGAATGTGTTTCTATATGAATTTCCAAATTTTTTCTCACCTCTTGTACTAAGCAGGATTAATCGTGTCAACCATTTGTAAACCTTCCGGTATCTTACAATTTCGTAACCCGTCTGAAGTGACATTACTAAGTAGGTAACGTACTTAGAGAAAATTCCCCTGATAATTTCCAGAAAACAATGTTATTTTCTTACAAATACAATTTTCTTCTCACGTATTTTTCCAATAAAATAATAACTAATAATAAATAACTAGATTTACTGCTTATAATGAATATCAAAATTATTAATCCTCAAGACTCGGTTTCAAATTGAAACATTTCTTCAGAAAAATAACAGCATTATTTGCACCCGATAAAGTAGGCATTTTTATTTACTAAGACAGTTTTAATAAATATGCAAATGTGAAGGAACCCAATCTTCAACGTGGGATTACTTCACCTGGCGAGAAATCGCCATCTTTAAGTATAATTGAAATATTTAAACAACTCGATCCAAACTCTTGCCTGAATAAAAAGTAATCTAGGTTTCATTTCTTGTTCTTAAAATACTATAGTACATTACTTTCATTCGTTCCTCTTAGAAAACAATTGAATATTAACGTTAAAAAAGTTGTGGATTATGGGTATAATTCTGAATAAAGAAAAGATACTGCGATGAAGAACCTGTTAAACAATGTTACATAACAATTGAATCTCCTATACGCGTTTCAAAACTCTTTAAAACAATTTTGGTTTACGTGTTACTACATATTGAAGTTTTTTGTCATATGGACCTTGGGTGTGACATATAAATACTAGAAAAGTTCACTGAGAGTTTACGTAAGAAAGTTATCAATTATGGGTATATATCGCCTTTATGGCATTGTACAAGGGATACGGAAAGAAACAGACGTAACTGCAGTGAAGAATCTGTTCATTATTGTTAAGCCAATAATTTTAAATAACAGATTATGTTTCGTGGGTTACTTCAACCTGAACCTTTCTGTCATATAAAAAATTTCTCATCGGCGCTGCCTGATTATGATATAAATTCTGCCATAAAGTTCTGAGAATGCTGTCATCTAAATATAGAGTGTTGGGTAAGAGCCAAATCTTGTATAGTAGTTACTGTTACTGCTGAAAGATGGCTTTGTTACAAGTGATGTATGTGACGTCACGTCTAAGTCTCATGTAACGTCCTCACTTGCCGAACCGTTAGTCACTGTTAGTCCCTATTATAGCAAGCAATGAACATTGATGATGTCTATTCTCAATTACTTGGAAATCTAATATGTCACAAATATGTAAACCCCCTACAACATTATTTTCAGGCAAAGGAAAATATTTAACAGGATTTTAAATTAAATACAGTATAAAATTACTTTGTCTAATACAGAGATGTGGAAGTGATCTAACATTTTAGAAGTTTCAAAACAACCTTAAATATTCTACAGTTTGTGAAGTACTTGCGAAAAAGGGCAATATTTTAAATAAACTTTATTGAGTTGTTAAATCAAAAAGTATTATTGTGTTTGTTTGTCAGATGGGGAAAAATTCTCTTAGACTTTAAAATTCTGATATTTTAATTACCAGTGTCAAAAATATGTATAAAAATATTTACGTATATAAAATGAAAAAAATATTTCCACGAGAGCGGTATTTTAAGTAGTATTTTTTATGAATATAGTATTTGAAAATATGAATATGAATAGAAAATATGAAAATATTCTGACTATGAATCGAATTAAAAGTCAGCTCTATTTGATTTTATAAATACCAACTTACATCTATCTTACATCTGAAAAGTCATAGGTTGTGTTTATAGATTAATAAAAGTTTAAAACATACATTGCAATACTTTATAATTTAGAAAGATTTTAATTTTATTGGAATAATAAATAACAGTATATCTAGAGTTTTCAAATATAGTGATGTTTCGAGCTTCAAGGTATAAATATGACACAACAACCTAATTGCTTCTATGTTATTACATTTTGTAATGGAATATTAAATTTGCCTTATGTATTAAGCATATTTAAAATCTCATATGTACATATTAGCCAGCAGGATTTAAAAATTTAAAATGATCTACAACTAATTAATAGATAGTACTTTATCTTATTTTGTAATGCCACTGTGAATGTAATGTTAATTTTGTAATATCATGGTCAAAACAAAACGATCTGATTTTATTCTTGCTTCAATATACAAATAAGCTAATGCTCATCTAAAGGGTGTATGATAAGTCTATTAATTAATTAATTTTGTATCAGCTTTAAACAATTAGTGAAATGTAGTATTTGAATAATCGACAGGGAAGGAGTTGTAGGAATTAAGTTTTGCTATGGAAGTTACAGTTTTAGGCATAAAAATAGAATTTTATTTAAAATATAAGATGGGTAGTTGGGTATGTATAAAAAACTCCTGTATGTGCAAGGCAAGGTTTTAAGTAACCCTTGTTAATTCCAGCACTTCCCGAGTAGCCACATAATTTAAAATTTAATATATCAAATCTACATAGCGTAAAAAAATTTAAAGTATCAAGAAATTGTATATTAACTTAAAAAATGATATGAAAGTATGAAGTGACTTGTGATTTTTCTATCGTTTATTTAAATTCAATTTCAGTTTACAACAACAGAAAAATATGTTATAAGAACTAGGAAATGTATGTCTTATTACCAGATGTATCGTAAAAAATACCACAAAACTTATCAAAAATCTATTTATAAAGATGTTTATAATGGAATAAGATATATTAATACCGGTTATAGTTTATTTTTGTTGAGCATATAATACAAATGGACCATACATTGGATAAGTATGACTGAAGGGAATGTGAGACATAGTTTCTAATTAGGTAGTATATAATGTAATTGGAAGAGTTAATTATTCATTTGAGCAAGGGCTATTCAAAATTAAGTGTCTCATTCATAAGACCAAATATTATCCAAAATGCAGAATGATCATTAACTAATTTGTTAACGAGCACTAATTATATTGAAACAACAGCAAATTAGAGAGCTGAACTGATTACCTGTAACATAATTGAATATATTGGAACAGCCAATGAGCTAAATTAAATGATCAGAAGAAAAGAATGAATGGTATAAAGAGTCGAGTGTTGTCTGTAAAAAACAAGCGCCGCTGATAGCAATGTTTGTCTGCTGTTCACTTCACTAATTGTGTTTTGTATATCACGGCATTCACATTCATTTACAAACCAATTCTCATTACCTTAATAAATAAAACTACAAAATGAACTGAAAAACTACAAAATAATCTTTAATGTATGTTTGGTTATTCTAATTAATGTTAAATTGCAGACTTTTTTTACGATATAGAATACGGACGATCAAACTTCATATAACAACAAATATCATAATTTATATCTCATTAACAAGACTTACTCAATAAAACGAGGTAAACATTTTCTGTCACTTAGTCTATCTAAGGTGAAACGATGATATTAATGCAGAAGTATATTTTCTTCTATATCATACTTACGACAAAATGTCAAGTACTATGTCAAGTACTTTTTGACAAAAGACTCGAAACAAACTACTCTTGGTTTGGTTTAATATCGCTAGCATTGTTAGAAATAAAATAATAATATTACTTTAAACTTGTAACGATACCAGTGTTTAGTAAATATCCTCGTTTTGAATATTCACTGTTTATTAAAAGGCTGTAGAGTGAAATTCTAGTAACAGAAGACTATTTTATAATTTTCAGAAAAAATCTATTTGATAAAATTCGCACGTCTAGCTTTTTTGTTTGCCTCGACGTTATTAGAAGTGAAATGAAATAAAAACACTTCTTTTTTAAGCGAAATTAACATCTTATAGTTCTTCTCTTTCTTATCTCATGCAGACATTGAAACAAAGCAAAGTCTTAAATAAAATAATAGTAAAATTACATCAACTGCAGTACAATGTTTAATTAATAACTATAAATAAATTATACCTATAAATACGAAAACAACTTAAAATAATAACAAGATATATAGCCATATGTACGTACTTACACACAAAGTAATAATAATAATGCTTATAAGTCTTATTATAAACATACCGTCCTCACAATAATACACACTTATTCCTTAAATAAATTCCTTATTCACTATATAATATATTTTTATATTCTTAGTCTGTGATAATATTCAGGCCAGTGCAACCGCAGCCAAGAGTAATGCCGACCCAGTCCTAAGGATCCGTTCCCTCAATGACGCAACGAACTGAGACCCTGTCTCGCCATCATATCGCACATCACACTGTTGTGGTACGAAAAATAAGTGTGCAAAAATATCTGCAGTTTTTTCAGTGAATGTATTGATGGAAACAACGTCCTTACACGTCTCTGTCACTGTATCACTCCATCTTAGTATATTGTTGGTTTTAAGTATCATATCATGGTATAATCATAATATGGTATATAAATACATTAAGTTGCGATAAGTAACATTATGAATAAATGAAAAATAATTTACAAAATCGAGAGCATTAATGAGGTATAACAATAGTTTTTGAGGTATAACAAATTAGATTGTTTAGTTTTAGTCCATGTTTACTAACACTGTTAATGTCATTGCTGATCATGGCAATGCCATCGTTGATCATATTTGTATTAACGTGGTCATGTATCTGGTGGTCATCAGAGTAAACACAGAGGACTATGTATGAAGTCCTAAGAAACACCTCACTCAACACTCACTGGAGTTTCACACTAGGTGAAAAATTGCTAATAATAGCAAACCAGGTGATAAAATATGACTGTTGAATGAGAAATACTCATATTAACCCTTTAACTGCCAAGCACTTTTGAGGGGGTGGCGCTGTCAGTGTATTAATACCCACCTTGAACTAAAATCACCAAGCTCTGAACATTCAGCATTTGGAAATAAAACTGTCTACACATTCTTTATGTAACAAAGCACGCAATATACCGAAGTTAGAGATATGCGAGTATAGTGCGGTAGATTCGTTCCAGGGATAGTTGTGTTCCCTAGATGGAATCAAAAGTTACATTGAGCTTATAGTAATTTTTCAAAATAAAACAAACAAAAAAAAAAAGAAGATATAATATACCGGTATGAGAAGTAAGTACTTAACGTCTTGAAAGAGCTCTTGTCTGTAATACATATTTTGTTAACATTAATCTAGGATATGTTTTCTAAAGATGTTATGTTTGAAATTCTCTAAGAATAATTTTTTGAAGCAAAGAGCTAGTAAATTATACACTCTATAAAATAACCTTCCTTAATTAAACCTCTAACTGTCTGGTAATATGCAATAGATACAGAATAAATATTTAAAAAAAGGGAGAAATTAAACCTAGATTATTTTTTATTCAAGCAGTATTTGGATGAGGTTGTTTAAATATTTTAATTATATTTAAATACAGCGATTTCTCGCCAGGTGAAGTAATCACACTTTGAAGATGTGGGTTCCTTCACATTTACATTTTTATTAAAACTGTCTTAGTAAATAAAAATGCCTTATATATCAAGTGCAAATAATGCCGTTATTTTTCTAGACATATTTAAATTTGAAGTTCATTCTTGTGGATTAAAAATTGGAATTCTTTGTTATTGCCAACAGTGAATCTAGCTTATCATTTTCATCAAAGACCCGAGAAGCAAATTGTGTTTTGTAAAAAACAACATAATTTTCCTAATAATTGTTGATTGAGTTTTAAATAAGAAAGGAATCACTCTCTCATCTCCCTATAATATTAGTTTATGTGGGATTCATCATTGGCGGATAGCGGATGGATTAAAAATACTAAATGTTTGGCTCAAGAAACAAAATTTTTACTAATATTTACCATAGGTCAGTGTTACAAAACCACAAGAAAACTACGTTACATATTTTAAATCTGATGTCTTCCTCAGGTGGATGAATAAACTAAAATATAAATACTATCTAGGTTAAAATAAACAAAACTTACCAGAACTTTAAGATATGTATAAGTGAGGAATCACAAAAAACAATTTTTGTGTAAACTCCATGCACTCTACAATTTGAAATAAAGCAAAAAACAAATTATTGGAACCGAACAAAAGAAATCAGGTCACAATAATAGTTTTACGACCCACCACTGAAAACTGATCACAACTTAATTAGAGCTTAGAATATTCTATTTATAAGAAAGTAACCCAATTGTTCGTGAATTTTATACAGAAGTTTATTCTATGAAAGGAATTAATTAATATAAAGCTAATTCAGTTTGTAGTTTAAGAGGATATTCTGTTTTAACGAAATCTCTACAATTTCGGTAAACATTGCCTAATGGAAGGGTTTATTGCTGAAAGCATTTGGAACAGTAATATAAAGGCGACTTTGTAGATAGAAGTGATGCCCTGGACACACAACCCGCTGTGTTCCTCTGCAAACTTTACACAGTCGATTCTCTTTGTCAAACCAGAAATATAGACGAGAATAGTCCATATTTATTCCTCTAAAACTCGCGGATTCGGGAGCTGTTGTACGAAGTGAAAGTGTATAATCAACTTTGTATAATACAGTTAAATTGTTAATTTACTTGGTTTTATTAATTATGCTAGTTTTTGAGTATGACTTACAAACGACTAATACACAATAACTTCAACTTTTTGCTTATCATTGACTTCATATTACGTTATGAAATTCTAATGGAATAAACATTATGGAATTGAAACTACTTACTTTATAAGTATGTAACATGCTTAAATGTATATTTAGCGAATATTTAAGGTAATAAAATAAAATAAATTTAGATGATACAATGTCATTTACAATATTAATTAATAATGTTCACTAATAAAAATGTGGGACTGTTGTTTTGCTAACCTTTTGTTTTATATATACATTGTTTTAATACGTATTGGCTAATTTAATAAATGTGTAACATTAGAATCATTAGACCTTGCCTCATTATTTTTATGATATTAAATCTTATGGCCAATTGCTTTCATTTGTCCGTATTATAGTGCGTTCAGTATTTTCGTTCGCCCTTCTTTCTATCAACGTTTTCAAATACCATTAATAATTTTGTCCAACCTCACTATTAATGTTTCCATTGTTAAGAAGGAAATGTAATGAACAATTATAAATAAAAATTAAAAACATGTAGCCATCCAAAACAAATATTGCAGTCACTAATAAAAATGTATATTTGTTTATTTCCAGCGAATTACACTTTTCACAATCATTTGAAATAAATTGTAATAAACAATCTCAAAATGGTTAGGATTACACACAACTACTTAAAATTAAAAAAAATAAGCGCGTTTAATGATTGAATTGTTGGGTTATTAAGTTTCATCGAATGCTTTTTCCGTATGTATTTGTGTATGAATTCGTGAATATATCTATGTATTGTACAATTTTTAAATTGTTTACATACGATAAAGCAATATTAAATATATATTGTATTATTGTGTGTGTGTATTATTGCTTTACACGTGCGAGTAAAGCTATAAATATTTTGGATTTAAGTTAGAAAAATGTTTTCTGTCTATAATAGGTATGATTTAATTAAGCCAAAAACAATTTTTAGTTATGCAAACTCTGATAATCTTGACAAATAGAAAGTTTTATAAAATATCTTTTAAAGTTAACTACCATGATAAATAGATATTGTTAAAAATTTATAATATTATAAAAATAAATACATTTACAGCGCTCGATAACAATGGTCGTACAAGTGCTACATCTTCTCAACCGTGATAACGTTACACATAGAGGTGTCCTGCTCTCTTTCCTATAACATCAAGCGCTCTTACACGTGTATCAAGTGTTGCTTTGGACATTAAAATGCACTTATCAACTGTATCCTCGTGAAGTATACTCTACCGCCTACACTTCATTCTGCACTAACAGTTCTGAACAAGACGAAACCCTCTCTCAACATGGAAGCAGCTGAGAACATAAGCTCATGATACTGACTGTGAATGTTGTAATTTTGCAGTAAAGTTTGAAGACACACAAAATATATTCAATTTAAATACTTTTCAGGTAGGTAGAAATTGCCGGAGAAAGAAAGAACTGTACTACTGACTAGCTTGAAAAGATTTATACCTCAACTTGGGTAACTTTCCTTATCCGATAAGACTGAAGTGGTAAGTTGGTTTACTTGTACTGCACTGGAAATTGTGGTTCTGTCCATGTTTTTATATTAGTTGAAACATAAGTGTAAATCAATATTACACATTTAACTCGGGATAAAATCTAAATTTAATGCTAGAAAATTAACAATATTAATATCTCGTATGGTGATTATTGGCACAACCTAGAATGCAGATTTACGTCATAGAGATTTAAAAACAGTTCATTTTTATCAATAGATCCCTCTTGTTTACAACTGTTGCGATTATATAAACTGTAAAATTTGGCTATTATTATTTTCATGAACACACATTATTATGAGTATGTGTGTATTTACCATATACAATTAAATAGCTAAATGTGTTGTTAAGCACTAATCTCGGGAACGGCTGGACCAATTCGGATAATTCTTTTTTTTATATTTACTGAAATCTGGGGTTAATAAGGAAAGTAATGTTAAAAACGACTCCCAAAATATTTAAGAATTCGGGAAAGTTATTAAAATATTTACGACACGTAATCCAAAGTGAACTGATACTGTTGACACTTTCAGCTGAAGTTCATCAAAGGGGTAAAAATATTTGTTTAAATTTAAATTAAAAAACAGTGCTTAACCAGTAGTGTAATGCACATTGCAAAGACGGAGTTTCTATCTAATATTTACTGTACAATGTATCAATCATGAATAAACCAGCAACGCATTGGAAATGCATTAAACACCGTTATAAAATTTACATTCATGAGCACACCTATGAATGTTTGTATGTATGGGACTCAAACTGGTTAGTTCCCTTGACTTTGTGTATGGAATTATTACTGTAGCTTAATTAGTATCAAAGATATGACTCTCTATTCCCTTTAAACCGAAAGTAGAGCACAAGAAACAGAAGTAGGTGTATTTGGTCATAGCAGCCTTTTTCTCCTAAATTGGATCATGAATCCCAAAGGTAGATTTATTTTCTTGGTCAGTCGAACAACATAAAATAAACTGTGTATCCGTTAATAAACGAGATCAAGAGTGAAATTAAACGGCCGGAACTGAAAAATTTGACAACGGCACCTTTTAGTCGTAAGATACATCTTCTTCAGTGGAACAAAAAGGTAAATTGTGTGTAACACTTCAAATAACTTATATTGGAGGTAGATAACGAGTGGTGGTAGTATACTCTATTCAATCCAAGTAGATCTTAGAAACCAACGTATATATTTTATTGATCGGGGCAACATCAACTGCGGGACTGTAAATAAATGGTGTAAATCTCATTTCAAAGACTGAATTACCGACAGATGTTTACTTTAAATTGCACCAGTAACAAATAAACAATTTAATGCATTGGAAATAGGCTACTATTTAAACGCTGTATAAAGCCCACCTTAATGAACAAAGCTGTAGACTTCCTTATCCCGTGTATGTATATATATTTTCTTGATAAGGAAACGAGGCAAAATAAACTTTGGCGTCGAAAATATAATTCACCCGAACCAGAATTTATAATACACTTGCAAAGACTAAGAAACTGCAGGTGAGGCCGCGGGTAACTGCTAGTATTAAATAACACTTTGGATGTTATTATGGTTTTATGTTAGTTTTTTACGTTATACATGGTCGATCATATCATTAGACTTGTCTTCATACAAATATCTTCAATGAATCTTTGCCGCTTTTATCAATGGACGTAACAATTAATAATACGTGAGTAATTGCTATTTGTTGTAATTTAACTTTAGGCACTGTCTTTGTTACATTCATTTTTAATGATGGAATGTCTTTGAAGACAACATGCATTTCTGTACATTTATCTTAAAGTGATATGAACAATAAGTAATAAAAATTTTCAGGATGTGTAATCTAATGTTTCGTCAGGTTCTACTCAACTAACATATTGCTGAAATAATTAAAAATAAACATATAACATAGTTATAGTGATTATTTGTACACTTGAGGAAAATAAAGGATTGCCGTTTTCGAAACGTAGTGTAACTCAATACTAGTATCACTGATACTATATTACAGTTATGTTTTAGGTGATTTATTCACCTGGTGATTGCTCTTATCGAAGTGTATGCTAACTGACATTTAGAATCATTGATTTAATCAATATGTACTTATTTCCTAATAACATAAACTCGTAATGTTTATGAAACGAAAACAGTATTTTTTTATTTCCTTTGATTACTTTGTAAGATAATAATAGAAATTAATTAAAGTCACGTAATGGAATTACTTTCAATATTATAGATTTGATTTGTTATCAACTATGCGATGCTTTAGTAAATATCGTCCTTTTAACTTTTACAGTTAATTTTTAATTAACATATTTTTACTTTACTACACCTTGAGTTAGAGCCAACAATTTAGTATATTATATACGTATCTAGTGGCTAGCGTTAAAGTAACAACAGTTGTAAAATTCAACATCGATTGTTTAAATAAAATATGGTTTGAAAGGGGCTTATACAAAGACCGAGCTAACACCACCCTTGTCAAGTTAAATACAAAAATTTACTAGGTTCAGTCAGTAAATAGATATACAAAAACTCACCCAATAAACAGCTTTAAAACTGGATCTGATCTGACTATATGCACTTGGGACTTATCTCTAATGAACTTTTATCCAATATGGTAACAAATCTTCCACCGGAAAAAATATTATCTCAATTAAAATACAGAGAAGGAATCGAAGTGTCCATGATATAAAAAGTACAAAGTTTACAAAATTTTTACTATTAATTTTACCACTATATTAAAATAAATACTTGAAATGCAAATATTAAAGTGCGTGTAGGTAAGTGAATTTACTGGAATAGTAATTTGAGACATGGGATAAATATTGAAACCTGGGCATAGGATATAGTAGATCTCAGTTGAATTAATGGTTTTTAAATCGATACATAAAAGAGTTCAAACAAAATTGCCTCATAGTTACAGTAATAATAAACTTAAATTGAATACCGGTAACAATATGCGATGAGGAAACGAAATTGTAAAAGAACAAAAACACCAAAATAATTCCAAAATATCCTCAAATGAATTATATTTTGTTTACCTTACAAAAATAATGTGGTCACACATAACTTAGCTTTTGTGGGAAGGGTTAATTCAATGTGAATGTTGAGTTCAACTTCATTTCTCCTTCCGCTTAGTGGAATGCCTGAAAACTTCCGCTGTCACAAACTTGACTCCTGGAATCTGGAGTCCAAAGTTTCTCTCTAAAAGAAGCAGAAAGTCGGTGACGAAGAAGCTCCAAAGCAACAACACATAAAAAATGACTACAAATAAAAGTGTAATCTAAATGAAGAGGGTTTGACATTAACTAATCAGATACACAATTGAGTGGACTACGATGTTTTTACACGATCTTAAAGAACGGTGGAGCAACCGAATTTTCTACAACATATCGCAACTATGGTGGGAAGGATTGATTCAGTGCGAATCTTAAGTTCATCTCCATTCCACCTTTCACTCAGTGCAACGTCTTGAACTCTATGTTTCATGTTGTGATTATATTTACGTCAATCATGCATCAAGTATTTTCGTCATAGAGCTATATTAAATCGTGTCATACATTTTTTATATCAGGAGGGAGCAACCAAGATAGTAGTAAAGTTTTAATTAATAAGAAAGGAGTACGCCACACCACATGTCGCTTAATAGGCTTTTCTTATATTGCATGTACAATTTTAAGTTTATTGCTCATTTAATTTTGCCACATGTGTTACTTACTATGTCACATGTTAAAATTTCTTATGATTGTATTTAGTTTGTTTGTAAATATATTTTTGCTCTGTTATTTTCACATTTCCTTTATTGTTATCCATAAGACCACCATATAAAAGTCCGTTAACGTTCAGCCACATTTCAATGGGTAGTTGTACATGTAAGATTATCAAACTCAATATTTTGTGCTTAGTAATTAATCTTTTTGCAAAATTTCAGGTCTATAGCTAAAGTCAAAAGGCAAAGAATGCCTTATTTAACTAAGCGAGGTTAGATGTGGTTGGTAATAAGCCCTTTCTAACACTTTAAGGTGACTTCCGAACCACCACCAATAGTCGGGCAGGCTGGCCTCCCGACTGATAAGATTATATAATGGTATAGTTAGTTTTTGAGATATCGTGCGGACAGACATACCGATGGGCAGAAGTTACTTTTGCAGACCCTTGAGTAATAGGCTTCGCTAACACTCAGCCAATAATAAAACAGCTGTTATATGAAACTCTACATACTTTAGTGATAGTATCAAGCTTTGTTGACTGTAAGATATGTAAACACAAGTATTTTCTTTTAGCAATAAAACATACGGATACTGACACCTTTAGTGATTAGTGGTATTAAACTATTAAGTACATTGGTATTATGAGAGTTTATAAGGGAAAATAACTTGATAATAAATCACTCGCTTCAAAATAACTTATTTTCTATACAAGAATTCCCTCAGGAAACTAAAACAATATTAATGACAAGATTTTAAAAAGAAAATCTTCCATGGATATAAATAACTCCAGTAAATCTTTTAAGCTATGCACCAGTACGCAACAATCCTATTATACAAACTAGTTTAAGTAGCGACACACGATATTATAAGTCAGCCCATGTCCAAGTTACAACAAGATGTGAACATAGTTTGAGTCTGATTGTGACGTTCTCAGCAAACTTCTGAATCTAATCTGTTGTGTAACTCGACCTGTTAACGTAAGATTCCATTATAATACGCAGTTATCAAGACTGGAAAGTTCTAAACAGTCCAAAATCCGAAAAACATATTTTGAATTATATTTTATTTCATCCTTTTAATGTTTCACTGAATGATAAAAGCTTTCTGTGATAACTATACAACGGGAGGAAATTCTCTGAAGCATTCAACAATGTTTTAAACTTGAATAATGTTCGAGATAATGATTTGCATTATAAAATGATGTACTACTTTTATTTCAGTTACAAGTTTTTCACTCACTACAATATTGTAAGTGATCATTTGGCCAGTTATTGATATTTGAACCACGTTGGAGTCTTAGTTACCTGATTTATTTTTTGTATAGATTTTAATGATTAGAAAAGTCAACAAATCAAATTTATAACTAAAAGGCAGCATTATATCTTAGAAGAAAACACAAATTTCATTAAAAATTAATAATGCACAAACTTAAGTGCATGTCCTGAATTTATTTAATAAAAATGCGAAAATGAGAAGGATATTTTTTAAGAAACACCAACCACTATTAAGGTAGTTTCCATATTTTTCTTATTGTATTTCGTATTGATGAACTGGTTAGCTTAAATATAATATTAAGATTGTTCTTATCTTTTGTTAAAAGTTAAGATTCTTTAAAAGGAATAAACTCAGTCTGAGAAAAAAAAAACAATATGTTAGCGTAGATGCTAACACTACTTCTAAGCATGTAATGTCTCGGTGGATAATTAACACAGGGCTTATCAGTTAGAGTGATTCACATGAGTCTGCACGGAGAATACTGCCGCCATACTGACCTACTTGTTACGGTGCTTTGTTGTTCCTTAGTCCATGCATTTGAAATTGCATTACACCACGACTAGTCGGATACCTATGTGACAGAGAAAGTCGGACATGCAAACGACTCAATGTAGATAGATGTGTACCGGGCTTAAGATATTCTTTGCTCAAAACACATGTTATTAATTGTGAGAGAGCCTGTTAAATGTAATCACGGTTCTCTGTGAATATTAGATTATCACAGCACAATACTATGCTTAAATAATTTAACGCACCTTTTAAGTTGGTTTATAATTGAAGTATTGAAAGCATTGAGTGTTAAGATTAATAGTAACACAACTGTTTGTTCTTTTTTTCTGCAACCGCTGTTGAGCACCGATTATAAATATATCTAGATCAAATAAAACAATAAAAAACTGATTGGGTGAACTTTTAACTGGACTTTTTAGCAAATATTAAGTACGCAGTGATTGATCAGTGCAGTACTGACGCAGACGTCACAGATAAAGTTACTATCTAGATTTTACTACAGATTTCAAGATTGATGTAAAATACACCTTAGTTATTTTTGATAAAAATAGGCTCCCCAGGCCAACATATATTGTATTGGTCGCAGCAATTAAGCGAACTCAAAATTGGTATCGAAAATATAATTAATTCAAACCGGAAGCGTTCATAAACACCCAAAGACTCAAATAAGAGTCACTAACAATTCGCTTGACATCTGTAGTTAATAAGCATGAACACCGGTATAATACCAACCCAAAATATGCCTACTTCTCTTTCTAAGCTATATAGAGCAACATCATTTATTACTGTGAAGCTAAGGAATTCGACATTGGGATTCCTCCACAATGGCCTAAAATAGTCCAATCATTGCTGAAATCGTTGAATTTATATAATTCTGTAATTATCATTGTTTAAATCTGTTTTAGGTATCTTTAGTAAACGACCCAAAAACAATATTTCGCTTGTTACACTATTATTGTTAAAGCAGTGGTAAAACATGTTAAAAACGTTTTAGCATTGGGCGCGTCACAAATAAAAAAAAACACACAAACACAGGCATATACTCGAATAGAGACGGAAACAATTAAAATATTTTAAAACCTCAAATTCTTTAAAATATAACAAAAAACTTTCGTTAAGCCTTCCAGTCCGACTCGGCAGTGAAAATGTACAAGTCAAGCGTCACACATCTCAATACTTAATAACGTACTGTACATTCCAGGGATATGATTGGAAAGTACAGGTCATGAGATATGCCTGATAAAATCGAACTCTATTAGCATAATAAATGATCACGTTGCAATGTAGCTTGAAGTCATGACCTGAAACTGAATTAAGGAAAACAAAGGAAATGCTAATGATACAGTTGTTTCATTCCACTGCAAGCTGGAAAGCATAGGACTATCAGCAACACGGTCGATTAGAATGAATGTTATTTGCTTCAATTTACAGTATAAGACCTAATATCTTTATTACCAGACTTCTGTATTAATTGCTGAAACTAAGGTTAAAATATTTGTCAGAAAAAATTATATTAAATAAATAGGTGCGGTTTTAGGGTACGAATACACAAACAACGACGTGATACGACATGTAATATTAAATACAGTGTACATATGTTATAAAATACAATATATAATACAGTAGTTGCGAGACGAGTTTCGTCTCTGACTGTAAACAGTTTACTCTTATAAATGTTAATGTTGGTTCTTATGGAAATAAGAAGACTTGTTTTAGCGATAACACAAGCCTGTATACTGTATATGTATAGTCAAATCACCTCATAACTTTAATTACTGTTTTATTAATCCATATTATTATTAGATATTAACGTTTTTTTATTTTAAAGGAACCGCGTTGAAATATAGTTTGCAGAGACATACAAGCACACGCCAATAATTATTGCCTGCTGCAGATATAGGCTAATAAAGTGCTGTGATATACAAGGTAAAAAAATGCTCATTGCTTGTGATCTAGAATTCTAAAGTTAGAATTTCAGTTTTATAGGTATACAATTATACTTTGATAGCATATACAACTATAACGAAAATGGAGGAGGAAAATATGAAGTGATCCAAATTTACCTAGATTGTAAATTCAATACCTCACATGCAGTTTAATGTAAATTAGCTCTTTCGGTTCTGTTAATCTACCCTCTTCTTCAAGTTCCTGCTTTGTTTCAGCAATATTAGCCACATGCAATATTAATAGTAAATTCACAAAATACAAATTTAGCTTAATGTATTTATATTTATGGTATATTTCAAAGATAAAACAAGAGTGCTCCTATTAATTCATAAGAGAGCTAATGTAACAAAAAAAAATTGATATAAAATTTAATTTTCAAATATATTTGTATGATAATTCACTTGAAATAAGCTGTACCACACAACTGGGAAATTCTCAACATCCTCATTCTATTCGGTGATACGCGGTGTTTTTAAAACATCCTACCTAATGTAACCTTAAAGCACTACTACTATATCAAGAAGTCAGTACCTCGCTAATGTAGTGCCATAAGCCGTAGGCCTAAAAATACATAAATTTGGGTAGTACATTTGAAATTTAGTAAAATATTTTAAACAAACAGTTTCTATGAGCAAGGGTTATTCATAATTAGGTGTTTCATTCATAAGGCCAGTATACTATCCGAAATTTTAGAATGATTATTAATTAGTTTGTTAAAGTACAATCATTATACTCAATTACCAGAAACTTAAGAGAGCTTAACTGATTAGCTGTAACAAGACCTGTAATAAGATGTATCGATGGAATGAATGAACGTAATTAATGAACTGAAGCAAAGAATGAAGGGTAATGAGGCGAGTGTTGTCTGTAAAAAAACAAGCGCCGCTGATTGCAATGTTTGTCTTCTGGTCAATTCACTAATTTTATTTTTACAACACAATATTTACACTCATTTACATACCAAATCTCACTTACTTTATAAATAAAAACAGCACAATTTACTAAAAATTAACTGGTAATAAAACATAATAATTCTAAGAGATGGTTGATTCTAATAAAAGTTTTATTTCAAAGAATCTTTGAAGCAGAATTTGTATTATAACATATCACATTTTATGTTTTATTTTATATCTATTCCATATTTTGGATCGAAATAATACCAGTGTCCTTTATTTATATTATATACGGTAGGACTACCACCAAGTACTAAAAAAAAACAAAAACAATATAGACATATATATTTAGATAGAATTACAGTCAAAACAAGCTAACAGAAAAATTACACCTGATTTGTAACAGCCATAGCATATTGCTCATAAACTAACCAGGTCTGTTGGATGAATTCTAGAGTTATTGAGTTATATTGAAGGCTCGTTTGTGTACGCATCTAAACATGATTAAGTGTGCATGCATGTAGATATTTTTTGTATATTTTTAATAGCGTTTATTTATTCAAGAAGATAAATTTACGTTTTGATAGAAATATTATATTTAAATCAAAAACGCTTTTAGTTATATAAAACCTGGCATTCATCTTTAACAAACTAATGTTTGTATAAAATATTTTATAAAGCTAACTACCACAATAAGCAGTTATTAGTACCAATTTATTATTCTATAAAATAGTTTACAGTTCCAATGCTTGATCAATTATAATCTATTGTACAAGTGCTACATCTTCTCAACCGTGATAACATAACGTATCTAGATGTATCTCCCTCCTTCCATAACATCAAGTACTCTTACGCGTACATCAAGTGTTGCTCTGGAGATTTGCAACATTAAAATGCACTTCTCAATCGAATCCACGTGAAGTGCACTCTACCACCTACACTTCATTCTGCACTAACAGTCCTGACATAACCAAACACGCGCTTTGCATGTGGGAACAGCTGTGAAAATGGGCTCATGAAACTGACTGTGAATTTAATTGAATTTGATAATTTTTCAGTAAAGTTTGAGGACATACAAATAAATTTAAGCCAAATACGTTTCAGATTGGTGGAAGTTGGCGGAGAAAGAAAACATTTACTACTGACTAGCTCGAAAAGATTTATACCTCAACTTTTCTTATCCGCTAACACCGAAGTTAGTTTACTTGTACTGCACAAGATTTTGTGCCCCTGTCCATAGTTTCGTATTTTTCAGAACCTATATGGCATTCTAACTTATAATTAATTCGGGTTAAAATCTTTATGTAGTTCCTAGAAAATAAAAATAGTACAAGATATGTTGATTGCTAAAATTAATTACCCGTATTGATAAAATAATTATTGAAGGCGAGTTACTAGATGAATGGACAACATGGAGTCACCAAATTGCATAATTTCAAATTGAAGGCGCTGGCCGTCTCTCTCTACAGAATGTAACTGTAATCGTGAGCACTAATGTTGCAGACGTGATTTGTTAATCACGATTAACAAATTTAAACGATTAAAGTGTTCACTGAAGTTATGCGATTTTTCAAACATTCATAGTTTAATATTCTGCAGTTTAAAACAAAATTCTTGATCTAAAATAACAGTTAATTAGTAATCGCTGCTATGCGAAAATAAAATTGTAATACTGAACCAAACATTAGTACAAATAGTATTTTTGTCGATTAAAGTTAACTATAAACAGGAAAGTCACACAACTTTTTTTACGTTGAAAAAAAAATTATGGATGACAATATTGTGTGAAGGTATTACACAAATATAAATAGTGCAAAATTTAACAAATGTATTCCCTCCTTTATTCTACTTAAATGATTATTAAACAAAGGTTTTTTAATGAAATGATAAAATAATAATTTATTCTTCTCTCTTTTACAATCTTCTGATTAAATGAGATTATTAAGACTAACTAACCAGCTCCAGTAATGTGGTTAGGTGGGTGTACACTTAAATTAAATTTTAAATAATACAAAAAATGACGGAACAATTTTGCCGGCTATTGGTGGTTGTTTTGAAATCACCTTTAAACCGTTGGTCCCCAGGTTGTGTTAGAGTGAGCTTTTTATTCTTAACTTTGCCTGGTAAAATAAGACATATTTACTTTCCTTTTCTTTGCTTTAAATTACAAAATTATAGATTTTGTTAGCTCAGTTCATATTATACGACTAAATACAAACAGCTACGAGTACATATCACTCTCTGGGCATCTGTCCAATTAAAATGTAATTATAGCTTGTAATAATAATAAATATCACAGAATAGAACAATAATAACAGAAAAATAGTGACATAACAAAATTCAACAAAAAAATACAACAAAATTTTATCATTTAGAAACTACGTATAGATTTGATTGGTACCGTTGTTTTAATGCAGTCACATTTATTTGAAAGCTATTGAATATAACATAACAAAATCTACAAAGTTTCTTCGTTTCTAATAGGATATAACTATTTAATACTTAATGTGGCATACATAGCATTTTACTTTCTTCCGAATCTGGATAAGGTTTTTTCTGTGAAAAAGATTCTGCCGGTTATTCGACACGTGATGTGTGCTACCTTGTATACTAATAATCATTGCTGAAGAAACTCTAGGTTACCTCTTTCAACTCTTAGACATCTTTATTGATATTATATTGAGGAGATAAAACGCTTTGTTTTTCTCCAATATTCCGAGTCAAAGGCATACTATTTGTTTGCTCAACATCCAAGCACAGAGGCAACTAAGGAACGTTACTGGTAAAACCAATATTTGTTTTCATTTAAGTGCTTTGATTTAACTTTGTTTACTCTTCTGTATCAATAAAGTGTGAATCTCACTCTTATAAGATATTCGGTGCAGTAGGAACTTACAGATTATGGCCATAATTCTATTCCCAGTGATACATAGTTACTATAACTGTTGTATTCTGCTTTCTTAAAGTCGGGTTTTTATCAGCATTACGTATGGATAGGCTTGTAGTATTGTTGGCTAAATAAAGCTAAATAACTTTGAAAGTGTGCATTATGTCAAGTGTTGTAACTTTAAACAAATCTGTAGTGACGTATATTGAATAAAAAATAAATAAATTTTGAAAACTGAGAAGAAAGATTTTAATCTAGATTGATCTGTAATAAGTGAACACGGTTTAAAACTTCATTATGAATATATATACAGTATTATAATATGCCAAATCAGCTTATGTCAATATGCGTTTGATTATATATATATATATATATATATTTAAACGCATATGTAACAGATACGGCCAAATGCAAAATAATTGAATCGTAAAAAGTAAGGGATCTGTGGTGTAATGGTAGCACATTGATTACCCGGCAAGTGAGAGATCCGGGTTCGAATCCCGGCGGAGCAAGTACTTTTGGTGATTCAATGTTTATTGAAATCATATATATCTGATTTCTCTGATGTAAAGGTTCGAGATTCATCGTTGACGACTTTCTTTGGATCTTTTCATACAAACATGATTCCAGAGTCCAGGAGTCAAGTGTGAGGCAGCGTCAGATACTAGGCGCTGCCATAAAAGAAAAATGAACTACTCATTTACTGGAGCCTTGGATATTTTCCTTAATGCAACTTAATAAATGCACTCACTACTCTGGTATTCTCTTAGACTAAATAAAATCCTACCTTCACCGATCGAGTTTACGAACTAACCTAAAAAAAAGTCTTTAAGACAACAGTAATGTAATATCATATTAACTAAATAGACTAAGAAATGTATAGTAAAGCGTAGCTAGCCAAGGTCATTTTGCTGACTATTTTAAGACCTTGATATTCATTTATCCATATTGATTATAAATAGCTTTCTTAATATTCTGCATATCCTTGTGGGAGCGAAAGACTTTAATGAACTAAAAATATGATATTTTGTTTAGTTTTAATTGTTTATAAATTTAATTTTTGTAGTTGGATTTATGGTAAAAATTCTTTAATTACCTTTATTGATTAAATGAAATGTAGTCAATACATTAAGCCTAAAAGCATTTTAGTGTTTCTTTAATAATAAAAACTGTATATTTTACTCTGATTACGAGTACATTATCTCTTGGGAGAGTAGTGCCTGGTAGTCTTTAAATCTTAAGGAATAGATCTAATTACTTATGTCATAAATAAAAAATTACGTATTTATGGTACATTAATATTATGTTTTAACAAAAACTCAGCTATCCTTAAGATTTTAATTTTTAATTTTTTGTTCAGACAACCCAGTAGATCTGAGGAAGAAAATAGCCTCATTCTATCTAAAAAATTAACTTTTGTTCGAAGACTTATTAATCTTCTTAAAAAAATATGAGCATTTAATAAATATATTTAAACCAACAAAGACCACTTGTAATATCCATTCCTGGAGTTCTGCACAGAAGTCATTATGCTTCGTGCACCGACAACCAAAACAATCGTCCCTGATGCATCTTAACATTACTGAGTGCACTCAAACAGTACTGTTACTCAAACAGTACAAACAGTACCGTTGATCCCTCCTTGTACTCGCTGCATGAGTGCTTCCTTTTTGCTCAAAATGTAAGTGCTTTTGTAGTCATCAACGTTTTGTCTTTCTCTACTTTCGAAACATGATCAGGTAAGAAAAGATAATTTATAAATCTTTGACATATTTAAACTATCAATATATTATTTGAAAAGAAGTATTTTAAATTAACATGAGTATGAATGAATGATTCTTTTACCTACACAACTGATATCATAGATTTAATAAAATGATTTTAATATTAATATCTAATGATGTGAATAAAAATAGAAGAATGTATATTAATGAAGTATATCCTTAGATTTAAAAAAGTTATTTTTAATTTTAAATATACCGCTAAGGAATTACTGACTGGGCTGTATATGGTTAGTGGTATGCTCATCTGGTAGGTGAGAAATCCTGGTTCGAGTTACGGCAGAGAAAGTACTTTTGTAAATCAATCTTAATTAAAATTAAATTAGGGTAATGTCATTTATGCAAAATTTAACGAATTTGAAGTCATTTAACAGATATTTGGTTTTCCGATCTCATTTTAGTTTGGTTATTTAAATACATATGTTATAGAAACGCTCAAATACAAAATAATTAAATTATAAAATTAAAGACTCTGTGTTGTAGTGGTAGAGCACGTGCTCGCCCGCTCAGTGGCGTATCCGAACGGAGGAGCAAGTATGTGTGTATTTATCTTTATTAAAATTTAATTAGGCTATTGCCATCTATACAATTATTTTTATATATATATATATATATTTATACAATAATTATATATAATATATATATATATATATTATATATATATATATATATATATATATAAGCATGTCCACTTACATTCCATGTGTAAATGCGATATTTGTATTTAGTTTAAAACACAGGGCTATTCTTTAGAACACTAGTATTTATTGTGATAAATATTTCATATTTACATCAAGAAAGTTACCGAATATTGTTTTAAAGAAGTTTATTCCTTAACAAATGATCATTGCGAGACACATACAATTTATTACAGAAGAAAAAGTATTCACCGGTTCAATTATGCAAAAAAGAGTTATTGCTCCTGAGAGGTATGCATTCAGCTAGATAGTAACTGTCATTAAGGAACAACACCCTTGTTAGAGTTGTTCCTTTCCGCGATATTCTCTTAGTAGGATAATATTATTTGTGATAGAAAGTTAGCCGGGAGTAGTAATAGGATTGCGAAACGTAATTTCCACGTAAAAATATACAAGCGTAATCTGGAAAAGAATAATTTTAAAAATAGAGTTTATAACCTTATAAGTAAAATAATCATATAATTGTATTATTCCACATGCGTAAATTAGCACAACTATATAATTGATTCATGAATGAACATTTATATGTATTAAAATACTAGAAAGTATGAGTACGCCACACCACGTTTAGCATAACTGCGGATAGATAGACAGACAATCATATAATAACGAATTTTACACAAACATCACGCTTTACCAAATTCCACGGTTGGTCTTGCACGATCATAGAACTCTGTCTCTGTATAAATAAAGGAAAAATTTAAAGTCTACAGATTTTTGTTAGGTTTAACTAGACATGTTCGTTCGTTTGTGAAAATGTTTCTTCATTTTGTCTTTTCTATTGGAAAATATGGGAATTAAGTTAAACTCATTTAAAAATTGTCTCTAGATATCTTGCAACATGGTAAATTTCTCATCCTTAAGTTAATTTTAATAGCAGTTTCAAATAATAAAAGTTTTTAATAACGATTTAAAACGGTAGGGCCAACCCAAAATCTTTAATTTATTTTACCTACGCCAAGCTTATGTCTTAATTCTGGTAAAATTCTCATTTACTTAAGGAATTCAGGATTTCCATAATGGGCATTGCCGCGCTCATTTCATTAAGTTATGTTTCTGAGTGTTATTCTTCAATTTCCAATCACATGTGTTATCACTGTTTTATTTATTAAATTATCCTACGAAATACTATTCTACGGTTGAATATGTATAACATGAACACTGTATAACCTATTAGGTGCAGTTAACTCTGTCAAAGTATTTACCTAAAATTACTTACGTGAAATGTGGTTTCGTGAGATTGATAATAATAACACTTCCATACTTCACGCATATTATATTTTTTAATTCTTACAAAATTGCAGTTGCTTTTAAATATAAACCTGGATTTTTGTCATTTCCATTAAGGAATGGGAGTAGGGAGTAATATTTATCTTCTCCTGGTCCTTTGCTGGATCCTGTTCGGTTTGAGACATTGGGGAGATATCCGCCTTGATAGAACAATGCGCCGCAGATCGGACACGCCTCGTCTTTTGTCATCTTGCGGTTCCGTCATCACAATCTTCGAGATGGAGTGTTAAAGAGCAGTGTTAAAAATTATATCTTTTGTTGGTTTGGATTGTTTTAGAAATATTTTTATCAGATAACAAAGTGGTGCAAATTCACATTAATGGCGCAATGTTCAGTTTTGAGTAGACCAAGGATTGATTTTAAATTGTAGAATCAAAAAAACTTGACCGAGTTCCAGTATTGGGTGGACGTTATAACATTAAATTTTAATGCCCTAATGCACAAAAACTGCAGTTTTATTAACCCTACCTTCACACCCTATTCTTTGCAGATGTCATTACGATCATTTACAAGGGTTTACCATCAACAACGTTGTTTTATTACATCCTGTAGTATTAGTCTACAGTAAATATCCAAGCACTATGTTTTTGTTATAAAATATATCTACATTTAAATATAACCTAAGCTGTAAAGCTTTTAACACATGGTGTAACAAAAATTTTGAGCTGGATATGCATTTTCAGATTGTATGTGTGAATCTCAGCTAAAAATGAAGAATGGTTTTTTCCAATATCCACTTCGTTAGCAGCTATACGCCATTTTGTTTTTTTTTATAATAAAGATTTTATCTTTGTTGTTTTCTTTCAAATTGTTACGAAACTTAGCAAACGGGTCTATGCCAAAAGGTATTATTTTAGACAGAAATTTGTTTTAGTATTTTTAAAATGGTGGACATTTAGTTTTTATTTTGAGTCTTTGGTTTCGGAACGACGATAACCTGAAGGTAGAATATACACAGTTGGGTACATTCTGCTATAGAGCCCAAATGTGCCCACTGTAACGCCTTGGTTGTAATAAGAAAAGGCATAATCACTTGGTGTAATCAAGCCAGATCTTCCTTGAGGGACAACACTACTCTTGCGACTTCCGGCAATAACGGACCTGTTTTCCTCCCTTACAATATAAAGAATATGTGGCTTTGTCAATATACAAATATTATAAAATACTTATATCTTTTTTATAAATCATGTTTTCCACGGGGGAAATCTACAGCCGCTTAATACTGTTCCCTTGTGTAAACTCGCATGTGTGGTTACTACTACATAACTGTAAAGTTGTAAAGCGGTTTTATTTCCGGTTTTGTTGGGCTTTTATTCTAAATATTACTATGAAAATATATAAAACCCCCTATGAAAATTTTAATTTTTCCTTGTTCTGATTGTTCTCTATTATGCATTTTAAAATTTTATAGCCCAGTCAACGAATGATTATGGACGGAAAATCTTGAAAATCAGCTTTGAGACGTAGTTCGGACTCATGGTCGTATAGCTTTATAATGGATCCCTATATATCAAAACGTATATCACGATGTACAAAGTAACATTTTCAAGAAATTTTTCACTAGATGTTATCTTAGTTATTTTACATACATTTTGACTTAGTTTAAAACGTTGATTTATTATTTTAAATCGAAATAAAAACCAGTTTGCCTTGCATTTCCATTTTCCTTCTTTCTCCCTACCCACTTCCCAGTCCCAATCAACGCCTACCTTCTTCTGACGGAAATTATACACTATAATGTATAAAGAGTTAAAAGTGTACAGAATACATGTTTTATTACTAATATAATTCCTAAAGAACTCTTTAGTATTTTAGTAGAAATCTTTAAAACTCTCTATCTTTTGATTTAATTCCCGTAAAATGTTAAAACATAATCATAAATATCATTGTGTTGAAGTATTTTAAATTCTCTACAACGTAACTTCTGTGGAAAAAGGACTGGAGACAGAAGTTTGGCGAAATGTGTGTATACCACCAAGTATCCCGAACAAAGTCCCATAATACGATTTTACGTTTTTGGCTTACCTTCACCATTTTACCATTCTTTGACTGGACTATTACCTAACATGCATCTTTCGATTTGATGGATATGGAATAAACATACGTTTGGAATGTATTGAAATTTACCGTTAGTTCTGTACTGCCAACCTCTGAGTTTCCAATCGTCTATGTATACCTTCTACATACTCGTCCATTAGTACCGGATATAGCGATACAATTACTATGTCAAATAACTTATTTTGCTTATACTAAACATCTCCTAATGTTATGTATAGCATATTTTCTTATTGAATCGCCACTCCACATGTTGAGTTTCAAAATATAAATAAATTTGCCTAATTTATGGTAATAAATACAAGTCTAATGGTTTGAAGTAAGACCAATTTATGTATTCCAAATATGGTATCGTACTTAAAGTGGTGAAGCAGTAACAAAATTACTTGTCTATAAAGTCTTAGGGTATATGTGAGTAGACCATAAAGCAATACTGAATATTTTAAATATAAGCACTAGTTACCTTAACATTATTAGGTGTCACATATTTTCTATAGTTTTATGTTTGGTCAGCAATGATTAAAACGGCAATAAGAAATAAAAAAAGTGAAAATATTACGTAAAGCACGATATTGTATAAAAAAGTAAAAGTGGCTAAAAACTAGGTGCACATTGAAAGCAGTTGGGAATTTCGATAATGTTCTCAAATAATCTGAAACGAAAAAAAGATTTGGCTAAGTTCTTATGAGACTGCAACGTCACTGAAATAGTTCTAACGTTCACAGAATGTATCAAATCATAATATGATATATCTTTGAGTGGTGAAGCAACAGCTAGATTACTTATCTACTGTATAGAGGTTCAGGACTTAGGCAGACTGTTTCGTCAATGGCTGTAGAGACGTTATCACTAAGCTGTTCTGACAGTCACCCCCGGCAGTTGAAGGGATGCAAGAGCTACTGTAGGCGGGTAACTGTGCTCAATCTGATGTAATGTTCCTGACGCATAACAGAACACGTATCTATTCAACCCCTTAACCCTCTGGAACTGTTATTGAAGGTATGGAGTTAATTATAATATACTATTAAAGAGTAAACATTTTAGTATTTTAAATTGTTTTTACTTTTATAATGTCATCGTTCAGTGAAACAAGAAAACAGTAACACAATGGAAGTGGAAGTCCAAAACAAGCTTCCCTTTTTGGATGTGGGTGTATTAAGAGATAGGGATGTCCTTAAGACAACGGTTTTTCGAAAGATAACACACACACAGGAAAATATTTAAATTATCATTCCAACCATCAAAAATCTGTCAAAGAAGGAGTAGCCTACTCGTTGTTCGATAGAGCAAAGAGCTTGTGCTCAGATAAAGATGGACTAAAAGAATAATTTAAGAAAATTGAATCGGATCTCAGAAGAAATGGATACCCTCAATTAGTAATTAATAAGTGCAAACGAACCAGAAGAATCATTCCTGAGTCAGAAAAACAGAATTTGATAAATTTGCGTTTATGTCAATCCCTTATGTGCCGGGATTATCGGAGAAAATTAGAAGAATAGGTAGAAAGTACAACATTAGAACCGCGTTTAAAACACACAACACTCTTAGACAAAGTCTCGTAAAAACAAAACAAAAAAAATGGCACACAGGATTCCAAAAACTGTGTTTACAGTATAAAATGTAGCTGCAATAGGGAATACATAGGCGAGACAAAAAGACCACTAAACGTAAGGATAAAAGAACACAAAGAAAACACGAGAAAGGGTTTTCACAGAGAAGTCAAAAATTGCACACCATTGTTGGTCCGAAGACCATCATATGAATTGGGGATGAAGCCCACATAATACATCGGGAACCACATTTCTTCAAAAGGAAATTAATTGAGGCAACATACATTAAATTGGCAGACCAACCAATCAGTCAACATCAGTCGAAATTAGGCCGCTTTGGTTGCCAATTCTAAAAAATGAACTAAAGAGAAAACCAAAAGTATCAAACGGATCGGATATTTGTAATAAAACCAATGCGGAGTCACAATATGGTTTTAAGAAGTTCATCTCGCATGAACCAATAATAATGAAAGGGCCCATTCCTGTCCCCCTTCCCTTGTATTTCCGCCATCTTGTTTTAGCCAGCCGTCACGATTACCATTGGCTAGTCCCTCTGGTCAGTCGCAGGTGGTTTAGTGGACGAGTGAAGACGTATTGTGACCTGTAATTCCGTAGTTTTAGTTTTAATGATTAGTGTTTGGTATAGTTTTGTGTAAGTGCATGTCTTTAGAGTTAGTGAAGTTGACAAACAACTCTGTTATTGTTTCTGCTTTTCTTTTGTTACACATTTATAATTACGACGGTGCCTCTTGGTTATATATTTAAATTTAACTTATCGCTTGTATTTGTTGTTTTTTATAGTTTTTTCTCTCTGTTGGTACCTATATATATTTTACTCTTGTTATTTATTTAACAGTATTTTTCCCCATTGTTGTTTACTTTATATAGTTTATTTGCACAGTTACTATTTATCTCTTTATTTATATCATATGTCACGTCTTAGACAATAATGTGCATGCATTTAAGTTATATATTTTTTATTTTTTCAATTTTTTTTTATTTACCACTATCAGTCATTAATGTCAATATTTTTTACTCTTGTTACTCATTTAAAGTTTATCTTTCATTGTTGTTAATAATTTTTATAGTTTATTTGCACTGTTATTGTTTGTCTGTTTGTTCCTCCATATGGTAATCACATCTTACAGTAGTGTATTTAAGTTAATATTTATCACTAATTTATTATATACTTTTACTAATTTTTTTAATATAATTTTATACTCTCTTATTACAATTAATTATAACGTTAATCATGCCTAGATCTGATTTAGAGTCCAGTTGCATGTTTGGTTTGGCCATTTGTTTAAGAATGATTTAATCCTATTATAAGTTAACAAATGTAAATTGGTTTTTGACCGTTGGAAGGAAATAAATAAATGTAGGTTGTGATTCCTGACTTAGGCGTGCCACAACGCTTTAGTAAGATTTGTTTATTTTAACCTAGTTTGTAATTATGTATTAGGTTAGTTCTTTACCTGAAGAAGAGATCAGATTGCAGATCTCGAAACGTAGTGTTACTGTTTTCTTGTTTCACTGAACGATGGCAAATGTCCGGAAAAATCCTGTTTCCTTCACAATCCTTCCATCGTCAAAAATAACCTTCAAACAAAGAATTTATAATGCTACCTGATAAGTATAGGCCATTCAATGGAATTTTAAAATAGTATCCTATTCAACTTATAATACAACTTATAACAAAATAGTATCCTCATTCAATGGAATTTTGAAATACCAATGAGGATACCTCTTCAACTTATTTTAAGGCGAAATTATGTCAGGGACTTTGCTGTATTAGAATGTATAAAGGATATATAGGAAATAATGACTGTGTCTGTGTATACACAGTATACTGTATAGAAGATAAGAGTAAGCCAGACAATGCGTCGTGTATTACACTATGGAACTTCCCCCAACGACATCTTGTCGGGATATGATCCATCCATTGCCATTTTTAAACTGCGATTATTTAAGTATTCGCAGATTTACACGAATACATTTGCGAAAAATACAAGGAATAAAAAGGTTTTGGAATGAGTTTCTAAGTTTGTGAAATGTAAGATTTCTATAAGAATTAACTACGCTATAAAAAATTATTAACACGTAGAAAATGAGCAAACAGGCTACGTACTTTTATTTTGGAAAAAGAAAAAATAGGTAAAGTTGCTCATTTATAATTTTCTGTATGTTTGCAGGATTAAAAGATTGCACCATTAGCGGTCATCCTGTATATTTCGTGCATTTTAGATTTTATAATTCAAAATGACGGTGTTACCTTACTTTAAATAAACAAAAAATATAATTAAATATTTAAGTACGTCACTTATCTCTTCTTGAATACCTAACTAGCATTTTTAACTATATATATAAGTTTATATATATTTGTAATATTATAATTTTATATATATATATATATTATATATATATATAATATTTATTTATATATATTTATATATATATATTAATTATATATTATATATATATATATTATACATACATTATTATTATATATATAATATATATATAATATATATTATACATACAATTTGTAATCAGAATTTGTAATACGATAAATCCTTCCTTCACATTCAATGGGATTAAGGTAGTAATTATATTTATGTACACTTACCTTATATAGCAGTGTACACAAATTCTATAGGAAAATAAACACTGAGGAGTTATTAAACAATGTAATTTAAATATGTTTGATATACAAATATGACTGAAACCAACAAAGGATCAAGCTGTTATTATTCTGTGATATATATATATTGTAACAATGGAACATAACGATTGTATGTGAAATTGTAGCCTCATAAAACAAAGAAACAAACCAGTGGGTATTTAGTTACTAAAGGGATCTACGAGCAGATACATCATTTTGATTATATCCATTCAAAATAATAAATTTACTTTTTGGTAAGTTTGTAATAATAAATAATATAACCAAGTATTGTTAAAAATAAAGATGTAGATGAGGCTTGTATTTTTATAATAATAATAATAAGGAATTGGTTGAGTGTATTTAAAAACTTAACCAGATAGGCCAGCAAATTACAAGCTCCCTCAAAGAATATTTTATGAGCGCAGTCACATTTGCATGTAGAGCATTGAGACTATCATGATTAAGGACAGTTCATATGCCATACCAAGGTGTTTTATGTATACACTAGTAGGATAATGTGGGCTAAGAATCTATGTCCACCGGTTTTGGTTGTAGCATTATACGAGTAAATATAGATAATTTTTCCACTTCCAATTTTTCTACTTCAACATCAAGAAGTTTAACTAGTTAATTTTAAACGTGTGCATTTCATGTGTGCCTTGAAAATATGCGTGATGAAAAGATGGGTTTTGTTCTTATAGAATGAGAGTTTGTAACAGAAAAACAACATCTAATTCTTTGAAAAATGTATAAAAGTAAATATAATATTGGTTTGAATTGGAAAGCTAATTAATATTTTTAATCCATTTGAGAATTAATTAAAATATCATGGATGAGTGAATGTTGAAATGGCTGTGGATTGACATTACAAATTAATTAATTAAATTCCCAGAGAAGTGGTGCTCTATTTCCTTTCATTTTACACGAAATCTGAGGGGTGGCGGTAGGAATAAAATTGGAAATAATAGAAAACCTTGCTTAATGTGGCACCCAATAGTGTTTCTCTGGTAAGTTACTATATAATATTTACATATTTTACATAGTTACAGACATGTATATAGAGTAATTGTTGTGTGGTTATTTGTATTAATAATGTATTTGAATTATTAACACTTACTATGTCATCCATTTTTCTTGAATCGAAAAGTGCGTATATTGGTTACAGGAAAAGCAAAATACTAATTTGACTGTTTTACGTTAATAATTTATTACCTAGTTGTAAGCTTTTTTGAAACGGTAACAAAATATAATAAGAGTTATACACAAAGCACAAAACATTTTCAACCAATATGCACCTCGAGTTTTTGTGAGACGTTCCAGCAGAACGTAGCATTGCTACGAGCCCGCCGACGGTCCTCTGTGGCCGCCGGTACGCAGGTCGCACGCGGCGCAAGAAATAGGACTACTGGTCGCAGACCATCCTCAGTCGCCTAGGCAGTGGCGCTCGCGTCGTGGCGCGTAGGTCCGTGACGGTGCCACGTCTTCTCCTGGGAAACTTAATCATGACCAAGACCCCGTGGGCCATGACGCCCCGGGGTCCGCTAGTAGGCGAGGCACCTCGGAGGGATCTAGCAATGGCCACTCCCCTTCGGGCTGTCTTGCACGTAAGACGCAGGAATGGATTACGACATATGCCTTTAGGTTCTCCACCGGCGTCGCCTCTCGGGGCGGCCTCCGACCCCGGTTCCAGACAAGGACATTGGCAGAAGGTCTTCGAAGAAATATTAAGGACCGAGCCTGTTTGCGATGTTGGTGCCTGGCTTAAGGAATTAGCCGCCCAGGAAGGCGACATCCAGCATCAACTGGACGCACTGGTGGAGGAACTCCAGGCGGCAATGTTTGCCACGCAACCAGAAGGAGCCAGGGTAAGGCGGCCGACGAACCGTACAGTCGGGCGTTCCGAAAGGACTCGCCGGCAAATTTTCAGTTATGCCCGCACCCAAGAACTCTATAAAAAGAACCCATCGTTCCCTGCGGAAATGGTCCTCAAGAATGAACTTGGGGACCTGCTGGCCGATGGGCCTCCAGGTGGGCGAGACTGAAGAATCCTTCAACGGTGACGAGCTGCGGAGGCGCATCAGGAGACTCAAGGCTGATGGTGCTCTCGGCCTGGATGGAGTGACGAAAAGGGATATTACCGGTTATGCTGGCGCGGCCGGGACCCTCTCCGTCCTCAATAATACCCGCTAGAAAAAAGCCTTATAGCGCTGGCATTGCGGGCCGGCCGGCGGCCCGGATAAATCTCTCGGACCACCAGCGGGGATTCAGACCAGGCAACTGGTTCCTCGTCAATTGCAACATCTTGGATGAGGTCATCCGCCTGGGCAAAAAGTTGGAGTTCAGTTGGACGTCTCTAAGGTCTTCACCAGGCCATCTTCACGGTATTGGGGGACCGGGCATCCCTGCGTGCATCCAGCGGTCCTTCCGTTGCTCTACAGAATTTGGCCAACTGGAGGGAGCCGTCAGCATCAGGAGGGGTGTTAAGCAGGGGGATCCTCTGTCTCCCCTGCTCTTCAATCTGGTGCAGGGTCCACTCTCACATCAACTACAGAATAGCCATCGAGGCTTCGCGGTGGGCAACCAACGGCTCGCCGCGATGGCCAACGCCGACGATGTCACCCTGCTTGCCGAGTTGACAACCGAGGGGGGGGCCTATTGACTGAAACGTCGGAATACCTCACCTCGGTCGGCATGGGGCTGTCGGCAAGGAAGTGCAGCAGATTCCACCTGAGGCGGTCGGGCAGATCGGCGTAGGGGGGCCTGGATATCAATCTTATGATTCAGGGCGCGCCGATTAAGAACATAACGCTGTTCGACAATACTAATTACCTCAGGTTGGATTTCTCGCTTAAGCACGGGTTTTCCAACCGACAGCATCTTGATGTCCTTGTCGACTTGGCGGCCAGGGTGCGACGGTTATCCCTTAAGCCACACCTTCTGATGGTAAACCTTTTGATTGCTTACATAGTGTTGGTGTTCGCGCATCGCCTCACGATAGACCCGCCTTCTATAAATGACCTACGTGGACACTCGTCTACGCGCAGAAGTCAAGAAAATTCTGCACCTCCACCCCACCACCACTGACGGCGTCCTCTACACGAGGAAGAGGGACGGGGGACTCGGTGTTCCTCACCTCGTGCAGCAGGTGAAGATCTGTGCTCTCAAGGCCGGCCTGCAGCTGGTGGAGTCGGAGGACTCCCTGCTACAAGAACTCAGCAGAGAGACACTCGGAGATACACCCGAGAACTCGGGTCGACTGGAGGCGTTGGCGCCTACAGCTCCATGTCACAACCAGGGAGATAGACAATCGGAAGGGCTGGCTGAAGGAGGAAGCAAGGTTGGCATGGCAGGGCCAGGTCTCTCAGGGTGTGGGTGTGCTGAATTTTAAGGACAGGCCAGTAGCCAAAAGTTTGCTACTGAACCAGGCGGCGTTGAAGCCTGGCCAGTTCATCGACGCCCTGAAATTCCGAACTAATACGTTCGGAACGAGGGTGGCCATTCACAGAGGAACTCGGACGGACGTGACTGACTGCCGGCGGTCACTCTAAACCCGAGACCACGGATACTAGAACACGGTAGGGGTCACGCGCAGCTCTGCCGCGACTGATGACGTCAGCCGTTCACCAGCTGCCACTGCCGGCCTATGTAAACTGCTGTTGCTCGATACTAACGTTTTCTTTTAATGGGACTTATATTACTATTTGTATTTGTTTAAATGGTGGATATGTTAGTTTTATGCTATAGGCATAATCTTCGTCTGAATAATAAGCTTTTCCTTTGTTTAAAATGTTTGGTTTGTATATCTAGGCGGTGGAATGTTAGTACAAAGCCTCCGAAGAAAACGTCAACCTCTTCCACCATCTCGGAGGTCACTACTTTTTCATGGGAAAGAGGATCCCACAGGCTTATGGCCTAATAGACCTGTGGTACGGAGAAAACCCCGATAATCTGATTGGTTTTATTCTATAAACTTGATTAATCACATTTCTCAAATCCGTTTTCTCATATTTACCTTTTTCACAAATCATACAGTTGATTCGCGTACCTACTTAGACAATTTTCTTCATTTTTTTGGTGTTTCTTCTTTCGTCACTTTCAGTACGTTTGTATCTTGTAATAGATTGAATAGTTCTACGTTTATTAAGTGATTTAATTCTAATAAACGTTCGTGTTCTTACAAAACACATTACTTACAAAATCATCTATTTCGGGGGTACTTCATCTTGATTTTATCTTTCAGAGTTGTGAAAAACTCTTATGTCCTTATTTTACAGAACCTCCATGGAACTTATAAATTCTTCCTCCATCTTTAACACATATTGCATACATTTTTCTGTCGGCTTCATTAGCGATCCTCTTGATAAAGCATAAAGCCAGTTTTTTCCGAGAAAATGAAACTCCTTTGGTCAAGCTCCCATACAAGCTCGCCTTTTCAGGTTCAATCTTTTTCAGTCTGTATGCCAAATAACCGGCAATCATTTCAAGTAACTCACGATTTTCTGAATAAAGCTCTAGGTTGCGTTCCCCTTTTATGACTTCAAAATGTTCTACCAGCCCATTCACAGCAGCTGTGAATTCTGTGATCATCACTGATATCATTAGCAGTCTCGGTTTCTTCTTGTAATGTGGCCTGAGGCTGTCCATCTTCTTGTTAATGTGGTCTGGAGGCTGTCCATCTTCTTGTGATGTGGTATGAGGCTGTCCATCTTCTTGAGATGATACAGACAAAATACTAGCGCTAAGCGTTTCAACACCTTTTTCTTGGATACAGTTTCCACTGGTAATTAATTCACTAGCGTTGCGGGTCAATATAAGTGTTTTGATCCTTTGAGTTACTGTAGTAGGCAATGGGTGGTCGTAAAACCTCCCTAGACCACGGATTTCAGAGAAGTAACTTTCTAGGATGTCCTGGTTGCACCTTGAAGACATCACGTAAGAATAACCTTCTGCTTTCAAGTCTTTATACAAACCACGAAGACTTTCTATGGAAATAAGAAGCCCTTTCTGAAAAGGAAGAAGATTATCAGATTTATTTTTCTTTGTTTTCTCCTGTCTATTCTTTTTCGCAACTTTTTCCTTGACCTTTTCTTCAGAGCTTGACATCTTGGCTTTTTCATGGGCTTCTACTTTACTTTCAATTTTACTTTTTTTAATAACTCTCATAGTTAGGACTAACTTATGAAATTTGTCTAGTGCATTGTCCTGCTCAGCTATGCAGTTACCATAAGCACTTTTCAACTTGTAAACGCTGTCATATGGGACTCTAGAGTTTAACACATCAAAACCATCGTTAATTGTCATCACTGTTTCTCCACGTGTTGGTCATCTGGGAAATTATAGGAAATTGCTTTCCCAACAGTCAGAGAAAAGAGTTCTCCTGCTTTTCGCACATTTTGCCTTTCAGTGCCAGCCCACTAACAAATGTTGCATGGTCAATTTATGGGCGTACTTAAGGTCCCCACCTGAACTTTGTTTTTCTATCAGTTTCATGAAATGGCTCCTTAGTAAATAATTTTCCACTTTCTAGTTCATAACCATCGTCAAGGAGATGATTTCTTAATAATTTTATTGCATGAGGCACGTCACAAAAGACCCAAATTTTTTCAGTTTTTCATTAGCTGGATTTATCAATGTAAGAATGTTGCCAGTTAATTCCTAAATCAGATATTGTTTTTCTATTCGTCGTCACCCATGTCACAAACTAGCGCTCTGACTTTTAAAACCAGTGCTTTCAATAACTTTTATGGTTTTTACCAAAAGTTCTTTTGTCATAACAGTATCAAAATTATAATAAATGGGTTGCATCCATTTTCCTACTAAGCTTCTTATCAGCACTACCTGGACATTATCATGTGGTCCCTCTAACAATCTCTTCTGTTTGATCGAAACAAAATTCACTTTTTACCTTTATCTCATCGAAGCTGACTACTACGTCCTTTTCAAAATCCGTCAAAGTACATTTCTGTGCTTTTAAAATATCAATGCTGAGATTAATAAATCCTGGTGGGACCGTAAAACATTCTCAGACGACGTTTTATTGTTTTTTCACTGGGAAGTGGGATTTTGAGGACGTCCTTCACAAAACCAACAGCTTTGTAAGAAATACATCGCAAAAGTTGTTACTTTGGCGATATCTTCGGTTGACCAGTTGGTGCATCTACCTTTCAGTAAAGCCTGCTGCTGACATACGGAAAACGTGCCCTCAACAGCTTGGCGCAATTGTTTCATTTCCGTCAACTCTTTGTTTGCTACACTTAAACGATCCTGTAACTCACATATTTGTTTTTTCAAAAACATCGTTTTCGTTTTGTGCCGATTTGAGTTTTTGAGTAAATCTTAGAAACATTACATTTGCAGGGAGCAATATTATCGTTGGTTACGTCAGCATCTTTTTAATACGTCTAATTCATTTTCTCCATCGTCAATGTTTTGGTCATGTGATATATTTAAAATCTGTTGCGCTTCCTCGTGTAGATTTCTTTTTTCTATTCTACTTTTTCGTTCAGTACAGGACGCATTCTGTCTAAGGTCAGGAGCATAAGAGTGCTGATATAAATTCTTATGAGGGACTACGTCAGGTTTTAGAAGAAATTTCCTAGGAAGGTTAAGCAGCTCACTTTTTAAATCTCGTATGTAATCAGATTCTTCGAAGTGGGCAGAGCATACGTGAGCTACATCAGCAGAAAACAAATCTGCTCGTTTACATGCATTTTATCCACTTAGATCTAGTTTCAGGGCTCTTCGGAAATCTATGAAATCTATACCGAGTTCTTTTTTGGTGTCTATCATGGTTACTACAACCACCGATAACACAACAAACCATAATTCACAACTCAACGGTAAAGCAAACAGTAAAGCACTAAAATATACTCTCTGATGTACAAAGCACTGACAAGACGACTAGTTCACAGCACGTAATTTAAACAGTACTGGCCAGGTGGGCGGCGTCGCGGTGGTGAACGGGTGACGTCAGTGGGGCGGGGCTTGCTACTGCGCACACCGGCTTGACCCCTACCGTGTCAGTCTAGTATCCGTGCCCGAGACGTTGGGACACGTCATCGGGGAGTGCATTGCCGGGAATAGGGTTCGCATAGAGCGCCATAACTTAGGAGCGGGGAGCCGTCGTCGGCCGGGAGCAATCGTTCCGCACACCAACCGGGGATCTGCGCATGCTCAACATCGTCACAAAACTAGGCGATGTCGCGCTTGTCGTGGATGTCACAGTCCCCTTTGAGAACGGCTGTTCCCTCGCTGAAGCTGCGATGGCGAAGTCGGTAAAATAAGCGGGTATCCTCCCAGTTGTCCAACAGCGGCTCCAGGCTACTCGAGGAGAAGTCATCCTGGTAGTCCTGGGGGCGCGCTGTGCCCTCCCAAGAATGTCGGTCACTGGGGATGGCTGACAGGAAAACCCTCCTTGACCTCTGAGCCTTGCCATGCTGAGAACCTCAATCAAAATTAAAATAAATAACCTTTTAACCTACTATTAATAAAAATCTATTAGGAATATCCTATTATTTTGCTTAGATACACAGCACCTGGTGGGCTCACCCAATGGTTATATTGACATTTGAGTTTCATAGCCTTGGGAATTATTTTGTCCGTTAAACCCTCAACAATCCACTAATATCAATAGAGCTCTTTCTTTGACCAAGAAGAATCTATGTACTAAGTTTACTACGTCTCTAGGACCTTTCTATCTAGAGTTATCACACATACGAAGAGGCGGGCGGACAACTACAAGTTTTTCTTTTTTGCTGGTTTCTCTACATTGACTATTATATATGATTTAATAACACACCAGTATCTCTCAATAACATTTTAAAATCCAATAAATTTGACAAAAAAACAATTAAATCTCACCGATTACTAATCAGCTATAATATGTTCTGAGAATAAATTTCGTAATAGAAAAAAACGACTCTTCATGAATAAGCGATGAATGTATACAATAATTTTAAAAGCTTATCTTAGTATTTACTCGCACTTAGGTAGTCTAATTCTGTATTCAAAAAACTACTTCATACAATTTAATTTCAAATATATTTAAAATTTAGAGTAGAATAATTCTTGTAAGTAAAATATTATAAGTAAAATAAAAAAAAAAAAACATAAAGATCCATCCTAATATATTTAATAATCAAATTTTAAAATGTATTTATTTTCTTACTAACATTTATGGTTTTTTTCAAATTTTATACAAATTTTAAGCGTAAAATAAAACGAATATTAACTATGTCAGTAAAATACGCCAAAAAATATATTATTAAATTTCGGTTTACCATAATGATATGTGTTACAAAAAGTATAACACCACGTTTCGATAGTTAAAATCTACCCTCTTCTTCAAGTGAGAAAATCATAGGTGTTGATTTTATATTTATTTGAAACACAAAATAATGAAAAATATCCAAAATCATAATATTTTCTTTTTATAACATATAGATGGAAAGTTTTATGTCTTAATCCTATTATCCTATTAAAAACTGTCAAAAATAACTTAAAATAGGAATATTAAAAACTATTTGTGATATAAATATTGAAAAACTAACTTCTATTATGTTAGTAATCGATTAAGTCGATGTGTATACCTTTTTATATTTACAGCCCCCCCTGTTGATAATTGCAACGGAGTCACCAGTTAGGGTAACACTAGTTGCTGGCGTCGTATTACGTCACAATGGAGTGTCTAATATCAGTAATTACCTACCATTCCTTACGGACACTACCATCACTGGTCACCTGACGTTATATATTGCTACTTCTGTCAACTCTTAGTAACTGTGATAGCCTGTAGTTGCTTCCTCCCTTAATGCTGATGATATATTAACTGCCCACGAGTTTAGCTTAATAGCGTAAAAGAAGTAAAACAAAGTGTTCGATGTCCCAATGAAAACAATGATGAAAATTCTGTTTTGAAAAGGGATATTAAGCATAATTTAAGATAAGGTATAATTCATTGATTAAGTTTTGTTTATTTATATCCTTATGTAAATATCTTGTGCGTATAAAAGTATTATGAATAATTGATTCAGTGAATGAATAGTTTTTTCGTTATTATTTGTAATTTTATTTGACTTAATTGTATATTTCTACGTGAAAAACAGATATAATACATTTGAAAATAAATAAATACAAATGCTACTCAGTTCCTTCTCAGAATTTATGGTAAAAAATTTTATTTAGATAATAATTAACGAGTGGTTAAATGTTCAATCACAATTTGGTGTTCTTAAAGATTCAAAGTTCCAGTGATCAAGAATTCGTTATTACTATTCGAAAAGATAGTTTTAGACAATATTATAAGAATTCTACTACTTTAATTACTGATCATACAAGGATTATACTAAGAACAAGAGTTTGGTGGATGTACAACAGTTTCATTCTGTAATTAATACTAAGTTATTTAGTAGATTATGATTATTGAATAAAGAATAGCTGAATTTTATTTTAAAAGAGGAAATTGGATCCACACTAAATTTATGTACTAACTGAAATTTTGTACGATTGTGATTATTAGTGTCGGGAATAGGGTGAACACCGATTAGCTCCTCTTGAGCTTTAATCTCTATACCTGTACACAGTGAAACATAATTGTTTATATTGACAGAATCTGTCACTAAAAATGTAAAATCTCAAAATACATTTTTAAATAGCGGTCACTGAAAATATATAAACTAAAATGTGAAAACTGATAGAACATTGGTTGCTGTTTTTGCTTCATACTAGCTAAGCAAACCTATCCAATGTGATATGTTTTCAATAAAAACTAGAGTTGCACAAAAAAAAAACAATTGTACAATAACTAGAAAGAAACTTTAGTACACCAGAATTCCTAGTAGATACATGAATGAACTTGACTGAAAATGTATTATAATTTCTTAAATTGAGAAAAACATTTGCCAGCAGTGCATGTGTTGAAATGGAAAAATGTACGGTTAAGTGGGATAAATAAATAAATGAAGCTGAACCCTGCCCAGTGAGGTCAACAAAGTAGCAAAAATATCCAAAAAAAGCTGGTATAAAGGTTTCTTCTTTAATGCGTTATATATTATTATTATCTTGAACAATAGACGTATATCCATCGGGAAATTAAGCTATAGAAACATGTGAATAATTTCAACTTTTAATTTTAATTTTACTGCTATAAAATGTAAACTTATCTTTAAATGTAGAAGGTTCAGCGAACATAATTTCTTTTGTAAAATAATAAATATCTTATATCTATACTATTTTAACTATAAAACTATTTTAGTTCATTCCTGAAACTCACTTGCCTTAATTAAACTGCAAAGTCTAAAAAAAGTTATTTTTAGTTACTAAACATTGTAGTAAAAATATAATTAGCTACTTTGTAACAGTAATTCAGGACTTTACCGCTAAAACTTACGTAAAGAATATTTTTGTGCTTTGTGTATACTCTTTTAATATTTCGTTACGGCTTGAAAAGGGATTACAACTAGGTAACAAATTACTAACGTAAAACAGACTAATTCGTATTTTGCTTTTTCTGTAACCAATATACACACTTTTCGATTCAAGAAAAATGGATGACATAGTAAGTGTTAATAATTAAAATGCATTATTAAAAAACAATTACCATAAAACAATCACTACATATACATGTCTGTAACCATGTAAATTATGGAAATGGAATATAGTGACTTAACAGAAAAATACAATTGCGTGCCACATTAAGCAGATTTTGCTATCATTTCCAATTTTAATTCTACCACCACCCCTCCGATTTCGTGCAAATTGAAAGGAAATAGAGCACCACTTCTCTGCGAATTTAATTAATTAATTTGTAACGTCAATCTACAGACATTTCAACGTTCACTCATCCGTGATATTTTAATTAATTCTCAAATAATGAATTTTAAATATTTAATTAGCTCTCTAATTCAAACCAGTATTATATTTACTTTTACACATTTTTCAAAGAATTTTAAGTTGTTTTTCTGTTGCAAACTCTCATTCTATAAAAGAAAACCCCATTTTTTTATCTAGGCACACGTCAAAGGTATATATTTCAAATTAAGTAGTTAAACGTATCGATGTTGAAGTGAAAAAATCGGAAATGCGTTTATCAGTATTTACTCGTATAATGCTGCAACCAAAACCGGTAGACCTAGATTCTTAGCCCACATTATCCTACTAGTACATATATAAAACACCTTGTTATGGCATATGAACTGTCCTTAGTCATGATAGTCTTATTGCTCTACATGCAGATGTGAATTGTAATTAGCATAAAATATTCTTTGAGGGAGCTTGTAATTTGCTGGCCTATCTGGTTAAGTTTTTAAATACACTCAACCAATTCCTTATTATTATTGTAAAAAGACAAGCCTCATCTACATCTTTACTTTTTAACAATACTTGATTATATTATTACTAATTTTGCAAAAAGTATTTTGAATGAATGCAATAAACATTATGTGTCTGTCCGCAGATCCCTTTAGTAACTAAATAGCCATTGATTTCTTTCTTTGTTTTATGAGGCTGCAATTTCACATACAATCGTTATGTTCCATTGTTACCATAAATATATCACAGAATAATAACAGCTTAACCTTTGTTGGTTTCAGTCATATTTGTATATCAAACATATTTAAATAAACAAAGAGTTTATTTTTCTATAGAGTTTGTATACACTGCTATATAATATAAGTGTACATAAATATAATTACTACCTTAATCCCATGGAATGTGACGGAAGGATTTATCGTATTACAAATTCTGATTATAATATATATATATATATATATATATATATATATATATATATATATATATATATATATATATACTAAAATGTATTTAGTTAAAAATGTGAGTAGTGTATTGAAGAAGAAATGTGTGACGTACTTAAATATTTAATTACATATTTTGTTAATTTTAAAGTAACACTGTCGTCTTGAGTTATAAAATGTGCTAAATATACAGAATGGCCGCACAACTGTACATGTATGTAGCTTACCACCCATGGGAGTTTACACAATGGAGCAGTATTAAGCGGCTGTTGATTCTCCCACGTTGGAAAACATGGTTTATAGAAACGATATTATAAGTCTAGTAGTGTATAATACTTGTATATTGACAAAGCCACATATTCATTATATTGTAAGGGCGGAAAGCAAGTTGGTTATTGCCGGAAGTCGCACGGGTGTGGTGTCCCTCAAGGTAGATCTGGCTTAATTACACCAAGTGATTATCCCTTTGCTTATTACAACCAAGGCGTTACAGTGGGGACATTCGGGCTCTATAGCAGAATATGCCTAACGGTGTATATTCTGCCTTTAGGTTATCGTCGTTCCTAAACCAAAGGCTCAAAACAAAAACTAAATGTCCGCCATTTTTTAAATTTTACAACTAATTTAAAAGTATTTTTTCTAATATTATACCTTTTGGCTTGGACCTGTTTGAGAAGTTTTTCAACAACTGTAAAGAAAACCACAAAGATAAAATGTTTTAATAAAATAAAATCAAAATGGCGTATAGCTGCAAATCAAAGTGGATATTGGGAAAAATATAATTCTTCATTTTTAGCTAAGATTCACACATACTATCTGAGAATGCATATCCAGCTCAACCTTTTTGTTACACCCTCTGTTAAAAGCTTTGCAGCTTATGTTCTATTTAAATCCAGATATATTTAATAACACAAACATAGTGCTTGGATATTTACTGTAGTCTCATTTTGCAATATTTAATAAAACAACAATGTTTAAGGTAAACCTTTCTAAATGATCCTAATGGCCATCTGCACAGAATGGTGGTTGAAAGTAGGGTTAATAAAACTGCAGTTTTTGTGCATTAGCGCATTAAAATTTAATGTTATAACGTTCATCCATTACCGAAACTCGGTCAAGTTTTGTTGATTCTACAATTTAAAATCAATCCTTGGTCTACTCAAAACTGAACGTTGCGCCATTAATGTGAATTTGCACCACTTTGTTATCTGGTAACATATTTCTAAAACAATCCAAACCAACAAAAGATATAATTTTTAACACTGATCTCTAACACTCCATCTCGAAGATTGTGATGACGGAACCGAAAGATGACAAAAGACCAGGCGTGTCCGATCTGCGGCGCATTGTTCTCTCAAGGCGGATATTTCCCCAATGTCTCAAACTGAAGAGGTCCAACAAAGGACCAGGAGAGGATAAATATTACTCCCTACTCGCATTTCTTAATGGAAATAACAAAAATCCTGGTTTCCACATTAGTTACCCATAAGACCAATGGAAAAATATTCACAAAAGTTGAGAAATTTACCATGTTGTAAGATATCTAGAGAAATATTTTAGACAAGTTTAAGATAATTTTCATATTTTCCAATAGGACAGGCAAAAAGAAGAAACATTCCCACAAACGAACATAAGGTCTAAATTGATTAGATTTTATTTTATCATTCGGTTTGGGTTTTAGCGTATTTAAACTTAACAAAAATCTGTAGCCTTTAAACTTTTCCTTATTTTCTACAGATACGAGAATGAGTTCTATGATCGTGCATGACCAACATGGAATTTGGCAGAGTGTAACGTTGGTGTAAATTTTGTTATTATATGATTATCTGCCTATCTTTCCGTAGGACATCTAGTGAATGAAATTAGTCATAGATTTGAAATGTTACATGAAACTTTAGCTAAACCATTTATGCTACACGTGGTGTGGCGTACTATTACTATGTATTATATTAATACATTATAAATGCTCATTCATGAATCAAGCAGTATCTTCAATTCTTTAGTTGTGCTAATTAACGCATGTGGAATAATAAAATTCTATGATTATTTTACTTATAAGGTTATAAATTCTATTTTTAAATTATTCTTTTTCCAGATTATGCTTGTAGATTTTTACGTGGGAATTAAATTTCGCACTTCTATTACTACTCCCGGCCAACTTTCTAGCACAAATAATATTATCCTACTAAGAGAATATCGCGGAAAGAATAGCTCCGACAAGGAAGGTATTCCTTAATAACAGTTACTTTCTAGCTGAACGCATACCTCTCAGGAGCAATAACTCTTTTTTGCATAATTGAACCGGTGGATACTTTTGCATCTGTAATAAATTGTACGTGTCTCGCAATGATCATTTGTTAAGGAATAAACTTCTTTAAAACAATATTCGGTAACTTTCTTGATGTAAATATGAAATATTTATCACAATAAATATTAGTGTTCTAAAGAATAGCCCTGTGTTTTAAATTAAATTCACATATCGCATATATATATATATATATATATATATATATATATAGAATGTAAATGGACATGTTTATATATATGTATATTTATTTATTTAATATATTTTGTTAATACTTTGACCAATTTCTGTTGAAAATGTCTTGTTAAGACGAAATATATATAATATTTATGTTCTATTTTTCTGTTATTATTGAAGACAGATTTATTGCAACACAGAGTATTTGACGACCAGAATTGCAAAGGGATCTAAGTGCCAAAAACAAAATTTTTTCAGGAAATGAAAAAAACTTTACATTTTCAAAAACAAATTGTATTTATATTTTGTAATTATTGAGATACATTGTTTACATTATGTTTAAAATTATTATCAAGTTTTATAAAGCTATTTACTTGAATAAAAAGTTTATAAATTCCTTTCGGCAGAAGGTCCTAAGTCCAAACTACCTAACAGTGCAAAAGGATGTAAGTGCCTTAAAAAGAGTTAATTTTACTAACACAGCTCACGATAGAAGTTTCTGTTGTTTTCATCCAAGTATGGAATCATTGTGCAAAACATTTTCAATATCTGTTATTGTCTTGCCTTTCTTTCCCATGGACATAGATCGTTAAATTTTTTTTATACAAAAACAGGTTCAATTTGATCCACTTTGATCACTGAAATCTGACTGATGCCTAGTTTTTTTTGTATCAATGCAACTAGAAGCTGCTTTGTCAAAGTCAAAAAAGTGGTCAGCCATTTTCAAAACTTTGAAAGGCTTTGAGGGTCTAGCTTCCTCGATAACTTTCTGTAGATCTTCCATCACTTGCATTCTAGCTGAACGACACTTTTTTTCGATAATAGCGAAGTCTCTATTGGCAACAGAAAAACTGTGGCCGGAGAGCAGAAATTTGTGTTGAACAGACTCAAAAATACCCTTAACTACCATGTATAGGTATAGAAAAATAAGCATTCGATTTTTTAGTTGGCCGGCACAGTTGTCGCTCCAAACAACCAAATGTTTCTTGTGATTTGGGAGTAAACCAGAGTTTATGCAAGACGCTACCTGATTCCCTCCTCTACCTGACTGCCCCTCGTGCAACATACAAACTATAGCATCATTAGCGTTGGTGCTATGGACATTGAAATTGTAGCAGGTGAGTTGGCGTAAATAATACATATTGCAATGTGTCAATTTAGGCAAAGGGAATACTTTTTCTAATTCCATTACTACCGGTAAAGCTATCACACTTACCTCTACAGCAGGGAATGGTTTCGCTGCTATCTCCTTCCTAGTGTGTTTGTTTAGTGTCATATAAGACTTCCCACTTAGTCTTGCTTTCTTCTGTTTTTCTCTAAACGCCAGCTTCTTTTCACTGACATCTTCACCAAAAGCACTGTTATTCAAATTGTTGGTGTCGTCAGCCATGATTGTAAGTAAACTTTATAACTTAAAATAAGCAATATGAAAAACACAGGCAAAGGCACTGACGGGTAGAGCACGCCTGTATCAACAGGAGTGGCGGGAATAGTGGTGGGGCGGACGACAACGTGACGGCACTTAGATCCCTATGCATTGCAAGCCCGCCCTGACATACTACCAGCGCATTCTGTTGCATCCTATAACAACTACTAGGAGTTTTTTATGAACACAGATCACATTGCAGGGCATTGGCATGTGGACATAGATCGCTTTGCAGTGAAAAACCCATTGCGCTAAAAGATGGCACTTAGATCCCTTTGCAATTCTGGTCGTCATTTAATTTGTATAATGTAATTATTTTGTATTTGATCGTTTCTATCACATATATATTTAAATAACCAAACTAAAATGAAATCTGAAAACCAAATATCTCTTAAATTACTTCAAATTCATTATATGTTGTATAAATGGCATTAGCCAATCTTAATTTAATTTTAATTAATATTGATTTACAAAAGTACTCTCTCCGCCGTAACCCAAACCAGGATTTCTCACCTACCAGATGAGCATGCCACTAACCATATGCCACAGCCCAGTCAGTAATTCCTTAGCGGTATATTAAAAATTAAAAATAACTTTTTTAAATGTAAGGATATACTTCATTAATATGCATTCTTCTATTTTTATTCACATCATTATTGCGTAAGTAAAAAATCGTTCACTCATAATTATTTTAATTTAAAATACTACTTCTTTTCAAATAATATATTGATAGTTTAAATATGTCAAAGATATATAAATTATCTTTTCTTACCTGATCTTGTTTCGAAAGTAGAGAAAAACAAAACGTTGATGACTACAAGAACACTTACATTTTGAGCAAAAAAAAGTACTCATGCGGCGAGTACAAGGAGGGATAAACGGGACTGTTTGAGTGCACTCACTATTGTTAAGATGCATCAGGGACGATTGTTTTTGTTGTCGGTGCACGTAGCATAAACCCTTTTGTGCACAACTCCGGGAATGTATATTACAAGTGGTCTTTGTTGGTTCAAATATATTTATTAAATCCTCATATTTATTTAATAAGTCTTCGAACAAAAGTTAATTTTTTGGCTAGAATGAGGCTACTTTTTCTTCCTCAGATCTACTGGCTTGACTGAGCAAAGAAGTTAAAATTTGAATCAGAAGGATAGCTGAATTCATGTTACAACATAATATTAATGTACCATATATATTTAATTTTTTATTTATGACATAAGTAACTCGATCTATTCCTTAGAAAATCTAACTTGATTAACGTTAGTTATTTAAAAAAAGAATAACCCAATCAAATTTTCCAATATAGAACAATATGCAAATGAGTGATTACTTGAATGGTCAAATTGCTGTTATTAACGAGACGCTATTGCTATGGCTCAAATTTAAAAGACCACCAGAAACTACTCTCCCAAGAGATAATATATTCGTAACCAGAGTAAAATATAGAGTTTGAAGAACAAGTATTAATAATAAAAAAATATTGAAGAAACACTAAGATGCTTGTAGGCTTAATATATTGACTTCCTTTGATTTAGTGAATAAAGGTAATAAAAATTGTACTATAAATTAAATTATACAAACTAAATTTATAAAAAATTAAAACTAAAATACATATAATTTAAGTTAATTAAAGTTATTAGTTTTCACAAGGATACGCAGAATATTAAGAAAACTATTTAAAATCAATATGGAGAAATTTATATGAAGGTCTTAAAATAGTAAAATGACCTCGGCTCACTCCGCTTAACTGTAAATTCCTTAGTCTCTTTAGTTAATATGATATTACCTTACTGTTGGCTTAAAGACTTATTTGAGGTTAGTTCGTAGTCTCGATCAGTAAAGGTAGGATTTGATTTAGTCTAAGAGAGAGAATACCAGAGTAGTGGGTGCATTTAGTAAATTGCATTAAGGAAATTATCCAAGGAATTGAGAAGGTTAGTTTACCTCCAGTTGTCATTAATTTTATTGCAGCATCTAGTATCTGACGCTACCTTACACTTGACCCCTGGAATCTGGACTCATGTTTGTATGAAAAGTTTCAAAGAAAGTCGGCAACGAAGAATCTCGAACCTTTACGTCAGAGACGCCTATGAATAGGTGAAGTGGCAGTCTCATTGTGTCATTAGGTGCACAATTGCAATAAGAGAGATGACTCCAGGAGTCGAATCTGAGACAGCATCTGATACTGGAAATCTGGTAAATGGGATAAAATTGTACATTCAAATTTCATTCTCTACGCTATGTAGAGAAGGTTAGGTTAGACTCTGGCAGGCTTATCAGTTCCTTTATAAAATGAAGGTAAGCCTCCGCTGAGAATATCGCCGCTATATTGAACTACTTACTCACTCTGTACTATTGTCATTGAATCTAGGTCCACACAGCCCTTGTTTAACGTCTTATCTTATAAGTTTGAGATACGCAGTTAAAATTGTTGTTGCTATTTAACTCGGCCCTAAGTAGAGCAAATGTCATATCGGCTATACACTTATTTCTTTTCAAATATCACTTTTTCAAGCTCGCTGTTTTGCTTTGTGAATATTATTAGAAAACCGAAAAACATTTCACGCTTTTCATGATACAAAGCGTATGATGTAAAGAAGTGTTAATTATGTTTGAAAGTCATCAATGGGAGATCTGTAGAGTAAAATAAACTAAATACTAAAGTTTGGGTAATGCAATGTGATTAGTGGATTCAGTATGATAAATGAAACATATTTATCTATAAGATTTATAGAAAATACACATTTAGTTCTTATAGCTAAATTATCTTACAAAACGGTAGTATGGGTTTAACCTGTTTAAATGATGGAAAATCATAAATTTTGGCAAGTTTAGAGTAAGTATTTGCGTCCTGGAATGCGTAATAGACATAATTTACGTGGTCAAATACATTAGTAAAATTTGCATAAATCATTGTGCTATACTATTATAAGTTTTATATATTAAGTATTTCATATATATATATGAAATATATATGAACCTAATGTTCCTACTACGCCGAATATCTTACAAGAGTGAGATTCACATTTTATTGATACAGAAGAGTAAACAAAGTTAAATCAAAGCACTTAAAGGAAAACAAATATTGGTTTTACCAGTAACGCTTCCTTAGTTGTCTCTGTGTTTGGATGTTGAGCAAACAAATAGTATGCCTTTGCCTCGGAATATTGGAGAAAAACAAAGCGTTTTATCTTCTCAATATAATATCAATAAAGATGCCTCAGAATTGACAGAGGTGTCCTGAAGTTTGTTCAGTAAACATTATTATGTACAAGGTAGGTGTACGCCACATCACGTGTCGAATAACCAGCTTCGCTTAGGTTGCTCAATAATTTCAAGTCTATAGCTCATTTCACAATCAAGAAATGCTGCCAGGAAGACAAACAATCACGAAAGAAATATATTTTTACATCCTTCTGGCAGAAAATAGTAAACTTGAGATAGACTTCAATGAAGCTCAGCCAAATTCATGGGTGAACAAGCATACCCTATAACTCATTCTTTTCTTTGAAGAAATAATATTTCATCCAAAGTTTAAAGCCTATGGTTAAAATCTTTCTCGAGGTTTCTTGCCACATGATACAATCACATTTGTTATTGATTTAGGTCTCATATCAGTGTTTAAAAAATAAATGTCTACACTCAGTCACTAAAGATTATATTATTCCATGACGTGTTAATAAGTATATGATTTATATATAGTGTTTGTGTATATCGTATATAAAGATGAATGTATTCACAAGTGTTACTATACCACATGTTAGAATTTCATATGAGTGTACTTTATTTATTACGAGATTGTTTCGTTGTTCTAGTAGTCGTTCATCAGACCTATTAATATTACTTGCTAACGTCCAGCCAAGTGCCATGGAGAGACCTTCACCATCATCTAACTTAGTGTAACCTGTATACAAAAATTAAACTTCTTGCAAAATTTAAAATCAGTTAAGGTCCAGTTCCTCGAGCATTAGGCTTCGCTGGTGGTTAGCCAAATCAATACATTAAACTCGTTAAAATGAATCACTATTAGACTCGTTAATGGATAAACCAAACACTGACAGAGTATTTTTCACAGGAAAAACTCTTTAATCAGATTCGGATTAAAGTAAAATGTTATATGGAGCTATAAATTTGAAATGTGAGGTACCGTATAAGGATTATATCTAATTTTACAAAGATTCTGTTCTACTATTTCATGTATATGCAATGCACGGTTGGGATTAAGTACGCGACTATTCTGAATCCTGATATGTCGTCGAAGATTTAAAGGACAACAGTAATTTTAAGGTAATATTTTTCTCCTAGTAACTGAAAACCAAGGGAAAATAAAAATTGATTCATTGCAGACTGTATTAAATTTCTGTATAAGATCTAAGAATTACTTATATGCTACTAAAATTCGCTTTCGGTTCATCCAGTTCCTTTTTTACGAATGTATACCGGAGTACAGGGGAAGGTACACTAATATATCAATCTTAGCCATTTAGGCTGATTTGAAATATGAATATTTTTCTTGGGAAAATATCTATGGCCAGCTTTTGAAAGCATAATCCTAAAGTCCTAATTCAGAACACTTCCTTCTTGAAATTGCAAAGTATCTCAAACAATTTCAGAAAAACTTTCCTTCAACTACATCATGAATACTAAACTGTTTCATGGATGATGATGAGTATGATATGTGGCTACCACGAAATTTGCCTATTTGGAACAGATAACCACCAAATCCTTGACCACAAAGCAGCAAAAATTTGAATTCGTGGTTGAAACAATCATTTTTCTAATGTAACGAGTATTTCTTTCTTTTCTTTTTTTTTAAAGAAGATGTATCCAGATTTTTGTTTTAAATCAGATGTATCCAGATATAATCGTTTTGTTACTATATTTTTCTTTATAATCCTAGACTGTTGTTCAATTATTGCTGTTGTTACACGAATCCGAGTTGATTTCTTTCTAAGCTTTTTTATTAAAAATATAAAAATAAATACGCGATACTAATAGAACTAAATAAATTTAACAGTTATTCATCAACTGACACTGAGAAAATCTTATGGTGAATAATTTTCTTAAAGAAAATCAGGCTTTTGGCTATTTGGATTATATTAAACCTGCTTGTATAAAATACCTCCACTAAAAGTATAGTATTGGTTATTTGATTATTTACTTTCTTTTATACGATTGTAAATAAATAACAAAATCACTCAAAGAAACCTGTTCTATTAGACTATATTATAATTAGATGATAATTTTGCTTAATTCTTATTAATTTAAAAAACAACGTGACTAGACATTTCAAACGCATGGACTTAAGGAACAACAAAGCCCACGAACAAGTAGGTCAGTATGGCGGGAGTATTCTCTGCGGAGACTCAACTTAATCACTATAACTGATAAGCCCTGTGTTAATTATCCACCGAGACATTACATGCTTAGGGGTAATGTCGGTCCGCCTTAGCATCTACACTAACATCTTGCTTTTTTAAGAGACTTAGAATTTATTCCTAGGAACTAAACCTTTTGTAAAGAATAAAAATATTAGATTTAAGTTAAAAAATTTGTCTGATTAGCAACGCGAGTTATAACATTGATAAGAAACCATTTTATTAGTGGTTGATTTTTATAAACATACATACCTTTTTTTCTCATATTTTCTTTAAAAAATACGTAATATGTGATTTATTTTTGTATGCATTGTATTTTCCCCTCAAACATAGTACTGCCTCGTAGCGATAAACTTTATTCGTTGAATATTTAAAAGATTCATGATTAATAGTTTTAAATAGAATATAAAACAGGAACTAAGTGTCAAACACCGTTCAATTGTAGTAAAAAAAATATCAAATAACTTGATGTAGCAGCGAGTTAAAAAGATTTGTAACTGAAAGAATAATAATAGGTAATTAATGGTTTTATAATGCGATTAATAACTTAGAGCACACTTCAAATGCAAAATATTGTTAGTCACTTTAAACATTATCCTCCCGATTTATGCTTACTATAACAATTTGTAAACAGGAAAACATTAAATTCGTAATAAAAAATCCAAAATCCTAATCGGATTTGGTCGGGTTAAACTTGTCGGTCTTAATAACCACAAATATCATAATAGTATCGTGTGTTCATAGGAAGAGTTACACAATAGGTTGGATTCAGAAGTTTGCTGAAAACGTCACAATAAAACTCAAACTTTGTTCACACCTATATACTGGACATTAACTGACTTATAATATCATGTGTTACTTCTTATACTAGACTGTAAGAGAAGGGGTTTGTTATTGTGCATAAATTAACAATTTTCTTCAAATTGAAATTGTTTAAAAGAAAGCTTTTCTACCTTCAACTTTTACAATTAAAAATTGCATTTCTGAACCGATTCCAACCAGATATTAACGACGGTTCTGGTAGATTTACATGCTATAAAATAACTTGCTTATAAATTGTGTGATAGAATTGTTTTGAACCGTAACGTCCTATGCTAACACAAAGCCTAACTTTTGCTGATAAAAGATCGAGTTAGTTAACTGATTCATGCATTTATCAACTTGTTAATACACTTTTAAGTAATCTTATTTTAGTTTTTAAAGTTCATGTGTTGCTCCTTAAGAAATGGGCATTATTGAAGTTCCAGTGAATAATATTTTTCTCTTTTTATGTTTATCATTTGCCTCTGTCAAACTTCTAGTCAAATAAAGAGATGTATGATATATTCAGCTGCCAAGTTAGTGTGGACCAACTTCTATGAATTGGTCAAACAATCAGAATGATATTGATGTAGTAACTTAATTTATTCTGCAGAAATGAGTGATTAACCAGCTTCGCGTTATATATAGATTCACGTGCTTCACCTAATGGAAGGTGACCCATACTCTCTATGAGCATTGATGACTGGACTTTATTATGAGTTCCAAACCATATATTTAGCTCAGAATGCTATATCCCACGACCAGGTTTGAATGTTTTTCATCACGGCCCAAGTTGGGACACTCCGATTCCAATAAATGCGCTTGTCTATTTTTGCTTTAAAATTTTCAAATATTTCTTTTGAAGAAATTCGTTGAAAATGGTAATAAAATATTTTTATTTAAACATTGCTTTCCAATTTGTTCTCTTTTAAAATTATTTCCGTTGCATGAGTAACATTGTATAAATTATCATTAATAAGTCCAAATGTATGTAGTTCAGTCATGTTTACGTACAAAACAGTTTAAAGAATAAAGCTTTTTTGTATTTTGTATTCTAAGCCGAACCAAATGAGATGTATGGTTTAACTCGATCAGACCGACGTTTCGTATGTCTTCTGTAACACTTTCTACCATATTTGTAGCAATCATTAGTATTGCCTGTTATAATATTGTATTCTTATTGTAAATATATTGTCTTTTACACTATACAATAGATATTTATATATTGAATTATATTGCTTATATATAATAGATGCTTATAATTCATTGCCAGCTCTATTTAAAGATATCATACGTCAAATATGCTGATTAAAATAATTAACGGTTTAAATAATAAAGGCGACATCTAGAAAAATACCATTTTTACAATATTTAATGTAAGGTATTAGATGTTACATGATTGTAAAACTAGTTCTTACTAATATTATATAAATTACATGAAAAGAAGAGTTTGTGGTTTCATAAAAAAATACCAGGATGCGTTATCTTGAAATAATTATATATTGCTTAAATGAGCAATACAATAATTAACACTGTTTCGAGAACAGCAATCTAATCTCTTCCTCAAATAGGTAAGAAACTTAATTTTATTTGTTTATTTTTATTGATTGTAGCTATGAGTTTGGAAAATTATCTGTATGAGGAATAGTTCTGGAAACTTATACCATTTTAAAGAGCCAAATTTTCGGAGAAATTTTGTTACCTTCTCAGAATTATCATTGTCAACAGTTTTTAAACAAAGAAGCTTACTTAAGTATAAAATAAAGCTATGTTTCTGCAAATAGTAATAACACATAAAGTTATTGTTATCAACTGGTGTAGCAATTTCCTATTATTAAAATGTTTTGGAGAATTTCTAAATATATTCCCAATTTGCCCATGATTGTTTTTCTAATATGGTAAATATCAAATTCAGTATTTGTTTTCTGCGAAAAGAGATTTACATTGAGTCTAGAAACAATATTTAAATAAATTAAAAGAATTAAAGCCACAATAAATTGACAAGGAGTCTTTTGGAACAAGTAATTTTTAAATTAACAATAATTATAAAAGTAGTTAAAAATTAGTTTGCCTACGATCACATTAGTAATTTATCTCGAACATAACATAAAAACATTACACATAAATTTATAAATATATTTTCAAATTGTTTAGACACTATTATGTAACCGTGAGTCAAAGAGATGTTTATCTTTACTGAAAATTACCAGAAATAATATTCTTTTTCGGAAAACACTGTTTAGGATGTTAGAAGGAAAACATGTAACAAGTATTTCCTTAAGATTTTTGTAGTTGTAAAGAAAAAAAAATGTCCCACGTCTGTCAGACCCACGGTTACAAGTAGTATTAAAAGTCTGAAGTTAGAAAAATTATGATTTGACGAAAATGGTTTGTTTCATATTTTTAACCTTTATGTTACCCTGCATTTATTGATTTCTTTCTTGCGGAACTTTCGTGCTTACATAATAAAAATTGGCTCTCAGCTTCCAAAAAAAGTAATAGAATAATACACATTGTATAAAGATTTGGGAACGACATTACAGATAAAAGTGTAGTCAACATAAATAAGAGCTATTGTAGGCGAGTGGCGAGACGACCCCTGTCCCATCACGCGGTGCAGCTGTGTATTGAGGCGGTATCACATGATTTCGAAGGCACTTACGTTAGTAACATGCATAGATTATTTTGTTTAAAATATTATGCCATCCAAATATAACACTGAAGAACAAATATGAAATGGTATGCCATTATTTACTCAAATTGGCGAACAATATATCCTTATGCATTAAAATAACTATAATAAATATCAAAAATAAAAATAAAATACATTATAAACCATTGTAATCCTTAAACTTCGTTTTATATAAGAGGGTAGTTTTGTTCGCTGTAGGACTGCTAATTATTAAAAGTTACAGCTGTAATATACGCACCTCTGTTATGCTGCGTGGTTTTGATTTCTTTTAATGTTTATACTGTAGTAGTTTCCCTTACTAACGGCTACTTTTCGAAAGATTAATGCTATTATATGCAGTGGCGAGAAAGGAGTTATCAGAAGAGTAATTGGGTGTTGTGATAAAGAAGCGCGGGAAAAAATCATTTATTTGTCCTATATCTAAGCAACTGTGCGGACGGCAAGGTACAGTAACGTGTCCGGAAAAACCTGTAAAAAGAATTCTAAAAGAAATGAAAAATACACAAAATTAAAAAATCAAAAGCTCTGGAAAAAATAGGAAGCGACCGGATAAACGCAACGCAGTTGTAAAGGACTTTGCTAGGAGGGTTAGTTTAGACGTAATAAGGGATTTTTACATCAACAAAAAGGTTGTTCAAAACTTCTAAGAAATTGTTACCAGTAATAAGAGAAAATATAGGGTTTAAATATGGCGACTGGACACTAAGACGCGTTCTATAGGGAATTGTATTTAGTTGGAGGAAATGTGGTCAGTAGAGAGAAATCTTGATAGAACGAGAGAAGGTACAAATACATTGGACGTACAAATATTTACGCCAAAAAAATCACTTCGAGATAGTGGGACTAGAGTGTTCTATCTAGATGAAAAATGTGTTGACGGATACTTTGGGTTGACTTTTCGCAAATTTTGGCAGAGTAATACTGTAGATGGTGTTCTGCTTGATATTAACTCCTCAAATCGCTTAAAATTGTTGCTATAGGGAATTGTTAGAAGATGGATTTTTAGCTGGTGGGCGCCTGAGTTTTACTAGGCTAAAACATCGCGTGGAGACTATTAGGGTCAAATGAATGTGGTAAATTTAGAAAACTGGCTTCGCCAAAAAGTTGTCCCGAATTTGCCCCCAAACTCAGTTCTGGCCATGAATTCATACCATAAGCTGGAACGTGACAAAGTAACATATAAATCATCGCCAAAGTAATACATGATTGAAAGGCTACATAGGTATAGAAGTTATAAAGAACAAAGCACCTAGAAGGCGACATTATTTGAAGCAATCCAACGACTGAAGCCCCTCGAAAAACACTTAACTTGGGGACCAACGGCTTAAATGTGATCTCCGAACCACCACCAATGGTCGGAAAACAATTTCCTGCAATTTGTTTGTAAAATGTAACTATAAATTTAATTTAAATGTACATCACCTAACCACATTATTGGAGCGTGGTTAGTTAGTCATCAATGGTTAGTTAGAATATCATGTGATAAGAAAATTAAAAAAGGGAGAATAAATCATTATTTGATCATGAAGTTAATAAAAAAACTCTCTGAGTGATAATCATTTAAAAAGAATAAGGGAGGGAATAAATCTGTTAAATTTAGTACTATTTATATTTGTGTAATTCGTTTCTAAGGGTTTCAAATGTTACACGCTATAATTTCTCGTCTACAAGTTGTTATATGACTTTACTGTTTATAGTTAACCGTCAAAAATAATATTTGGACGTAATGTTTGGTTCAGTATTGAAATTTAATTTTCTATTCTATGCGATTAGTAACTAAATATTATTTTAGGTAAATGCCTTTTTTAAATACTGAATAATAGTTCACTGTGTAATGTTTGAAAACCACATAATTTAAATCAACATATCAATCGTTAAAACGAAGTCTGGATTAACGAATGACGTCAGCAACATTAGTGTGCACGATTACAGTTACAGTCTATAGAGGGGTGGTCATCGCCTTCAATTTGTCGATAAGCCACGAAGGTGGAGTTTTTTCGTGACTCGCCCATTATTGCATGAATACGGCTTTAGTACATTTTATTTTTACATGTACTATTTTTATTTTCTAGGGATTATATACAGATTTTTACTCGAATTAATTATAAGTTAGTATGCCATATAGGTTCTGACAAATACGAAACCATGGACAGGGGCACAACATCTGTGCAGTAAAAGTAAACCAACTTCGGTGTTATCGGATAATGAAAGTTGAATTCCTTAAAATTTACAGACACATGACTACATTCACAGTCAATCTCATGAGCCTATTTTCACAGCTGCTCCCACATGTAAAGCATGTGTTTGGTCTTGTTCAGGACTGTTGGTGCAGAATGAAGTGCTGGTGGTAGAGTGCACTTCACGCGGATACAGTTGAGAAGTACATTTTAATGTTGCGACTCTCCAGAGAAACACTTGATTCACGTGTAAGAGTACTTGATGTTATGGGAAGGAGGGAGATACATTTAAGATACATACGTAATGTTATAACGGTTGAGAACACGTTGCACTTGTTCAACAGATTATAATCGATCAAGCATTGGCGCTGTACACTATTTTAAAGAATAATAAATTGGTAATAGTAACTCTTTATTATGGTAGTTAGCTTAATAAAATATTTTATACGGACTTTTGTTTTTTGAAGATTAATGTCAGGTTTTTATATAAGTAAAAGCGTTGTTGATATAACTATTTTAATACTTCAATTTTTATCAACATCTAAATTTATCTTCTTGAGTAAACAAACAATATTAAAAATATACAACAAGTATCTACATGCATGCACACTTAGTCATGTTTACATTAATACACAAACGAGCCTTCAATATAACTCAATAACCCCAGAATTCATCCAAAAACCCTGGTAAGTTTATGAGCAATATGCAATGGCTATTATAATCAGGTGTAAGTTTTATGTTAGCTTGTTAGACTGATAGTTCCACCTAAATATATGTCTATATTGTTTATGTTTCTTTGTTTTTTTTGTAAGTACTTGGAGGTAGTCCTACAGTATATATAATATAAATAAAGGACACTGGTATTATTTAGATCCAAAATAGAATAGATATAAAATAAAACAGAAAAAGTGATGTTTTATAATTCAAATTCTACTTCAAAGATTCTTTGAAATACAACTTCCATTAGAATCAACCGTCTCTTATAAATTATTATGTTTTATTACCAGTTACTTTTTAGTACAGTGTGCAGTTTTTATTTATTAAGTTAGTGAGATTAAGTAGAGAGTATGTAAATGAGTGTAAATATTGTGTTGTAAAAATAAAATTAGTGAATTGACTAGAAGACAAACATTGCAATCAGCGGCGCTTGTTTTTTTTACAGACAACACTCGCCTCATTACCCATCATTCTTTGCTTTAGTTCATTAATTACGTTCATTCATTCCATCGATACATCTTATTACAGGTCTTGTTATAGCTAATCAGTTAAACTCTCATAAGTTTCTGGTAATTAAGTATAATGATTGTAATTTAACAAACTAATTAATAATCATTCTAAATTTCGGATAGTATATTTACCTTATAAATGAGGCATCCAATTATGAATAACCCGTGCTCATAGGAATTGTTTGTTTAACATATTTTATATTTTACTAAATATCAAATATACTAGCCACATTTATATATTTTTAGCCCTACGGCTTATGGGACTACACTGGCCATAAGGTTATAACTGGTTAGATGTTAAAAAAACCGTGAATCAACGAATAGAATAAGGATGGTGTGAATTTTTCGGTTGAGTGGTACTGGTTTATTTCAACTGAATTGTCATACAAATATATTTAAAAACTAAAATTTAATATTTATTTTTTGTTACATTATCTACCTATTATGGATTAGGAGGACTCATGTTTTATCTTGGATATATATCATACGTATAAATAGATTCATCTACATTTATATGTTGTGACTTGACCATTAATATTCCATATGCCTAATATTTCTAAAAACAATTTTAACTGCAAACATTCTAGAAGCAGCATTAACAATAAAGAAAGCGCATCAGCGCATTAACAGTTATATTAAAATGCATCAGAGGTATTGAATTTACACATCTAGGTGAATTTGGATCACTTGATATTTTCCTCCTCCATTTTTGTTGTAGCTATATATGTTATCAAAGTATAATAATTGTATACATATAACACTCAAATTCTAACTTTAGGCCACAAGCAATGAGCATTTATTAGCTTGAATATCACCCATATATCTGCAGCAGGTAATATGGGTATGTGCTTGTATGTCTCTGCAACCTATATTTCCGGTTAAGCCTAACGGTTATTTTAAAATAAAAATCGATAATATCTAATAATTTTTTGGATTATTACAACAATTACAATTATGATGTGATTTAACTATAAATTTATAGTATACAAGATTGTGTTATAAGTCAAACAAGTTTTCCTATTTTATTAAGAAAGAAAATTAAAATTTATAATAGTAAAAGGTTTACAGTTAGAGATGGAACGCGTCGCGAATCTAGTGTATATTGTATATTATACCATATGTACACTGTTTTTAATATTCCGTGTCGCATAGCGTCGTTGTGGATGTATTCGTACCCTAAAACTACACTTATTTAGTTAACTTAAATGTTTTCTGGCAAATATTTTAACCTAAGTTTCAGTAACTAATACAGAAGTCTGGCAATAAAGAGCTTGATCACTTTATCGGTATGCTTATACAATCCGGGACAATTACAATATGCCCCAGTTGAGAGGGATCAGTTGTTTGCTGCTCAATAACAAGAAATAATTACTAAAGGACTTAATGATTGTAGTCAGTAAAAAGACTTATAACTGAAAATATAGTAGTACAAACGATTTTATGATGCGATTTATTATCTCGAGCATTATTCAAGTTTGAAAGATTGTTGAACGGTTCAGAGATTTTCCTTCCATTTTACACTTACCACAAAAAGCTTTTATAATTCAGGGAAACATTAAAAATGATGAAATAAAATATAATTCAAAATATTATTTCGGATTTGCCTGTTTAGAACTTTCCAGTCTTGTTAACTACGTATTATAATGGAATCTTATGTTAATATGGGGAGTTACATAACAGATTATATTTAGAAGTTTGCTGAGAACGTCACAATCAGACTCAAACTATGTTCACATCTTGTTGTAACTTGGACATGAGCTGACTTATAATATCGTGTGTCGCTACTTAAACTAGTTTGTATAATAGGATTGTTGCTTACTGTTTGTATGTTAAAGGATTCACTGGAATTATTTATTTTCATAGAAGATTTTCCTGTAATTAAACTTCTGTCTTAAATCGTTTTTGAGTTTTTTAAGGGAATTGTTGTATACAAATGGGCTGTTTTGAAGGGATTGAATGATTATGAGATTATTACCCCATAAAAAGTTTCATAATACTTATATATTTAATATTTTCATACCACTAATCAGGATTTTACCTTACAGTTGTAATCGTATTTTCATACAGAATCCAAACATACTGGTACTGATAACTGATTACTTCATTGTTTGAAGTTTGTTGTTTACGTTGAAAGGATACTGAAGGATTTTTTCCAGACATTTGCCATCGATCAGTGAAACAAAAATTCAGTAAAAATACTTTTCGAGATCTGAAATCTGATCTCTTCTTCAGGTAAGTAACTAACCTAACACATCATTACTAGGTTAAAATAAATAAATAAAACCAAATCGGTATGACACGCATAAGTCGGGAGTCATAACTATCATGTTGTATGTCAACCTTATTAACTCTAAAACGTGCACTTAATAAAAAAGCTAAACAAAACACTAATTATTAAAAATTAACTACAGAATATAGGTCAAAATAGGTATGCATTCGCCGACCAACCACCTATGACTGACCTGAGGCCAATAGTAAATAGAATTCGTCTCAACAGAAACAAGATGGTGGCAAAAAGGAATAGGATAGGGCCTTTATTATTATTGGTTCATGCTAGATGAACCTTTCCCTAAATTTACATGTTTTATACATCACTTTACTTTAAACAAAACCCTGGACCTTTTTATACCTTGTGCTAAAATATAAATATAAAATCAGAAACAAAGACAAATAAGGGGGGTAGTACACCGTTAAATGTCAAAAATTTCATTATTTATTTTTTTCATTATAATTGTTTACTAGTTTGTTCTGATCAATACAGTAAAAAAATTATGACGATATCTTGATTTTTAGCTGAATTGTGACAAAAAACTAAATCAATACATGAAACTTTTTGTACAAAATCCAAATCTTGTACACTCCTCTTGTTTTTAGATTTCGTTTTCATACAGTATTCATTGATAGTAGGTAGTGTTTTGCTTTACAATCTGTGATTTGTTTTCTTATTTCTATTTTACAGGCCTATGGCTTTGGTTCAATGTATTGTTTGTTTACATTACTTGAGTGAAGATTAGTGTCAACATTTACGTTTTCAGTGTCAAGTAATCGAAAATAGATTGACAGACTCTGTGATTGACCAACTAGGTGTGTACTTTGGTAATGCTATTAGAGCCAATCCCAATGACTTTGTATCAATGAGAAAGGCTGCTTGGGCAGTATGGAACCACAAGGCCAGTTCGGATGAGAAACCACTTCACCATTTTTATCCGACTGGCCCAGAATCTTGGTGTAAGTACCAGCATGCTATATAATGACTCAATAACAACTTTTAAACATAAAAACACAATACCATACCCTATAATGGATTCCATTAAACTAATATTCGTAGATCTGACAAAGCCTGAACTTTTAAGAATATGTTTAAAAGGAAAGACCCAAAACGCTAACGAGTCATACAACAATGTGCTTTGGAACATCTGCCCTAAAAAAGGTTTTGCTGGAAGAACAGTTTTAAATATTGCAGCACATGAAGCATCTTTGATTTATAATGAAGGGCATTTAGGTAGGTTAAAGGTTCTTACTCATTTATCCATGACTCCGGGGATTTTCTGTGAAGAATTGTTGAGAAATTTTGATGACACCCGTGTGCGCACATTGCTAAAGAAAGTTGAAAATCAAAGTTTGGAAGCCAGAAGAGCCAGAAGGAGATTGAGACTAGACCAGCAATGGATATTTTAAGAAGTAGAAGGTGTAAAATATGCATCAGGGTCTTTTTAATGTAAGATAAAACATCGTTTGTAATAGTTTAACTTTAACGGTGGTTTTCCGAAAGTTACTTTTTTGCCTACTATTTACATGATTTCTCAAAAAGTATTCAAGATACCCTTACCAACTTTTCAGGGGATGTTATAACATCATTAGCTATAGCATGAACTAGGATTACCAGAAATGAATCAATATAACTCAATTTATTAAGGTAAATAAATGTTTTTTTTAATAAATTATGTTTATTTTGTAATTTATATATTTTTTTATTATTTATTTTAACATTAGACCAATATCCTTAGTTCATGCCATAGCCCTAGGTCTAACAAACAGAATGATACCAAATTTATGTGTGAAACTTTAATTTGAGCGTTACAATTATGTAAATAAATAAGCTACGTAAAAAAAACAAAAAAATTTATAACTCAGTAATAGAAAAAAATATTTTATTAAAAATAATTTTAAAATAAACTGATGTATATATCTAACTTACCCACAAAATTTCATATGTGTAGGTATATCAGTAGTTGCACAAGAAATAAATTTGTAAATGCAAGCGGAAAGGTGTACTACCCCCCTTAACATTCCACATCGTAAAACTTCTTTTTTCTTAACCAAATGTTTTATAATTCAGTTATATTTTTCAACACTCTCCCCTGGGAATAGAAATTACTATCAATATGTTTAAAATGAGTTTGAAGAGGTTCTTAATTTTGATTATTTTCCATTTAAAGAAATGTGGTTCCCAATGTTTTATGGTGGCTTAATCCCAATTCATATGGTGGTATTTGGACCAACAATGATGTTTAAATGTTTACTTTTCTGTTAGACCCATTCTTGTGTTTTCTTTGTGTTCTTTTATCCTTCTGTTTAATGTAAGTAAAACATTTTTGTCGGCAAGTTCTAACGATTTCCATAACCTAAAATCTTTTAACAAGACATTGTTTACGTTTGTGTCCAGAATAAGTCCTAAAATACCAAAAGTTTGCATGAAGTAAAGTATAATGATATGATGAACTATGTATAGTGTCACATAAAAATTAATAAAAATACCGCAATTTAAAACCAAACAACGTTTATTCGTCACTGATGCACTCTACAGTAAAAATATGATAGTAACTAGTGATTAAGCACTGTATTTCTTATATTTCCTAATACTTAAATTTAAACAAATATTTTTGCCTCTTTGATAGACTACAGTTGAAAGTGTCAACAGCTGTTAAGTGTCAGTGTACTTTGGATTACACGTTTAAGTATTTTAATTATTTTCTTGAATTCTTAAACACTCTGGGAAACTTTTCTATCCTTATCAACCTCCTTATAAAAAAGAATTAGCCGAATTAATTCCATCAGTTTCCATGATTAGCGCTTAACAACACATTTAACTATTCATTTTTATATAGGGGATTCACCGTAATAATGTTCAAGAAAACAATAATAGCGAACAGTTATAAAGAATCGAGAGTAATATCTACTGATAAAAATATACCGTTTTTAAATCTCTGTGACGTAAATTTTCATAAGTTTAGGTTGTGCCAATATTCAAAATGCGAGATATTAATTGTTATTTTTCTAGTAATTTAGTATTTATCCCGAATTAAATATAAGGGTGAATTACACTTGTGTTCCAGCTAATATAAAACTTGGACAGAACCGCAATTCCCAGAGCTGTACAAGTAAACCAACTTACCACTTCAGTCTTATCGGATAAGGAAAGTTGAGGTACGAGTATAAATCTTTTCATGCTAGTCAGTAGTAAAGTTTTTTCTTTCTTCGGATAATTCAACCTACTTGAAACGTAATTAAATATATTTTGTGTGTCTTCAAACTTTACTGATAAATTACAACATTCACAGTAAGTCTCAGGAGCTTATGTTCTCAGCTGCTTCCATGTTGAGAGAGGGTGTTGTCTTGTTCAGGACTGATGGTGCAGAATGAAGTGTAGGCGGCAAAGTGCACTTCACGTGGATACAGTTGAGAAGTGCATTTTAATGTCCAAAGCAACACTTGATACACGTGTAAGAGCGCTTGATGTTATAGGAAAGAGAGCAGGACATCCCTACTTGTAACGTTATCACGGTTGAGAAAATGTAGCACTTGTACAATTGATTATACCTAGCTCTGTAAATGTAAGTTATTTTTATAATATGATAAATTTTTAAGAACAACTATTTACTATGGTAGTTAACATTATAATACATTTTATGAAGATTTTTATTTGTCAAGATTAATATTACGAGTTTGCATAATTAACTGCTGCCTTTGATGTAAATAAATCACATCTATCAACAGGAAAATATATTTTCTAACGTTTTACTATTGTATATAAAAAATTTTAAAATATACAATAAAAATTATTGAACACTGATGCATATACATACGGTCTGAGGATCTAATATCATAAAAATAATGTTAATTTTGTGAAGCAATGTCCAATGATCATAATGTGATCATAAATGATCATTTATTTACATTAGCTAATAAGTATTAAAAAAATAAGTAGAAATCAAAATGTTAGCGAAACAACAATCCAAAATTTTTTATTAATAGGTTTTAATAATTAATATCGAAAATGAAATGTCATCATCTAAATTTGGAAACCTATACATTGACTATTCATTAAATATACATTTAAACATGTTACATAATTATAAGGTTATAACGACTTGGATTGTAGATATTAATATTCAAGAATATTAATATTTAAATTATCAATGGGACATCCAAAACGATATAAAATATTTTTTGATTAGTAAGCTCCGAGTGAATATTCAGTACAATTTATTACTAAATTGTCAACTATTGAATATTATCTGGTTTGTCTAAAATAAAAACCACAGTTCTAAATAAAAATAACGGATTTATTTTAAACAGACAAATTAATAAGTTCTACGTTTCAGAATTATTATCACTCTATTTTCCACAAAGAATTGAGAAACCGTTTAGTAAATTTAAAAGTTCCTTTGGCAAGAAATAAAAATATTAATAAAATATATATGAAACTAAAATCAGAGCTCTCTTACTAAAATAAAATAATACAGTTTTAAAATAAAAATCAAATACCACTTGGAAATAACTAAAATAAAAATGTTCACTTCTAAGTTCACTCAAAAAAAAAAAAAAAAAAAAAAAATTAAACTTCTCTTTCCACTAGTTGAACCTTAACTTTCAAATCTTTGCAATTCAGATTACAACTCTCTCAAAACAATTATTAAAGTTTAATAAATTACCAATTAACAATTCACTATAAAACAGTTCCAATTAAATATTAATAAATTACTAAATTTCAAAATTTCAATTAAAGTTATTGACAAAGTTCAATTTTATTTCACTTGAATTTTACTTGCAAGAAAGCAAGTTTGAACCAAATGTAACTTGTATGATTCTATTATGCTCTATTGTTCATCGATAATTGATTATGCAGATTGCTCTGAAGTTTCTATGAATTTAATTATTACCTATAAAAAATACAACAAAATTAATTTAATATCAGATCTGGAAGACTATTTCAATAAAAGGTACAATAAATTTGATGCTTACCTCAAAATCCCCCGCGGAAAAAAATTAAGAAACACGGCGCACTGTAATCAACTTAATACACGAAAATTACCAAAAGAAGGTCGAAAATTATAAGTTGGAGCTTATATACTCCCCCCCTCTAATCAATTCTGCTGGACATCCGCGCTGTTTTCTCATTGGTCCAGCTGTATCAAACAAGGAGAACAATAGCCGTAACAAGACAAGTTCTAATCAATTCAAGGCTGTCAACCGCCTTCCTAAAAATTTAAAACTACCAGTACTAACTTGCCAAAGGATTACATGTTCGTTTTTACCCTGACTTTTCACAATATAATTTAAAATTAAATCCCAATATTTCGTTCCCAAAATTTTAATTTCATTTAAGTGTTAACTAAAAAAATAAACCAATGTAGCTTTAAAAACCGCTACAAAAGTACGTAGATTCAATTTCATAATTTGCATTCTATTAAAACTTCATAAAGAAATATGAAGTTAACAATACACAAAAGTTGAAATTATTTTGTATTATTCATACTCAAAAACTAGCCAAATTTATAAAAGTAAGTAAATTAATTTAACAATATTACTGTAATATACAGAGAGTTCATTATACATATTCACTTCAAACTGCAAATTCGGACGTCGCAACTTTTAGAGGAATACGGAATATGGATTAATCTCTTGTCTATTGGTTTTACAGAGAGAATCGACTGTCTAAAGTTTGCAGAGAAACACAGCGGATTGTGTGTCCAGGGCATCACTTCTGTCTACAAAGTCGCCTTTGAAATCAACTTTACTGTTCCAAGTACTATCAGCAATACACCCTTCCATTAGGCAATGTTTACGGAATTTATAGAGATTTCGTGAAAACAGAATATCCTCCTTGATTAAAAAACTCTAAGAATGCAGGGCGTATTTTAAAACTTAGCAAAGTCAACTTAATGATGTATTCATCTTAAAGTTGTCATAAAACTATCGACAAATCTACGGTCCTAATGGATATTGATGATAGATTTTATAAAAGTTACTTGTAGCAGAGACACCTGTGAAATTACCACTAAAGTGATTGCACATTTTGAGTAGAGTATAAGCTAAAAAATAATAATACTCCAAATATATTGGGAAACCATTAAAGCGGTGCCATTAAAAGTACAGCGTTGTTTTTATTGTTTTCGTCATGCATCCATGTTGCGAAACAGTACTGGATTTTTGTAATTTGTTGTTTGTGATTGGGGTTTAAATGTGTAACAACTTGAGTTATCTTGAACGACGGTGAACGTGATATCATTAATAGGCCTAATATTCATGATGGGGCTTGCCGTGTAGTCTATCGTCATAACGTCTAACGTCCTTTTTTTCGTGTAGAAAGTGATTGTTTTAGTATTATTTGTATTTTTACTATCAACTCTTGTTATATGAATTAGTTAGTCATACCGTTGTTCAAACCATTTCCGTGTAAGTGACGAAAAGTAAAAGTATCATATGATGGGCTTCTGTTTAGTACATAAACAATGTATACAACGCCCAGTACCAATGTTTTTACAGCCTCCAGGATTCACACATAACCTTAGGTTTATTCCCCACTCCCAACGTATTGCATCTCCAGGAACCTTTATTTGCTCCCTCTGATGGATTGAATAACACATCGCTGATCGAATTGTCACATTGTCTGTTTCATATAGTTTTGTTAAAATAAGTTCTTAGAACAAAAACAAAATTACGTTGCAGTGAGTTGGTGATCCAGCCTTTATTCAAATTGGGGTTATAGCCACTATCCTACCTCCGTATACTTGTACCACACTTATTATGTATGTCCAATTTTACCCTTACTCGTAGGATAGGTATATTATTATGAACCTAGAGGCAAAGATAACTATAGAATAGGGCAGCTTGGAGAGATATTATATATACGCCTATTTTTGCAAGCAGTATTGTATTTGTCAAGTCTTCCTGAATCCTCGAAATGAATGTAAGCGACGCCGTAACTAAAGGGTGATTGAAGCGCTTTTGAAACGTAAAACATTTACTCTATGGGAGAGTTTCACCGGCACAACGGAGAGAGCGAACTTTGAGTCGAAGAGAGGTGCCCAGCGTAGCATAACAGTAAGATATCCTAATAATAGCTACGAATGTGCAAGAGAAGGAGTGCATGTCACGAAGGCAAATGTTGTTTTATGTTTTGTCGCATTGTCAAGGGATATTCTATTCTATTCCATATTCTATTCTATTTATTATGTGCGGACATCTTGTTAGTTCTTCTCCTGACTCTCATTGTAGGGTCTCAGCTATATGATTGATATTTTGTTATTATATACATATTCCTTCCATTCCTAGCCATAAAGCTAGTTAAAAGTTGGTTAAAAGTGCATTAGTTCTTTCATGTTTTTACCTTCGGTTTCAATACCTGAAGATTAGGGCAAATACTCGTTCTCAAAAGTAGCTTCTTGTGAAATATAACTTAACTGTTCGAATTGCTTTCAAGCTATCCATCGGCAACAATGGTTTTCATACAAAGTAGCCCATTCTATAAAAGGAAAGTAACCAACTGATTATATACTCGTGTTGTGCACAAGACGGTATTAAAGGGTCATAAAGAGACGAGCCCCCTTTTCGTCTAGATTAAACAAAGTGATAAATGTAGCTGCTTCATAAGAGCTTAAATATATACTTTCCGTTAGTTCAATTTCATTTCTCTGATACTCTTAATTTTACAACTATACTGAATATTACTGGCTGAGTGTTAGTGAACGATGTTGGCAACAAGAAAGTAGCAGCAAAAATTTGCAAACAAACCGAGTAGAATAATATGACATTACAGCCTGTGACATAATTAAAACGTGTAACATAATTAATTGATTAGAGAAACATATCTATCGTGTAGCCTAATATAAAGATATCTAGAGTACTATTTCATCTTAATGCTTTAAGCGTTACAGGAAACGTTATTGATACATATACAAAAAAGCTCTATGATGGTGCACGTCCATCGCTGGAATTTCTGTGTCCGTCATTGAAGTCTTTCACCGGAACAATTTTTAGTTTTCCTGCCGGTAGGCTTGAACAATTCTTTTCTGCGTGATTGTCTGTGTGTCGCACAATATTTCAAGAACGAGATAAGTTATAGAGTGTAACCTTTGCATGCATACTTCTACGTACCTTTTTAGTTTTACTGTTCTAGAAACTGTATTGTACGATTTCCACAGGTCTGATTCTATACAGTTTATTTATTTACATGCTGTATATGGAAATATGTTTCCTCTTTTCCATACAGGCCTAGAAACCAATCACAGAAAGCGATTATAAAAAGCAGATAGGTACTTAAATAGCATTACACTTGTAGATAAAACACTGTTCACATATTAAAATGCTTTAATAATTAGAAATGAAAAAATCAAAAATTAGTGAGCCTCCCACTATACTCTTATTGACCCTACCATTAGACTTTCAAAATTCAACTTTATAAGATAATTCTTAAGCTTAAACAAATTAGAGGAACACAAATATTTTATAATTATCAGTCACCAGCTAAATAGTAGTAATAAGCGATTAGGTATTTCTTGCGGATATTTCTAAATTCATCATAACTATATGATAACACAAAATCAATTAAATGCCAAATAGTCAACAGAAAATTGTATTTACTTCAATATACTTAGCTGTGTATTATTGAGCCGGGGCTCAGTTTGGACAATTTATTTTTGTCTTTTATTTTGCCCACCTCGGCCACTCTTGTCAGTCGGTGGGGGAGGTCACTCCGTCAGAGTATTGATTTTCTGCCTGGTTGGACTGTTTGGTTGAGGTCAGCTGGTTGACCTTGACTAGTTTACCGACCAGCTGTTCACCGGCACCGGCACCGGCTACTGTTCGAGCGGTCAGACACGTTCGGAGAAGCTCTACTGCGTTGCTGTCTGTTCTCTGCTCGTCCCGTTCCACATGGCTGGCTAATTCACCGACTTTCGGCAGGTAATTGTCTTTTTCACTCTCTTTACTTAATTAGTTGGCGGTTTTTCTCTCCCACCCAGACACATATTTTCGTTGATTAGTTATAAGTAGTTTATATATATTATTTTGTAACTGGTGTTCCTCGTGTACGTGTTCGTGTCGCAAAGTGTTCTATCCTGTCTTTCGTACGTTCTAAATTTGTTAATTTATTTTTACTATGCAAGTTAAGTTTTTATATTTTTGCTCTAGTGCTTTCTAACTGATCCGTTCGGCGAACGGAAATTATTTATTCCGTGTACACACTTTGATTTTTTTAGTGTAAGCGAGACGGTACAGACTTTGCAAATTTTTGTTTACCTCGTGTTTTGTGTTGCGTGCAAAATTAGGTGGCAACATTCATGATTTCAATTTTATTATTTAATTATTGCCTTTATAGTTAGCGTGAACTGATTGGAATTTAATTATTGTTATTTGGGAAATAATGTATTGTTATTATTTGTAAATTATATAATATTATTAGGCCTTACCTTACTATTAATATTTAATAGCAAAATGTAAATTATTATAATATTATAATATAATGATTAAAATCCCAGCGAATTATAGTTACAAGTAATTGTTATCACGCTTAATCATTTAGTATGGCTGTTCTAGCCTATAAGTAAATGTTTATATATTTGAAAATTTGTTTTGTTTGTAATATTTAATATTGTCACCAAGTAGTGTATCTTTTTAATACTTGGTGTCTTGAGTTATTTTTAGGAAACCAGTTTTTCAATACTTAAAAGGTACTGTTAGTTACAGATTGTTATTTTTTTTAATTGTTAAATTTAAATATTGTATATATACTTTGGCAAACATAATTAAGTTTTTATTATTTCTCGGGTTGTAGTAAAGTTGTTCTGAATATCTACTGGTTATGTTGGGATTCATTAGGGTCCCCCGTGAGTGCCCGTCAGCGGGACTGGTGCGGGCGAGTCTGCCCGAACAACTGAAAAATTTGAATGCCCGCGCCCTGCCAGCGCTATTGGACCGGCATCCAACCGGAGTGTAGTGCTTCCCATTCATTTCTTCTGGAACAAGGTTGGATTAAAATTTTTTTTTTACTTCTTATACCTGAACTTGCGAGGACTGGGGTGCAGGGAGCGCTGCCAGATGTTAGATCTGGAGGAGGGCCAGTATATTAGCCAGTATTATTTAGTTTAGTTACATGAACTGAAGGGGAGGATTTCATCTTTAATTCGGATTCGTGGAGGCAACTAAGCCCGCCTCCTTCGAAAATTGGCTTTAAATATTTTTTTTTTAATTTTCGGCTACCAACTTGAAACCAAATTATTTTTTAAAAATAGTGGGCCTAGAAATTCTACAACCTTTTCCCTCCCCTCAGTTCATAAAAATTACCAGTTAAAATTTTGCTACTGCCGTACCTGATATTATTGTTATTTAGTATATTATATTATTTATCTTATTATGTTATTGTTTCTATTTATTATGTTTATTGTCTTTATTGGAATTCTAATTGATTGTTGTTTTATTTAGTTATTAAGTTACGCGGTGCACCGTGGTGCTGAAGTAATTGTATTTTGCATGGAAATGTTTGCCACCTATTAATTATATATCATTTACTCGAAATCTTGTCTCTCTTTGTCTCTCTTTCCCACTAGTGGCATGTGATTGTTTTTTTTATGATTTGCTCCGAGTTTGGGAGGGGCACGCTTCCGAGGCCTCCTGTCTTTTTCGCTAACTCGGAACAAAATGGTAGCAGAGCGTGGTTTCGTGTTTTTACCCTCTTGCGGGCCCGGGGTTTTTGTTTTGCCACTGGTGGTGAGAGACATGAGTTGGAGTTGGTAGATTGTGACTTCCTGCGCCTGTACCGTCTCGCTGTGCTAATTTCCGCCGATCGACAGGAAGTGTGTGAACTTGTTTTTATTTATTTTCTGATTATTGTTTACTTGTGTGTTTTTGTTATACTTTGTCATCGTGTTGTTTTTTTCCTGGTTTTGTTCTGGTACGAGCGTAGTGTGTTTTGTTGCGGTATTTTGGTTTTCGCTGCCGTGTTTTCGTGGACGGCAGGAATTCTGGGGACCCTGCTGAGAGTGTTGTTTCACTGCGTTATTTACTTGTCGCCTTAGTTGGTTTGCTTTGTTAGTCGTTGACTTCGAGTCAGTGTGTGTTACTTGTTAGTCCTGTGTCATTTATTTATTTATCATGCCTGTCTCTTTGGTGCCTGAATACTTGTTGAAGGAGGATCTCCATTTTGAGTTGTTGGCTCGTGGGCTTACTCCGGGTTCCGACTGCGAGTCCATGCGGAAGCAACTGCGTGATAATATGGAACTGGACACGACCTGGCCTAGAGATTTGACGTTCCAGAAGCAGAGGCCTATTTTGGAGGCTAAGTTGGAGACGTTTGAGAATAGTCAGGAGGACTGGTTGGAGTCGCCGCCTACTGGCCGAGAAGAGGAGGGCTAGGTATTGTCCCGGCTTACCCATCTACATATGAGGCTGTCCGCTACTTAGAGCCAAGCTTACCAGTTCTGGTGATAAGGAGTGGTTGGAGGAACGCGTCACCTTGGTTGACGGCCTGCTGACTGTACTCGAGAGGGACGAGGGGGGCAAAGGCTCCTGAAAAAAAACTTTGTCTGCGATTGACTCTGCTGCGGCTGTTAAGGGTGAATGCCGATCCCTGGGTCAGTTGTTGCTGATTTTTGATGTGGGCGTGGCGTCGGGGGTGTCTGGTGTGGACGGGGCCCGGGGGCCTGTGACCCAAATGCCTGCTGGATCTGGAGGACTGGGGACTGTGGTGACGGGATCCTTTGTTCAGTATCACAAGCTTCCGAACCCACTTACCCCCGTTGCTGCAGCGACTACCAACGGTGGATGGTCCTAGATTACTGAAGCCTTGCTGCGGTTTCTTTCTGAGATCCTGCGACTGCATGACTTGCCTGGTCTTCAGGGAGCGAGCTTCCTGCATGTCATCTCTCCGTTTTGTAGGCCACCTTTGGGTGACTGTCTGGTTCGAGTTCTCCAGAGGGGTGGTACCCTGGATGATTTTCATAGGGAGGCATTGGATATTTCTTTGTTCCTGGTCAGTTGAGGGAACGTCTCCGTGTGGAGAAATTCTTTAGGCCTCAGGGCAACGGAGAGAGTTTGGCTAAGTTTGTGGCCGAGTGTGAGGGACACTGATAGGGTGTTAAGGCTCAATATCCCCGAAAGTACTGTGGTCACCACCATTCTTGAGGGTCTCAATCCTGAAGAGAGGTCCCGTCTAGTTTTTGCTGGTCGCCTTCCACCTTTTCTGAACTGGACCGTCTGTGCATTGCTTCGCGCAGCGTGCAGTTTGCTGACCGGCAGAGGGCGGAGAGGAACAATCATCGTTCCATCCAGCCCTCCAGGGCTGTCACGGCGTACAGAATCCCCGTGGATGGGCCACATCACTCTGGTGGGCTTCATCCACCCATCTGCTATGCCTGTGGTGAACGAGGTCATACTCGTCGGGAGTGTCCTAGGAGATATCGCACTGGTCCAAAAAACTAGATCAAAGGGGGGTTTTCTCTGAAGTTCCCCCGAGGTCTAAGAAAAAATTTCAAAAAAATAGTACCTGTGCGAAAAATTTGATTAATAGTTTGGACACTATGAGCCTAGCAGAAAAGGGAAAACCTACGGCTTAGGACAGCATCTTCGGTGTGCCCTTATATCAATATCTTAGTGGGAGACTCAGTGCATAAGGCCCTAGTTTTGATTCCGGGTCAGCCTGTAGCCTCATCTCTTCCCGTCTTTTTGAAGCCATTTCAAGGTTAGGTTTTGGTGAAGCACACCGAGGAGTCTTCTTTAACTTGCTGGGCTGCTTCTAATTCCCCTCTTTCCAATTTCGAAGAAGGCTTCAATCAAGTTTAAGGTTGAATATTTTTCATGGGTGTGGAGCTTCCTTGTGGCCCAGGACCTGATATGGATTGTATTTTGGGGGCGGATTTTATTCAAAAGACTGGTTTGGTGCTGGATCTTCAGGCGGGCCAGTCCTTATTTCAAATTCAATCGGCGAGTGTCAGTCCCCTTTTCTGATAAATGCAAATCGACGCCGCAGGTTGTGGAGGTTGGAGTGTGAGGAAGGTTCTGCCCCTGGGGACCCGTTCGGTCACTTGGGATGAGGAGCAAGCTGGGGTTCTCCGTGAGCTTTGCTCAAGATTTCCGGAGGTCCTCACACCCAAGCTCGGTTCTACCCATCTTCTCATTGAATATGAAATTCGTCTGACTGACACTCAGCCAGTACGCTCCCACCCATACAAGTTGGCTCCTCCAAAGATGGAGGCTTATGCGTGGTATCATCAAGGATCTCTCTTGGATCAAGGAGTTTATTGAGCCCTCTAACTCATCGTATGCCAGTCCAGCGTTCTTGGTTCCAAAGCCTAATGGAAAAATCGTATGGTGGTTGACCTAAGAAAACTTAATGCCAAAATTGAAATAGACTCAGTGCCTCTCCCCGATCTCCATTCTGCTTTTGATTGGTTCGGTAAGGCCAAATTTTTCACTATATTTGATTTGAACCAAGCCTATCATCAGATTCCGTTTGAAGAAGGAATCACGTCCTCTGACGGCCTTCTGTGTTCCGTGGAATTTGTATCAGTACCGATCTGTACCTATGGGGCTAGCTGTGGGGCCCAAACGTTAACTAGGTTGCTTGACTCCATCTTCCACGATGTGAAGTTCAAGTATGTCTTTAATTATCTTGATGACCTTCTGGTCTACAGTGAGTCTTTCACAGAACACGTTAAACATCTTGAGGAGGAGGTCTTGGTTAGGTTGGGTAGGGCTTTGGCCTTACAGTCAATCCGAGAAGGTGTCTTACGCCAAGTCTGAAATATCGTTTCTTTCTTGGTCACCTCGTGTCGTCTAGGGGGGTATCTATAGACCCTGCCAGGACCCAAGGCATTCGGGATTTCCCTCCTCCGAAGGATGCCAAGGGTGTTGCCAGATTCATCGGCGATGGTTAATTTCTACCGTAGGTTTATTCCTGACTTTGCCGAGGTGGCCGCCCCTCCTGAACGCCTTAAGAAGGAAAAGACGCAAAGTTCGTTTGGGGTGAAGATCAAGAACGTGCTTTTCAACTGCTTAGGGAGGCCATTATCCAACCTCCTGTGCTGCGAATACCGGACTTTAGTAGGCCCTTCATCTTGCAGACTGACTCCTCATCCTGTGCTGTAGGAGCTGTGCTTTCTCAGAATTCGACGGCGCTCGGCAACCTATAGCTTTTGCATCTAGGACTTTGACCCTTCAGGAAAAGAAATCTTCTATTTATGAGCTGGAGTGTCTGGCGGTCGTTTTTTCGGCATGGATAAGTTTCGGAGGTTCCTAGAGCATTCCGAATTTTCTGCTGGAAACTGACAATCACAGGCTCTTTCCTGGCTATTGGCCCATCCTCGACAACTCGGGAAGATTGGTCGCTGGGTTGTCAAAATTGCGGCCTTTAAATTCAGGGTGCAGCACATTCGCGGTACCCAAAACGTCGTCGCCGATGCTCTATCTTTCTAGAATGAATCATCTACCCAGCGATCCTGTTGATTCTTAAGCACCGTTGTGTGGGAGGACTGTGATGTTGGATTTCCCTGCTGCCTTTGAGAGTTTTGGCTCTCACCAACTTCAAGACCCCGAGTTGTCAAACATCATTGGTGAGCTCCCAGGAGGAGAAGCCCACTCTCCTTACTTCTTGTCCAAGGGTGTCCTCTGCTGTCGTGCCCGAACGCGGAGGTGGTCCTAAGATTGTTCTGCCGAGTGCCCTCATACCGATGGTCTTTTCCTACTTTCATGTTTCTCCCGTGGGCGGTCATTTAGGTATTCACAAGACCATCGCTAAAATCAGAGATAAAGTTTATCTGGAAGAGTATGGACAGAGACATTGCTGGTAGAGTACGAGCTTGTCATCTTTGCTCGGTCAGTAAACCAGCACAAAATACCAAAATTAGGACTTCTTTCCTCCGAGGATGGCGGAGCGGCCTCTTGAAAAGGTGTTCATTGACTATGTGGGGACCCTTTCCCCCGTAGCAAGTCAGGGAACACCTCCCTGCTTGTCGCTGTGGATGCTTTCTCTAAGTTTTGCTGGTTGATTCCTCTTAGGCGAGTGCCACGGCGTCGCTCACCGTCAAGGCACTCAAGTCCCGCCTTCTACAGAATTTTTGGAGTGCCCGCCACCTTCGTCTCAGACAACGGCAACACAATTCGTGTCGAGGGAGTTTCATCGCTTCTGTTTTGGGCATGGAATCAAACATGTTACGACATCTCCTTACTAACCCCCAGCCTTCTCATGCTGAGCGGTTTCAACCGCAATCTCAGAGCCGCCCTCATCGCTTATCACGCTGAGAAACAAACTACCTGGGATTGAAAACCTGAGCTGGCTTCAGTTAGCCTTCAATTCTGCTCTTCACGAAAGTCATGATTCCACGCCTTTCCAGGTCATGTTTTAGTCGTCCCTACTTCTGATCCCTTGTCTAATCTCTGGAGTCTGGATAGTCTTCTACCAGTGCCTGGTACTCACTCCCAATGTGAAGTGACATTTGGGAAGCAGTCAGGGTTAAGCTCCTACAGTCTAGGGAAAGGGTGAGGAGAAAATTCAATAAGGGACGTAATTGCTAACCCCTTCCAGGTGGGGGATCTTGTCTTTTGTAAGGCCCATCCGGTCAGTTCGGCCGTGGATAAACGGGCAGCCAAACTTTGCTATCGGTGGACAGGTCCTCACCGGATTCTTCGTTTTCTCTCCCCAGTTACTGCTGAGTTGGTTGATCCCGTAATCGGGGAGGTTGTGGCGGAAGGCCCACGTTTCTCATCTGAAGGCCTTCCCGTGGTGATACCTCTGGTCATGCTCTGGATACTGGTGCGGCATGCGGGGTGTCCCGGGGACTGATCACCCCTGGGTTTTCCCTGTGGTGTCGTTTTACTCTCTTTCTATTTTCTTCTTTCTCCAAGAGAGGCGCCTCTCAAAATTTCAGGAGGATCGTGTTTTGTCTGCCTCCTGCTCAGGACTTCGTTTCCTGTTAGGGTTCTCGACTTCCCGTTTCCTGTGCCAGAGCTTGTTGGTTCTTCTTTCAGTGGGGGAGAGGTTTTGTTTGGGGTTGCACCCTTTTTAGTGGGGGAGGTTGAGCCGGTGGCTCAGTTTGGACAATTTATTTTTGTCTTTTATTTTGCCCACCTCGGCCACTCTTGTCAGTCGGTGGGGGAGTCACTCCGTCAGAGTATTGATTTTCTGCCTGGTTGGACTGTTTGGTTGAGGTCAGCTGGTTGACCTTGACTAGTTTACCGACCAGCTGTTCACCGGCACCGGCACCGGCTACTGTTCGGAGCGGTCAGACACGTTCGGAGAAGCTACTGCGTTGCTGTCTGTTCTCTGCTCGTCCCGTTCCACATGGCTGGCTAATTCACCGACTTTCGGCAGGTAATTGTCTTTTTCACCCCTCTCTTTACTTAATTAGTTGGCGGTTTTTCTCTCCCACCCAGACACATATTTTCGTTTGATTAGTTTATAAGTAGTTTATATATATTATTTTGTAACTGGTGTTCCTCGTGTACGTGTTCGTGTCGCAAAGTGTTCTATCCTGTCTTTCGTACGTTCTAAATTTGTTAATTTATTTACTATGCAAGTTAAGTTTTTATATTTTTGCTCTAGTGCTTTCTAACTGATCCGTTCGGCGAACGGAAATTATTTTTATTCCGTGTACACACTTTGATTTTTTTAGTGTAAGCGAGGACGGTACAGACTTTGCAAATTTTTGTTACCCTCGTGTTTTGTGTTGCGTGCAAAATTAGGGGTGGCAACATTCATGATTTCAATTTTATTATTTAATTATTGCCTTTATAGTAGCGTGAACTGATTGGAATTTAATTATTGTTATTTGGGAAATAATGTATTGTTATTATTTGTAAATTATATAATTATTATTAGGCCTACCTTACTATTAATATTTAATAGCAAAATGTAAATTATTATAATATTATAATATAATGATTAAAATCCAGCGAATTATAGTTACAAGTAATTGTTATCACGCTTAAATCATTTAGTATGGGCTGTTCTAGCCTATAAGTAAATGTTTATATATTTGAAAAATTTGTTTTGTTTGTAATATTTAATATTGTCACCAAGTAGTGTATCTTTTAATACTTGGTGTCTTGAGTTATTTTTAGGAAACAGTTTTTCAATACTTAAAAGGTACTGTTAGTTACAGATTGTTATTTTTTTTAATTGTTAAATTTAAATATTGTATTATACTTTGGCAAACATTAATTAAGTTTTTATTATTTCTCGGGTTGTAGTAAAGTTGTTCTGAATATCTACTGGTTATGTTGGGATTCATTAGGGTCCCCGTGAGTGCCGTCAAGCGGGACTGGTGCGGCGAGTCTGCCCGAACAACTGAAAAATTGAATGCCCGCGCCCTGCCAGCGCTATTGGACCGGCATCCAACCGGAGTGTAGTGCTCCCATTCATTTCTTCTGGAACAAGGTTGGATTAAAATTTTTTTTTACTTCTTATACTGAACTTGCGAGGACTGGGGTGCAGGGAGCGCTGCCAGATGTTAGATCTGGAGGAGGGCCAGTATATTAGCCAGTATTATTTAGTTTAGTTACATGAACTGAAGGGGAGGATTTCATCTTTAATTCGGATTCGTGGAGGCAACTAAGCCCCGCCTCCTTCGAAAATTGGCTTTAAATATTTTTTTTTTAATTTTCGGCTACCAACTTGAAACCAAATTATTTTTTAAAAATAGTGGGCCTAGAAAAATTCTACAACCTTTTCCCTCCCCTCAAGTTCATAAAAATTACCAGTTAAAATTTTGCTACTGCCGTACCTGATATTATGTTATTTAGTATATTATTATATTATTTATTTATTATGTTATTGTTTTCTATTTATTATGTTATTGTCTTTATTGGAATTCTATTGATTGTTGTTATTTAGTTATTAAGTTACGCGGTGCACCGTGGTGCTGAAGTAATTGTATTTTGCATGGAAATGTTTGCCACCTATTAATTATATATCATTTACTCGAAATCTTGTCTCTCTTTGTCTCTCTTCCCACTAGTTGGCATGTGATTGTTTTTTTTTTTATGATTTGCTCCGAGTTTGGGAGGGGCACGCTTCCGAGGCCTCCTGTCTTTTTTCGCTAACTCGGAACATTATGTAAAATAAAAATTATATATGGTTTCATGCAACATACAGTAGAAAACTATTTCACCTATCTTTAATTGGTACAGAATTTTAACTTTTAGTTAACGTTCGATTTGAAACAGTTCTAATAATTGGAAATTACTGGCCATTGAAACTAATTAACCAGTAATTCCAGTAATTTTATTAAGGACCGTTGTGACTTATTGAAATATTATCACTGTTCGTTCGTACGTTCATATGTACGATAACATACTATTGATATACATGTTCTTAGGGCTTGAAACTTTGTATATAAGTTCCTCTCGGTCGAAGAAAGACCAAGATATTGATATTGAGATCAAAAAGTTAAGGATTTAAGATTATATTTTCACTGTTAAAACTACTTTTCAAGTAAGTACTCATTTTTGTTTTTTTTTTAATATAAAACAAGGGATTATGTTTAAGACTGGAATTTAGTAATATAACAGGATATTTTCACATAACTGTTAAAGGTTTGTTGTGAGTAGTTTATTGCTAGTCTATCTGTAGTGAATGGTCATAATGGCTGCCTTGTAGACTGACCATCTGCCGGGGCATTTCTCCCATGCCAATAGGATAGATGATGCCCCACGTGAATTCGGGACAAATGACCCTCACAAAAAACATTTAGGGGGTGTTTCTCCAGCACTTGTAATCTCTCAAGCTTGAATTTGGAAACTGAAGAAGAATGTACATATGAATGGTTTACTTCTTCCAAAAATAATATTTGTTTAACAGTCCCGCATTTAAAGTCTAGTGTTTAAAATTACCATAACAGTACTGGAGCTACCCATGGTAAGTGGACAAGATCAATCAATCAATCAATTAAGAGAGGCTCTCACCAGACTGCAAGCAGGGGACATTGGTGTTAATGAGGCCGCTAGGTACTATGGTATTCCCTCTCGAACGCTTCGTCGTCGAAGACAGCCGAGTAATAGAATGAAAATTTATAGGGCCCCAACGTGTTGAAAATGAGATACGTCTTGTGAAATATATTCAGCGTTTGGAAAAATCAGAATTTGCACCAGGTCAAGAATATCTTTTAAATTTTCCGAAAAGCTTGGCCTTAAGCATCGTTTTAAATCTGATATGGCTGGATATGATTGGCTTAATTCTTTTTCAAGGTGGAACTCAGAGCTAGGTGTGAGACATGACCAAGTCTGTAGCAAGAAGTAAAGGGATAAGCAGAGAAAGTGTCGGTTATTTCTTTCAAAACCTGTCAGAAAAATATGAAAAATCTTACAAAATTCAATATTTTGGGAAAAAATATGTTTTCGTATTAATTTTATTACGCTCTTATTACTGCCCAGTAATTGTTACGTTTATTTACCAAGTTATAGGCCTCTTATAATCCTGACGATTTTTATGACGTAAATTTCTTACATGGGGCATTAATCCTGGACATCCCGGACTTACCTTACCTTCGTCCATGGACGATCATTATTGATTTTAGGGTAAACAGGTTTACAGTCCGTTTGCATATATGTCCATTACCCATATGTGCTTTACCTGTTACGTTGCACCATTACCTTGTGTGGATCTTGCAATATTCTGTTATATTTGTAATTATTATGTCTTCCTGTAGTTTACCGATTGCAAAAGAACAAAATTAATAACATGCTGAAATATAAAAACTATTAGGCCGCCAAATTAGCCTGGGCCAATTGTGAAAAACAAGAAGCTTTTTTGTTTTACTTGGTAGTTTATTTTATTTTTATTTCGTAATAATTATTAAATTCTTATAGGTTTTGTTTTCCAATGTTTATAATGGAATAATGTTAAACAATATTACATTATTTCCTATGATAGGAACTTTTAAAGTAATAGTGATATTTTTTTGATTTGGGGAAATTAATTACAGAATAAATAGCCTATTAAAAAAATATTATTTTTCACAAATAGTAATATTATTCCACTTGAATATCGACGTGTTATACCAAAAATCTTTCCAAAACTCAATGTACAATCTTCGTTAATACGTAAATAAAATATCAATATTGGGCCATTTCATTAAAGACTTCTTTGCAATGGCAGAGTAAAATAATAACATGATAATAAAAAGCCACATAAGTGTTTTAAGCATACATCTCAAGAAATCTCTAAGGAATTTTGAAGTGATTTCCAAACATGTTATAGCAATAATAAAATCAAGCGTTAATGAATTTCCTCTCAGCTCCGCTCCCAACTCTAATGCTACAATGCTCTGTACAACTCGAATGTTACAATGCTCCAGTCGGCAGTTTCCCTCAAGCAATTACCTAATTGGAAATTCGGCGTCTAGACCAAAAATAGTCGGATAAAGACTCAGCTGAAGTGAAAGGCGTCTCACTTCATTTTGTTCGAAACTTTTTGTTTGCTGGCGTTTACGATCTTGGGCCTCGCACATTTACGTCACTTTCTTCAATTAACCCTATACGTGGTTTACATTCTCAAATAATTTTAAGACTGTATAAAAACCAGAGTGGCAAGAACCAAAATCTACAGCCATTTCTTACAAACCACATACTTACAGAATAATATAAAGTTTTATTTTGCACTGTACTAACAATAAAACGTAACAATTTATTGAAAGTCTAAATGGTGATATGTGACTAAATTATTGATTTTTAGTTTTCGATTATTCTTACGTTATTTCTGGGTCTACTATAACTTAGTAAAGGTAACGATTGATTAAGGATGTTTTATTTGCGTAATATATAAGCAATTTACAACAACAATTTTTAAAAGCCTTAAAAATGGTTTTACACTAATAAAATGTATTTATGAAAAGATAATTATCTGTTTTATTAAACATTATTATAACGATATATAATAGTCCTAAAGCAAACTAAAACAATTTTATATTGAGTAGTTTATAAGTATCTTAATTCGCAATAACCATAAACTGTTAGCTACTTTTTTCTCACAATAAAGTGACACTCTAGTTGGCAAGGTTTAACATCACTAACAAGATGTATTATTGGTATTGAATATTTATAGCCACTTTACATGATTGGCTATGAAATTTACTTGGATGTCTAGTCAAAGCCTCGGAAGTTGACTGTGCAACATCTCGTTCACGGACCGGAATTTTCAAATTAGAACTTAGAGGTGTGTTGATATTTAGAAGAATAACTTTGTGAATGGTTGCTGTTAAAATTATGTACACGAAAACAGTATTTTATAGATATATCAATTTAATTAATCTTTTATTTCTGCTACATGCTTTTGAGTTCGCATGTTAAAATTCCGTGCACTTTCCTTACTGCAAGAGCGCCAGCCATCTTGATTTTAACTCCTTAAGAACAGTGTTATGATTCAAATACTTTTATACCCTTATTTTGGATATAGAATTATGAGATATGTCTTAATTTAAATATAAAATAATTACGCATCAAAACACTTTCTTAGTTTTTCCGATATTTTTATAGAAAACATAAAACTTTTATTTTATAATGTAAATATTAAAAAAGTGTACAATTACAAATAAGAGTTTGAATATATATTCTGTCTTTAAAATGAGATATGAACCATAATTCTACGACCAAAATACGGTAACAAAACTTTGAGATTTACCGTTAGACGTATAGTGTAAACACAGTTCGTTTCAGTACATCTCGCTCTTGACGTTACTATGTTACTTAACAATGGGTCTAAAAAAATGGATTTAAAAATATTACAAAACTAAATTCCTAAAGAAGTGTTAAAACTTGGCTTTTAAGTATGGACAGGAGCATACGTGGTGTATCTGTTAACTATTATTCAATAAGTAATTTGTTTTCTCTTATAGTGTATGTTACTGTGGTACGTAAATATGGTAGTGTACTAAGTTTCTTTAAAATAGGCGTGCTTCAGTGTATTATTTAAAACCATTAATATTTATCATTTTGGTTTTGCCGGTCTGTGGCAATGTTTAAACATATATGTATTTTCTTTAAAATAAGTATATTCTGTTTATTTTTAAATTCACGAAGGGTAAGTTTAAGTTTCGTTAATTCTGTTTGGTAAGCCATAAAGAGTGTAACAATAAATTAATTTATGAGATTAGTTAATTAATTAATTTATTTTTAATTAATTAATTAGATTAATTTATGGGATATAAATAGTTATAGTGTCTGCAACCGCAAATGAACTCTTTATCTAAATGAACTTATCTGATGGAATCATTCATCAGGCTTTGCCTTTGGGACCCTATTTTCCCATTAAAATTATATTTGATATCATAGCAGAATTTTATATTATCCTAGTATACGTTTGTAATACTCATATGATATTGTCTTGCTAATAATATTTGCGCGTTTTTTGGAAATGAATCATTCATTCAATTATTCATTTTTCTAAAAATGTCATACATTCAAATAATTATATTATACTTAATATGTTAGAAAGAGTAAACAACAGCCTTTGTGACTCAGTCGGAGGAAGTAGGTAGGCTGAAATATCATTAATTTATTCTCATGGGATGTACATGTACTTAATATCTAGAAAACTGGTCAAGATACAACAAACAGTTCATGAAAAATGTTATAAACATTCCAGAATACTTTTGATTTCAACGGCCACCATAATGGATCGAAATAGAAGACCAAGCTGGAAAATGAACTTAGCCAAGATATTAAAATCATAAGTTTTTGTACCGCGTTTGAACTTGTAGGAATATTCTTATGGGATTTACATGTAATTAATAAACGTACATGTTATTCTAGAAGCATTGTGTCAGAAAAAAGATTACAGTAAACCTTCAAAACTTGTATACGAATATTATGTAAATTTCGGTCTCAATGATTGTACCGTGATTGTTAAATTGAAATGTGCATAGTATCAATCAGGAATAATTTTCATTCCTATACATATTTTTAAGTCACATCAACAAAATTGTATATTTTAATGAATTATTATATTTTTTTATATCATTCATAATGTTTCACAGGTAATCTAACACTTGGAGAAGCGTTGAGTTTTTCTTCAAACCATCAGAGGGAGAAAATAAAGGTTCCTGGAGATCCAGTACGTTGGGAGTGTGGAATAAACCCAAGGTTATGTGTGAATTCTGGAGGCTGTAAACAAACATTGATACTGGGCGTTGTATACATTGTTTATGTACTAAATCTATGTTTGATTTAGACCTGAAGCCTACAATATGATACTTTTGCTTTTTATGTCCTAAGCGGAAATGGTGAGAATAACGATATGACTATGATATTCATATGACAAGAGTTTCTAGTAAAAATAAGAATAATACTAATTCATTTAATTTCTACACGAAAAAAAGACGTTGGCTTTTATGACGATAGACTATACGTCATGAATATTAGGCCTATTAATGATGTTGCTAATTATTTCGTTATAATTGTTACGGACAACTCAAGTTGTTATTACTTTAAACATCAATTATAAACTTGAAATTACAAAAACCCCAATGCTTGTCCAAACAAGGTTGCATGGCGAAGAGACCAGACACAATATTGTCCTTTCTCAGACAGACAGCTTTAATAGCTTATCAATATATTTGGACTATTATTATTTTCGCAGCTTATACTCTACTTAAAATATGCAATTACCATAGTGATAATAACACAGGTGTCTCTGTTAAAAGCAACTTGAGGCTTATAAAATCTATCGTCAATAACTACTAACACCTTAGATGTGTAGATAGTTTTATGACAACTTTAAGATGATAAAATTATAATATAAAATTAATTTGTAAAAGCAAAACTCTATAGGATCTTTTTATCAAGAGTTTAACATGGCTGAGCAGGCAGTAGGAAGAGACAGACAAAAAATAACACGGTTTAAGAAATGCTTACCAGGCAGTTTCTTTAACTTTGTTTTTCACATATTCCTCTGAGTTAAAGGCTGCTATAAAGCTCATCCAAATCGCTTAGATGGATATGCATCATCATCCATCTTGATGCTGCCTATGTAGAAATGAAATTACACGTAAAATTTGAATCTGTAGGTCTCATAATTCTTCAGGTACCGTGCAGTCGTTCTTCAGTGGACAGAAAGACAGAACTGAAATTCTGTCTACATCCATGTCACTAACAAAGCTACTGATGATGTTCACTTTAGTTTAGGATTTAGTCCAAGCATTAGAATAATTATTCATTTGAGGGAGATATTATAATGCAAATCTCTAAACGCAACGTTACTTCTATTTCTTATTATCAATAGTATGTCGGAAGCAAATCCTGTTACTTTCACAATTACAATACCAAATTGAAAATATGCTTTTTGTAATATGTTTTTTTTAAACTTGGAATTAACAGCTTAATTTACTTAAAAAAGTTTAGGCTTAACGTTTGACAGATATGAATTATGTTTTGATATTGACCTTATAGCAGTGGATAATGGATAAAGATAGGAAAAGACGTGGCTGTATGGAGGAACTTGTTCAACATTGTGAAGCCAACGATTTTAAATAAAAAATTCTGTTTTGTAGGTTACTTTATCCTGAAGTGTCATATAAACAATGTTCCATTGAAAGACACACAGGTTATGACATAAACATGTCATTAAGTTCTGGGAATGATGACATGTAAATATAGAGTGTTTTTTTTTTTTTTTTTTTTTTTTTTTTTTTTTTTTTTTTTAACAGAGGGCCAGGTTTCCTAGGCCTGTTAGTTGCCTCTCAGCCATCCGGCTTATTGTGCACCCTCTCCCAGGTTTAAGCTGTATCAAATCCCAGGCCTTTACAAAACCATGAGATCTTCTAAACAATGCTTTCCTGTTCCAACCCCTCTTCCGTATGCATAAGAACACCTAGGGATCTTGAGCGTTTGCTCTGTAATGCCGGACATTCAAATATGACGTGCTTGGCTGTTTCGTCAGCCTCGCCACATTTCCTGCACAGTGTTTCCTGAACTGGAATACCTATTCTGTTCAGGTGACTTCGGAATATCCAATGACCTGTTATAAAACCAGTCACCTTTCTGATCTCCGTTCTACTCATTCTAAGGGCATCTGCTGCAATGTTCCTTGATGGTCCCTTGAGCATCCGCTTTGCCTGTACATTCCCCTCAGTGTTTCTCCAATGTTGTAGGTGTTTGTTAGCCATCCACTTGGTAACTGATCTACGTGCTAAGTTATATGAGACCCCACACGTTGGTTCAGGACCGGTAAGAAGACGGTTGGCTCCCAAGTTAGCGCAACCGTCTGCCCCTTCATTTCCTGTGATTCCTCTATGTCCAGGCACCCAAGTTAGAATAACTTTATTGGTTTTCGCCAGCAATTTCAAGACCTTATGGCATTCCCAGACTGCCTTCGAATTACAGTCATGGTTGGCCAAGGCCTGCAGAGCAGCCTTGCTGTCCGAGTTAATGTAGATGTTTTTGCCTTTGTAGCCCCTTTCCACATTAAATCTTGCACATTCTGCAAGGGCTGTAACTTCAGCCTGTAAGACAGTTGCCAGTTTACCTAGGCTAAAGCTTAAGTTAACCCTCGGTCTGGCTCCCCAGACCCCTGCCCCAGTACCCTTCAGAGTCTTTGACCCGTCCGTGTACCAGGTTAGAGCCTTCTTCATGTAGTCAGGCTCACCTTTTGACCATTCCTTCCTCTCAACAATGTTGACTTGAAATGGTTTTTCCCAGTCCGTAACCTTTGCCATTCTGTCAGACATCATTCTGTTAGAATATCCAGTTTGAGAATGTCAACGATCTTGGAGTGCTTACTAGCATGGTGACAATGCCAGTTCCCATTGCACTTCAGTCTGTAGGCAGCCATCCTAGCCTCTCCTATGACGAATATGTCTAGGGGTGGGAGATTTAGCACTACTTCCATAGCAGCGGTTGGTGTTCCTCTCATGGCACCCGTTGTCCCCAAGCACGCCAACCGCTGTACCTTTGACAGGTTTTTTGCGGCAGTCACCTGTTGGACTTTTGGCCACCATACCACTGAGCCATACACCATCATTGGCCTAATGACTCTGGTGTACAGCCAGTGTGACATGTCGGGTCTAAGCCCCCATGTGCATCCAACTGCACGTCTCACCATCATCAATGTAGTCTGAGATCGTCTGATTATGTATTCCAGATGACAATTCCAGGTGAGTTTATCATCCAGTTTGACACCTAGATATTTGAACTCTCTGCTTAACTGTATCTGCCCCCCACATAGGACTGGCTGTGTGATTTCCAGTTTCCTTCTTCTTGTAAATGGTATCATGACGGTCTTCGAAGGATTTACTACAAGTCCTTCTTCGTCACACCATCGCTCCACAATGGCTAGTGCTCTCTGCATCATTTCCAGACACGTTACCATATGCTTACCTCTTATGAGTATAACAACATCATCTGCATAGGCTTGAGCATACATACCCTGTTCATTCAGAGTCCAGAGTAAGTCATCCACAACTATGTTCCACAGGCTTGGTGATAATACACCTCCTTGTGGACATCCTCGCTGCGTTTTGACCTCTCTTGTGATTCCGCACAGAGATGCCTGTGCTCTTCTGCTCTTAAGCATGTTACTTATCCACCTAACAACAGTTTTCTCCGTACCCCTGGATGTAAGCTTAGACACTATAGAGTGAGTACTCGTATTATCAAAAGCTCCTTCTATGTCCAGGAACACTGCTAAAGCTATTTCCTTTTGTTCAATAGCTTGCTCAATCTTGCCAACCAGACAGTGTAGGGCTGTTTCACAAGATTTACCTTTCTGATAGGCATGTTGATTTGGATGTAAGGGACGATTGATGAGGACTGTGTCCCTTAAATGCCTATCCAGAACCTTCTCCATGGTCTTGACAAAGAAGGATGTTAGGCTTATTGGTCTATAAGCCTTTGCAACCTCATAGGAGGGTTAGCCTGGCTTCGGGATAAATATAACCCTAGAGGTCCTCCAAGATGAGGGTATGACTCCTGTCGCTAGACTAGTTCTAAACAGTCGTAGGAGCAGGGGTATCACCAAGTCCCCACTCTCCTGCAGTAAAGCGGGAAAAATGCCATCGGTACCTGGTGATTTGAACGGCTTAAAAGACTCCAAGGCCCGTTTTATCCCTAAGTAGTTGATGACAGTCTTTGCACAGTTCCAGTCCACCTTAGACGAGCTATCTCTAGGTTCTCGCCGCCATTCACTAACAACTGTTTCACTGGTTTGAAACGATACTGGGAAGTGTGTATTCAGTAAACACTGAAGAGTCTCCTCAGGATCCTTGATGTGAGTCCCATCTTCCCTAAGTATAGTACCCACCGCATTTGTGGGGCTTCGAGCTAGGACTTTTTGGAGTTTTGCGCAGTCAGGAGCCTTATCAATACTCTGACAGAATTCTCTCCACGAGTTTCTCTTAGCTCTTCTCACCTCTTTATTGTACTCTGTTAGGGCAGCAGAGTACCTATCCCAGTTCCCTGCACGTTTGCATGTATTATATGCTCTGCGAAGGTTTTTCCTCAAGGTTTCCAGCCCCTGGTTCCACCAACATGCTTTTTCTCCTTGAGTTTTTCTCAATCACGGGGCAGGCTTTGTGGTACGATTCTATCATGGCGTTTTTCAAAGAGTGCGCCATGTCCTCGACCCCTTGCCCCTGATACCCATTTTCCCTTACTAGATTGTTTTTTAGCTCTGCATTGAAAGCTACCCAATCTGTTTTCTTTGGGTTTCTATAGGTCTCCTTTATTTTATACGACCTCATGTCAAAGGAGATATACTTATGATCTGAAGCAGATGCTTCATCTAGCACACTCCAGTTTAAAACTTTAGTTGCAATATAGTTGCTAGTCAGAGTTATATCTAAGACCTCTTCTCTTACCCCTGTACCTCTTCTTTGTACAAAAGTAGGTTTACGGCCTTGATTCATAATAACTAAGTTAGATTCTACTATGAAATTCAAGAGGCACTCACCCCGATTGTTGATGTTGCTGCTCCCCCAAGCGGTGTGGTGGGCATTCGCGTCACAACCGACAATCAGGTGCCTCCGCGTAAGGGTTCCGAACTCCACAATCCGCCTCATCTCCGCAGTTGGCGGTGGTTCTGGAGAATCGTATGGGAGGTAAACTGATGCAAACAGGATTCTGATGTTGCCATCACCTGACTGCAAGTGAACCTCTGTCACGGCTGTGTCTCTATAACACATTTGTGCCATTTTTAGTGATTTGATTTTGTTACTGACATATATACATGCTCTAGGGTTGTTACTGCCAGAATCATATATCAAATTACCTTTAGCGGTGCTCATCCCCATCACACGGCTGCCAATGGTCCATGGTTCTTGGACCAGGACCACGCCTATGTCGTCAGCCAGGATCTTCTGGCAGAGTGTTGCCGTAGCTGCTCTGCTGTGGTGTAAGTTTATCTGGAGCACCGCTGTCATCCACTATTGATCATTACCTCCCTGCAGCTTGAAGGTGATCCTGTCACTGCCCAAAAATGGGCGCATCGCCAGAGTCTTCAGCTTCTTCAGGGAGTCTTCGTCCACATGAAGGACCAGGAATTCGCCGTTGGTACTAGATTTCCCTCCAACAGCATAGAGTGTTGGGTAAGAGGCAAACCTTGTATAGTAGTTACTGTTACTGTTGACAGATGGCTCTGTTACAAGTGATGTATGTGACGTCACGACTAAGCCTAATATAACGTCCTCACTTGCCAAACCGTTAGTAACCGTTATTCCATATAACAGCAGACAATAGATATAGACTACTTTCAAGTTCTCCAAAAAGCTCAGACTTAAAAGCTTATTTCTAAAACCCCCTCCCATCAATAGTTTTTAATGAGGGGAAATATTTTAAACAGATTATTATATTAAATATATTATAAAACCTACTTTTCCTTACACAATAATGTGCAGGTGATCTTACATTCTATAAAATGCAAAACAATGGTCTTAAATATTCTAAGATTTAGCCAGTATTTGGGAATAAAACAAATATTTTAAAACATTATTGAGATATTAGATCAAAAGTAATTGAGATAGTTTGTCAGAAATGCTCTAAGTTTAAAAAATAAATTCTGTAATTGGAATTACCAGTGTCAAAAATATAGGAAATATTCACCCATATAAAATGGAATACAGCATTAGCACAAAAATGGTATTTTATGAGTAAAATATGTGGAAACATACTAATTATGAATAAAACTAAAGATAAACTTTATTTGAATCTAGAAATAACACATATAGACTATACCTGAAATATCTTATGTTGTTTTTATAGATGCATACATTTTTTTTAATCATACATAATGTTATTTTAAAAGTTAAATTGCTTTTAATTCAATTGGAGTGATAAATTACGTTATTTCATTGTTACATACAAATGTGTTCTAGAGTTGTTTCGATATAATAATTTTTAGTGCTTCAAAGTACAAACCGTTTGCTAAATAACCGTTTGTTCTTGTTTTTCGATAATTTTGTAATGAAATTAAATTAAAACGGACTCATTTACTAGTCTTATGCGTACGCAGTAGCCAGTAGGGTTTACCAATTCCAATAATAAATAACGCATAAGTAAAAAGTAAACAAAACAGTATATTACAATATCACTATTAATGTAATGTTAGTTTTTATTATAATGGTGAAACCAAAACAATCACACGTTACTATTGATGCAATATAGAAGTAAGCTAATACCACAGGGTGTTTGATGAGTCAATACCCAATTTTGTGTTAGCTGTATTCAATTAGAAAAAATTAAATAAAATATAAGGACCTGTTGAACTATAGTTCCAATATTTATAAGGAATGAACCTGAAAAATTAATTTTTTTTAATACCAATTACAATTTTCAGCACAACAAATAATATATTTCATATAAAATATAAGATGGATAAATGGATATTTAAAAAAAACGCCCTTTATGCGTAAAGCAAATTTTTAAATGACTTGCTAATTTCACCACACCACTTCCCGAGTAGGAAAAAAATAAAATAAATTAAAATTTGACATATGTATATAATTTACTTAACGTAAAACGTAGGGATAAATTTTATATGAGAATAAGTGAATTCATATATATATATATATATATATATATATATATATATATATTGGAAAAAGTGACTGTAATTCAAAAAATGTAATATACCAAATTAATTGTAAGTTTTGCTCCAAACAATATATTGGCCAAACATCGAACCATTTAAGAATCCGTATGACAGGGCATAGGTTTGACATTTTCCATAAAGATGAAGATAAACCATTGGCAAGACATTGTATAGATCATAAACAAGACAAAATTGAAGAGTGTTTTAAATTAAAAGGAATACACAAACTACCACAATGCCCGGATGAAAACTACAACAGATTAAAATTAAAGCACATGGAGCAAGCTCATCAAATTATGTTGAAAACAAAAAATCCATTTGGTCTAAATTTAAGATAACTTTTTAAATAATTTTAATACATTTGAAATTTTGCATAAATTACAATTTGTATTCCACCCTTTATAAAATAAACTGTTCCATAAAGATTGAATTAGAAAAATTTCTCGTCAGCTGGACTTTCTCAAATGTTATGCACTGTGTTTACATTTATGTTTTCTTAATTCTTGTTTACGTGTTATATTTTTGTATTAATTTTTATTTAAAACTTCCTGAAGACGGGGGTATTAAATCCCCCGAAATATAGAAGTGAAAAATAGTTCTTTTATTTTCTTCTATTCAATACAGTGAATAGTATATATATTTTATACTTCAGTTTATATAACAACCGAAATAAACGTTATAAGAACTAATAAATGTCTGTATTTCTACCATATGTATAAAAAATACCACAAAAGCATCACCAAAATGTATTTAATGCTGTATATAATTGGAATAAAAATATTAATACCAGCTATAATTTATTTTTGTTGAGCATCTAGTACAAAATGGACCAAAAATTGGATGAGTATAACTGATGTGAATGCGACATATATATACTGTTAGTGGGTCTTAAATGATGCTATTCAAATTTGTGTCTCATTCAAAATGCCTAAATATTATCCAAAATGCAGAATGATCATTATTAGTTTGTTAAGGGGCAATCGTCATATTCAATTAACAGACAATTAGAGAGCTTAACTGATTAGCTATAACGGGAATTTAATATATTGGTACAGCCAATGAACTAAATTAATGAACAGAAGCAAAGAATGAAGGGTAATGAGGCGGATTTCGTCGGTAAAAAAAAACAAGCGACGCTGATTGAAATGTTTGTCTGCTGTTCACTTTACTAATTTTGTTTTTTACATCATGATATACACACTAATTTACAAAACATCTATCTTTATCCTAATAAATATAAACCATAAAATAAGGTAAAAAAAACTTAACAACAAAACAAAATAATATTAAAGTATGTTTGGTATATTGTGATAAATTTTCATTTCAGAACATTTTTTTAATTTTGTTAAGTACAGAATTTGTATGATCGAAATTAAAATTTCCTGTTTTGTTTTAAAATTATTATGTTTTGGGCCGGAAACCAGATTTTCAATCAATCAATCAATCGAATATTATTTTACTTTTTAAATATTTATAACAATCTTTGGATTTGAAGTCAGACCTTGGAAATAAAACAGTTTATCCACTCTTTATGTAACGAAACAAGCAATATCATAGCCGGAGATATGTGAGTATAGTGCGGTAGGATGGATCCAACATAGTCCTTTGTGTTCCCTAGATCGAATTAAAAATTAATTAGAAAAGTATAATAAATATTCGAAAAGCCGATCTAGTCAGCCCTTGGTACTTTTGCAAATACCTGTGAGTTGAGCACATCAGCTCTTGGTACTCAAAGGGTTAATACAAAAAACAACTCTTAAGTCCTAGGTTTAAATAATTTTAATATAAATATCCAAGACCTTCATAGTCAGCACTTGAAAATAAAACAGTTTATCCATTCTTTATGTAACGAAGCACGCAAAACCGAATTCGGAGATATGCGAGTATAGTGCGGTTGGTAGGATCCAAGATGGTCAGTTCTCTAGAACGAATTAAAAGGTTATTAGAAACTGTAGAAATTTTGCCAAAATAGAAACCTAAAAAAGATTAAAGAATATATGATATATCAGTATGAAATGTACTTAAAGTCTTGAAAAAGCTTTTGTAATACATATATTTTGTTAAAATTGATTAATTATTAATTAGCCTATTTTTCAAAACATAATAAATTTTAAATTCTCTTACAATAACATTGTTTAAGCAAAGAGCTAGTAAACTATACACACTATTAAATACCTTATATTAATTAAACATATGACTGTCTATTAATGAGTTGTAGGCAAACTAAATATTTTAAGAAGAAGAAATGGAACCTATAATACTTTTTATTCAAGCAGGAACTTGGAAGAAGTTGTTTAAATATTTCAATTATACTTAAAGATGGTGATTTTTCGCCAGCTGAAATAATCCTACGTTGAAGATTGGGCTCCTTCACATTTGCATTTTTATTAAAACTGTCTTAGTAAATAAAAACTCCTAATACACACAGTGCAAATAATGATGATATTTTTATAGAAATATTTAAATTTGAAGTTCAGACTTGTGGATTAACAAATCTCATATTTATTTCTAGCAGTGAATCTGGTCGTTATGTTCGTTTAAGACGCGAGAAACGAATTGTATATTATAAAAAAAACAACATAGATTTTATAACTATTGTAGATATAATTTTTATTAAGAAAGTAACCATCCTCTCCTCTCCCTAGAATATCAGTTTATGTGGAGTTTCAAGTAATTGGAGGATGCCGATGAATTAGAAATACTGAATGGTTGGCAGAGGAAACACAATTTTTACAACAAACATTTCCCATCATTCAGTGGTACAAAACATCAGTAATTCTACGTTTCGGTATCTGCAATCTGATTTCTTCCTCAGGTGGATGTCGAAAGTAACACATATATACAATCTAAGTTAAAATAAACTAAACTTACAAGAACTTTTTGATACAAATAAGCCAAGAATCACAACAAATAATGTTTGTGTCAACTCCATGCGTGTTATCTTTTTAAACGTGCAGATAATAAAAAATACACAAATTAATGTAACCGAAATAAATAATACAGGTCAAAATATGTCTGCAATAGACGACCAACCACTAAACACTGACCACAGCTTAATTTAAACTAGTTTACTATTGTAATCTGAAGAGGCTAGAAAAAATATGCACTTTATAAGAAAGTAACACAATTTTTCGTGAATTTGATACAAAACTTCCATTTAAGAAAGGATACTTTCAACGCTAAATGAAGTAAGCGTTGAATGATTTAAAGTTTTGCCATACTTAAAAATTTACCAGACACAAAATAGTTGTATGAAATAAATCAATTGGTGACTCAGTGTAAGTTGTGTGTGTGTGTGTGTGTGTGTGTGCGTGCGTGTGTGTGTGTGTGTGTGTGTGTGTGTGGTCCGTCTGTCTATATAGACAATAATTTAATAATGAGTTTACTACCAGTTGTTAAATATGCCCTACATTCTTTGAGTTTTCTTAACAAGGAGGATATTCTGTTTTCACGAAATCTCCATAATTTCGGTAAACATTGCCTGATGGAAGTTTATTGCTGATAGCACTTGGAGCAGTAGTCGATTTCAAAGGCGACTTTGTATACAGAAGTGATGCCCTGGACACACAATCCTCTGTGTTTCTCTGCAAACTTTAGACAGTCGATTCTCTCTATCAAACCAATAGAGAAGAGATTAGTCCATATGTATTCCTCTCAAATTGGCGGAGTTCGGATCTGTTGTCCGAAGTGTATATGTATAGTGAACTATCTGTATATTACAGTAATATTGTTAGCTTAATTTACTTGGTTTTATAACTTAGGCTGGTTTGTAAGTATGAATAACATACGAATAATACAAAATAACTTCAAAGTTTGTGTATTGTTGACTTCATATTACGTTATGAATGTTTAATAGAATGCTAATTATGAAATTTAATCTACGTTCTTAATAGTAATATAACATGTTAAATGGATATTTAATAAATAGTAAAAGTATAACATTCAATTAATTTAGATTGACGCCATTTCATTTAAGATATTAATTATTAAAGTCTATTAATAGAAATTTAGGATTGTTGTTTTACTAACATTTTGATTTCTATCATTGTTTTAATTCTTACTGGCTAAAGTAAATAAATGTCTAACATTAGGATCATTGGACATTGCTTCACAAAATTATTATTATTTTTATTATATTAAATCCTCAGAACTGTTGCTTTTATTTTTCCAATATATATATATATATATATATATATATATATATATATATATATATATATCAGTTTTCAATAGTTTTGTATTGTACAGTTTAATATTGTTTGAATACAACGTAAACAACATACGTTAGAAAATATATTTTCCTGTTGATAGATGGCATTATTTAAATCAAAGACATCTGTTAGTCAATCTTAACGAATACAAATCATAATAAAATGTATAATAAAGTTAACTAGCATTGTAAATAGTTGTTAATAGCAATTTAAATTATTAAAATAATTTAAATTTTCAGCGCTAGATAAATTATAATCAGTTGTACAAGTGCTAGATATTCTCAACCGTGATAACATTACACATAGGGGTATCCTGCTCTCTTTCCTACAACATCAAGCGCTCGTACACGTGTATCAAGTGTTGCTTTGGACATTAAAATGCACTTCTCAACTGTATCCACGTGGAGTGCACTCTACCGCCTACACTTCATTCTGCACTAACAGTCCTGAACAAGACAAAACCCTCTCTCAACATGGAAGCAGCTGAGAACATAAGCTCATGATACTGACTGTGAATGTTGTAATTTATCAGTAAAGTTTGAAGACTCACAGAATATATTCAATTTAAATACTTTTCAGGTAGGTAGAAATTGCCGGAGAAAGAAAGAACTGTACTACTGACTAGCTTGAAAAGATTTATACCTCAACTTGGGTAACTTTCCTTATCCGATAAGACTGAAGTGGCAAGTTGGTTTACTTGAACTGCTCTGGAAATTGTGGTTCTTTCACGGTTTTATATTAGTTGAGACATAAGTGTAAATCAATATTATACATTTAACTCGGGATAACATCTAAATTACTAGAAAAATAACCCTCGTATGGTATTGGTACAACATAGACATATGAAAAATTACGTCATAGAGATTTAAAAACAGTTTTATTTTATTGTTTTTATGAACATTGCTAAGTGTGTAGCTAAGCGCTAATCTCAGGAACGGCTGGAATTAATTAGGCTAAATCTTTCTTATATGGTTAGGAGAGGAAAGTTAGAACAGTTTCCCAGAATATTTCAGGATTTGTGAAAATAATTAAAATATTTAAGTCACGTAATCCAAACTACACTGACACTTAACAGTTGTTGACACTTTCATCTATAGTTTATCAAAGTGGAAACTTCAAAGTTTTTCAATATTAGTTTAAATCGAAATATAAGAAATACAGTGCTTAATCAGTAGTGTAATACACATTGCAAATACGGAGTTACTATCTTATTTTTACTGTAGAGTGCATCAGTGAGGAATAAATGTTCTCTGATTTGAATTGCGGCATTTTATTAATTTTCATGTGACATTATATATAGTTCATCATATCATTAGACTTTACTTCATCCAAATATCTTCAACGATTTTTTGCCACTTTTATCTACTGAAATAACAAATAAAATTACGTGTGTATTCGTTATTACCTACAAATGGTTAGGTACTATTCCTCGTATAAATTTTACTTTTCACGATAGTCTTTGAAGGCAATATGTCTTTCCGGACACCGGCATTGTAAATTGATAATATCGATAAGTAGCACTAAGCTTCGAGAACTGTAATGTATATAACTTACGTAACACATAACTTCAATAATTAAAAATTATCAAATCATACTATAGTTACGTTTTAGGTTATCATACATCTGGTGATTGCTTTTCTTGAAACGTACGCTAACTGACCCTTTGTATAACTGATTTAAGCAATATGTAATTATTTCCAGATAACACTAACCCATATGTTTATGACATCATAACATAGACTAATACACAGTTGCATTGTGTGTATATTCAAAATACCAATTGGGCCTTTTTATGGCTTCTTTAACAAACTATAGAGTATTTGAAATAGCACTAGTTTTAATTGCGTTCCTTACTTTCCCGTAACGTTCTATGATTTCGGAGCTTTTATAATTATCATTATTTTGTTTTATTAGAGATATTTTGCTTGCATTAACCACTTTTATCAACTGAACTAACAATTAATGATAGGTGAGTAATCGCTATTTGTTGTACTTTAATTTTAGGCACTATCTTTGTTATGTTTATTTTGAACAATAGGATGTATTTAAAGTCAATCAGTATTTTCGTACATTTATTATTGTAAAGTGATATTAGGCATTATTGATAAGGCAGAAGTGTATTCGGTCTTCATTAAAATTCATTGTTTTACATTTTATGGCCCTATACTTACATAGAAGTTTAGCAGAGACATATTGACTAAGTATTCTCATCCTTATTGACTTAAGACCATCAATCATATCAGTCGTAAGTAAATATTTGTGGTGGTTGTTGGACATAACCTCTGTGTACTCACTACAAACTTCACACGAGGTAACAACCGGTCTGTTCGTTTCGACCTTGGAGGAAGCTAGAGCCAAGTAGGACATCTCCACTGCCACCATCAACTGGTCTCGTAGCTCAGGCGGCTAACGAGTGACGCTGTTGTCTGCGATTGACGGCGGCTCCAGTTCGAATACCACTCAACGTATAAACTTTTTGCTTCTCCTAAACTGCAATAAAATTATATCGTGTTTATAATTATTTTAATCTCATTATTATTAATTTTAAAACATTCATTTACTTGTTGTTTATATATTGTATTTATACTGTTAATATTGTATTTATACTGTTAATATTGTATTTTTGTGTATGTATTAAATATATTTTATTGTAAAAATTAGCCTACTATTATTTGTTGATTTATCAGGTCTGAATTAATGTAAGAATTATGTATTTACTTTATTAAGGTAAAATAATATAATTTATCTGTATCTAGTTACTGTCTTAATTTATTGTGGTATTTATTATGTAACTTGTTCAAATTATTCTCTCTAAGATAAGTATACTGTATGTATCCTTGACTACTAGTAATTATCCTTTACTAGTGCTTATTTGTTGTTGTTTTATATGTTTTTATTTTAGCTTATTATTATTTATTATCTATCTATTAGCGTATGCCCGGTTCTGTCATTTGCCATAATGGTTTTAACTAGAACACAGATACAAAATAAGATTGGTAGTGATCTAGACAAATTAGAACTTGCCACAGTAAACAATTCTGTTAAACCTTTGCTTGTAGATTTTGTGTACGCTTTTAAAGAGATTATTGGTAAATATGATCATGCTGTGTTATTCGATCTGCTACCACTAACTAGCGAATGTTTGGGAAAGTTAGGTGAAGCTTTAGACCATATCACTGCTTTAGAACTTAGTTTAAAAGAAAGTGAATCTGAAAAGAAACACTTAGAAATAAAGATATCAAAAGAAAAACGTAGCTATGAACTAATGATAGAATCAGCTCTGAAAGAGGAAGAACGTAACAATGCCTTGCAAGAGGAAATAAGAATTCTAAAATTGAGAGAATCATCTTTTCAAAACCTACCCAAAGCTCAAACTGTTGTAATTCCAAATCCAAATTCGGGAAAAAATAATATGGACTGGAAAGAGGTAAAATCCAACCATAAAAATATTGTTGTAAAAAACCAAATACAGTTTCAGCTCAAAACTGAAAATCAATTTGAAATCCTCAACAAAATCTCTAGTGAACCCCTCTCACCTTCAAAATCTTTAAATACCCATAATAAAGACCAGAATGTAAACAATAAAAAGACCCAACGGCCTGCAACAGTATGTCCTGGGAATGATTCACAGAATATAAAATCAAGATACCCTAAATTAATTTCAACTCGAGTTACTAGAGAAATTCAAACAATAAAGAAGAGGAAAGTTTTAGTGATTTCAGATAGCCATGGCCACATGATGAGTGAACTATTGTCTCGCAGATTGGGTCACGAATATGCAGTGAGTGCTGTGGTGAGACCGGGGGCCCCACTAAACTATGTAGTCCACGATCTCCCTGGCATGGTTAAAGAATTCACTACCGACGACACTGTAGTGATTATGGGGGGTGCAAACGACATAGGAAAAGACTCGGGCTTTTCCCTTTGTGATACAGTGCGTCGAGCTGTCTCTAGTGCTGTCAAAACAACTGTTATACTATGTACTATACCCTACCGGTACGATAAAGCAAAACTCAATACTCAGATATCGGATGCAAACCAAGAATTTAAAAACAATTTGGATATACCAAATCTTGTTATTCATAATATTAACAGTGGTCTCGTTAAAAAACATTACACTCGGCATGGTTTACATATGAATAAGACTGGAAAGAAGGTTATGTCCAGAATTCTTGCTAAATGTATTGAGCAGTGTTATGGTAGTGTAGCTAATGTTACTAATCCATGTTCTCCAGTGCCAGATAGGTTATTTGCAGAACCACTTTTACATCAGTCTCTAAATGATACTCAGACATCCACCCTTAGACAGACAATTCACGCACATGTAACATCAACACCTACACCTCTTTCACCCACGACCACTTCAATCAATAACGAAACCCTTCATAACGCAACACATTACACTGACAACACTTTTTTAGGGCAGACCAGAAACAACCTGTCACTAATGGAGGAGATGAAAGTTTGTGTAGCTCTGGATGGCGACGATCTGGGCAACATCTCGAGAAACTAATCATAGTTAGCTATAACATTAGGAGTGTTAAAAATAAAATTCCTGAACTTGTCATATATCTCGATTCTCTTCCTCGATCTCCAGATGTGCTGTGTCTACAGGAGACTTGGACTGATGCTGACACGGAGGCTCTGCTGCATACCGTGCCTGGATACAGACTTGTCTCTTGCTATTCACGCTCAGAACAAAAGGCAGGAGGGACCGCGATACTAGCCAAATCAAATCTAAAAACTAACTCGGTTAAGAATATGAATCGAATTAAATGTATCGACGGCACATTTGAGTACAGTGTTGCTGAGGTTCTTAAAGGTTGTAATTCGTTTCTAATAATGTCTTTGTACAGAAATCCTGAGAGCAAAGCTCTAGATTTCTTATCTAGTCTCAAGGAAGCGCTCACCCTAATCTCTAAAAAACATAAACACATAGTTATAGCGGCAGATTTTAATATAGACATTTTGTTACAATCAAAACAATGCGAAATCTTTAAAAACGTTATCACCTCTTTTGGTCTGAAAATAAACTTCGTAAATGCAACGAGAATAACAAAAGTGTCATCAAAATGCATCGATAATATTCTCACAAGTTTTAGTCCCGATGTATGCAAATTGATGGAGCCTTCATTATCTGACCACCAAATGCTGTTACTAGAATATCCCTTAATAAAAAAGAATCAAACCCAAATTTAAAAAAATAAATTATTTAAAAGACAATTCAATAATTACAATATTAGTAATTTTTTAAATAACCTTGTATTACAACTGAATATTTTCGATTATTATATGACTGAATTTGATTATTTTTATTCAACATTTCTAAAACTTTTTGAACAATGTTTCCCACTGAAACTCTCAACTGTAAAAGACAAGAGGAGTACAGCAGGTTGGATGACCTGGGGAATTAAAACATCATGCAAGAGAAAACGAGAATTATATGAAGCTCAGAAATCACTGAACAGTCCAGAGCTCACTAAATACTATAAGAAGTATTGCAAAATCTTAAGAAAAGTAATTCTTGCTTCAAAAAAAATGGCAAATGACAGATTCATATTGAATGCGAGGAACAGGCCACAAGCGATGTGGGATGTGGTTAATAGAGAAACTGGTAAGTTAAAATTTAAAGCGGATGAGGACCTTGAAATAATAGTTAATAAATCTCCCATAGTCAATAATTTCCAAATAGCCACTTTATTTAATGACTTTTTTATTAACGTAAGTAAATTAATAATACCAAACGAAAAATTATCGATTAATTTTCTGAACAAAGATAACAAAATTTATCCAACTTTGTTTTTGTACCCCACTAACGCTGAAGAAGTGTTTCACATCATTAAAAATTTAAAAAATTCCAAATCATGTGGATGGGATGAAGTTCCAACTCACATATTAAAAGTATCAGCCTCAATTATATCAAAGCCATTAGCTCTTTTCATTAATAATTGTTTTTCAAATGGTATTTTTCCTGAAAAACTAAAATACTCACTAATTAAACCTATTCATAAGAAGAATGACAAAACTGACATGTCAAACTACCGTCCTATAGCCCTTCTTCCAGTGATTTCCAAAATTTTCGAAAAAGTAATCGCAGTCAGAATTCTTAAACATTTTACTAAATATAACATTTTGTGTAAAAATCAATTTGGTTTTAAACCCAACTCATCAACAGCCTCAGCAGTTTTTGAACTAATTGATACAATTTTATATTCAATTGACAAAAAACATCATACTGCATCTCTTTTCTGCGACCTTTCAAAGGCTTTTGATTGTGTTGAACACAGTATATTGTTAAAGAAATTAGAATTTTATGGCTTAAGAGGCTCAGTTCACAGCTTATTATCTTCATATTTACTAAATAGGAAACAAAAGGTTACAATTAAAAATAGCTCTTCTGCCAAGTTTTCTTCCCACTGGCAACTCAATGATCGTGGCGTTCCCCAGGGCTCGGTGCTGGGTCCATTACTATTTCTCATTTACGTGAACGATTTCCCACATTACCTAACTACTTCATCTGTAGTTCTGTTTGCTGACGACACCACTCTTACTATAAAAACAAAATCTCTTGATGATTTAGAGAATAAAATTAATCAAGCAACTGACGAAGCAGGACAGTGGTTCTCAGCAAATGGGCTACTGCTCAATGAAAATAAAAGCCAATTATTAATATTCTCAACACATCAATCGGCAAGCACGTATACTAACTTTAACCTAACTAATATTAAAGTAACATCGTCATGTAAATTTCTGGGTTTAGTTGTGGATAATTCAATATCCTGGAAAGAACATACAGTCTTTATAGAAAAGAAGTTACATTCAGCCTGTTTCGCATTGAGAACTATCTCTCATGTGGCTAGTTTAGATACTGTGAAAGCAGTTTACTATGGTTATGTTTACTCGCATCTGAGGTATGGGGTGGTATTTTGGGGAAATTCTGTGTTATCAAAACAAATTTTCAAAACTCAGAAATATATCATTAGAATCATGTTCAAACTTAAAAAGAGACAATCCTGCAAACCACTTTTTAAAAACCATAACATTCTCACTTTACCATCTCTATATATTCTAGAAATCCTATTACTATTTAAAACTAATAACAACTCTTTTCAAAAAAATCAAGTATTACACCACCATAACATCAGAAATCAACCCTTACAATACCCCATACACAGATTAAAACTATTCGAGCAGGGTCCTTATTATTCAGCTCTTAAAATATATAATAAATTACCTCCAAATCTAAAGAAGGAGAATTCCATAAACGCATTTAAAACCTCCCTAAAATGCTACCTCATTAACCGGGCATACTATTCAGTTAATGAATACTTAAATGAATAAAAGTTGTTTACTAGTCCCTATTATTGAATTTTTTGACCAAGTTTATTAAGCTTTGCATATATGTAACTGTTTCTTTATTAGTTTAGGTTAGTTTATTAGTTTAGTTTATTTTTAACATTGACAATTCATATGTTTATCTTTAGCAATGCTGAAAATTATAAACCTATGTGAAGCTTATAATAAATAAATAAATAAATAAATAAAAAATATTAACAATAAGTAATACCAATTTTCAAGATACTGATTACAATTGCCTAACGTAATGATACAATGAATAAAAAGAAACAAATTTAAACATAGTTATGACGCTTATTTATATTCGAGATCAAATTGCTGTTTTCGAAACGGAGTGTACATGAATTTTTTTATCACTAATTTAAAAAATATGTATTTGTTTGCTGATAACTCAAACTCGTAATTTTATGGAACACAAATTTTATCTTTTGATATGCTTTGTATGATAATAATATCAATTAATTAAACTCACGTAATTGAATTAATTTAAATATTATAGATACAATTATATGCTTTTATTACTAGATATCGCCTTTTAAACTTTTACTGTTAATTTTTAATACGCACCTTTTACTTCTACCATCTTGAGGTACAGCCGACTATTTAGTATATTATCTAATGGCGTTAAAGCAGTAACACTTACAAAATTTAACATCAATTGGTTAAATGCAATATGGTTGAAAGTGATTTATACAAATACCGATGAAACACCAATCTTGTCAAACTAAATTAAAAAAACTCACTAGGTTCGGTCAATAATTAGATATACAAACACTTAACCAGTGAACAATTTTGAAACTGGATCTGATCACAACTAAAGCACTTTGGGACTTATCCCACTCTACTTTTATCTTTATGGTAACGAAAACATTAAAGTGGAGGTGGGTAAGTGAACTTATCGGAATCGTAAATTTGTAACGTGGGAAAAAATATTTAAACCTGGGCATGAGATATAGCAGATCTCAATTGAATTAACGTTTTGGAACCGATACATAATATAGTTCAAATAAAATCGCCTCGTAGAGACGAAGATTACAATAATACTATACTTAAATTGAATACCGGTAACAATATGCGATGAGGAAAAGAAATTTTAAATTAACAGAAATACTGGTGTCAATTTTAACTCCGAAATACCCTCAAATGAATTTTATTTTGTTTGTCTAACAAAAATGCGGAGGAGTGTGTAATCCGGATTCTTCATGTCAAAGTTGACTCGAGGAATATTATAACCTCCAACAAGTATAATTCTGTGATACTTATCCATACTAAATACCTTTTCGACTGAAATAAAATTTGGAATTATATTTTATTTCATCCTTTTTTAAATTTATCCGATTAATAAAATATGTTTTTTGTATGTATAAAACGGAAGGAAAATCTTGGAACCGTTCAACATTCTGTCAAACTTGAATAATGCTCAAGTTAATGAATAGCATTACCCAATTGTATGGTATTATTCTTTCAGTTACAAGTCTGTTTTACTCAATACAATCATTAAGTACTTTGATAATTTTGGCTTGTAGTTGATTTTTTGAAATGGGCGTATTATATAAAAAAAATATTTTCTTTTAGTTTAGAAGAAAATATAATTTCTATAAGCTAGAGTGAATGTCCTGAATTTATTCAAAAACATGATAAAATGGGACATATATTTCTTTTAAAATAATTAACTAATAATGTGGTATCCAAAATTATTCTATTATACCTTGTATTGCAAATTGGTTAATTAAATATAATATTACAGTTGTTCTTATGTTTTGCAAAAGATAACATTATTTACTAGGAATAAACTCCAAGTCTCAGACAAATTAAGATGTTCGTGTAGACGCTAAGGCGGATCGACATTACCCCTAAGCATGTAATGTCTCGGTGAATAATTAACACTAGGCTTATCAGTTAGAGTGATTAAATTGAGTCTCCAAGGAGAATACCGTCGCTATACTGACCTACTTTTTCCGGTGCTTTATTGTTCCTTAGTCAACGCATTTGACTTTCACATTTTTGGATTATTTAAATAATAAGTATATATATAAATATAGAAACACACACACACACACACACACACACACACACACACACACACACACACACACACACACACACACACACACACACACATATATATATATATATATATATATATATATATATATATCCAACATACTTTTTCGTTAAAAATATGCACTTATCAATATACGGAAACATATGCTATGCATATCGCTAAGAATGGCTGTCGCATTGCAATAAGACTAGTCGAATAACTATGCGACACGTAACGTCGGACATGCAAACGGCTCAAGTTATTTCTTTAATTAAGGAAAACTCAAATCTGTTCACAGGCATCATAGCACATGTAGGCTCATTTCCAAAGGACAGTGATTTTATTTATGCTGATTTTTCTTTTTTTTGTTGCAAACAAAGTCGCTGTGTATGTGCCGGGTAATGAATGATATGCTTTGCTTCAAAAATACATGGAATTAATTGAGAGAAAGCCTGTTAAATATAATCACTATTCTGAGTAAACATTGGAATATGCCTCATTTGAAATAGTTTAAAATGATAGTCTTGAAATCATAGATAATTAAGCTTAAGATTAACAATACTTTTGTGACACATTTTCTTCAATTACTTTTGAGCATATAGTAAGAAAATGTCCAGTTTAAAAATTACCAAAGAAAACGTTCTTGACTAATCTTTTACCTGTACTTTTTAGTATATACAAAGCGTTCAGTGCTTGATCAGTAGCCTACAGTACTGATGCATTTATATATATATATATATATATATATATATATATATATATATGCAACATATATATATGCAACAGTACAATTATTAGACGTCTTGGTATATAATTCCCCTTAGCATTTCGGCATTTGCCGTTTTCAAAAAGGTATAATAAAAATAACACAACAAACAAAATTTACATAAGTCAATAAATAAAAATTTATTAAAAAGAATTTAGACAAAATAATTTAGGAAAAATAATAATAATAAAAACAATTTATCATTTCATCTTTTTTTCAGACCAAAGGGTACTTTTGATTTTAATATTAATTGATCTACCTGTTCTAGATTTTCTAAGTAAATTTTGTTTCCATCTTCAGGTACTTTGCAAATACCTTTCAGTGAATATCATTGTTCAAAATATTGTTGGTGTCCTAATGCGTGTTGTGAAACCAATTTTTCATCCTGTTTTTTAGACGAACAACGATGATTATTCATTCTTATGTGCAATGGATTTGTTGTCAATCCAATATAATCCATTGCACAATTTTTACATGTTAATTGATAAATTACATTTTTACTTTTGCAATTAATTTCTCCTCTAGTAGGGTAAGTTTTCTTTGTTTTACAATTGGTAAAAAAATTTGACGATTCTATAATTTCGCAAGTATTACATCGTTTGTCTTTACAGCGTTGATACTTAAAACTTTTTTTCTTTTCTGAATTTTGAATGTCAGTAGGTGGCAATTTGGGCCGTACCAGAAAATTTTTCAGGTTAGTATTTCTGCTACACACTAGCCTGATGGTTTTCAAAATAAATTTTTAGTAATTGGTGAAGATTCAAGAATTTTGTGTGCCGTTCTTAGAATATTGTTTGTTTTATATAAACCAGGAAAATATTTTGTTATAAATTTTACATCATCATTCTTTTGGATTTTATGAACATTAGAGTGTTTAATTTGATTATTTATAAATTTTGAAGGATATTTTCTTTTGACAATTGCATTTCCAAGTTTTTCTAGATAATTTTGAAAATCTGCACTATCAGTAAATAATTTTTTGGCCCTAACTGACAAACACTTTGCTACTGATTTTTTGACATGAACAGGATGGCAGCTGTTGAAATGTAGATAATCCATTATGTTACTGTCTTTAATATGAATTTTTGTTTAGAGAAATCCAGATGTAATAAAAACATCTACATCCAAGAATATTATGATTTCTTTAGAACATTTCCAGGCAAATTTCAAAATCGAGAATTTGTTCAGACTTTCCAAAAATTCTTTTAAATGTTGAAAGCTATTATTCCAAATCATAAAAATATCGTAAATGAATCTCAACCATACAAGAGCTTTGTAGGATTGAGAATTCAAAAAATCTTATTCTAATTCTGCCATAAATAGATTAGCATACGCAAGTGCCATCCTGGTGCCCATAGCTGTTCCATGAATTTAAAGGGTAATTTTTATCTTGAAATTTAATGTTGTTCATAGTTAAAATAAAATTATTGTCATTATAAATTTTGTGCTGGGACTAGCTTGCTTAGGTCTAGTGGTTAAAAAACTATGAATAGCTTCTTCGCCCAAACTGTGAGGAATGTTTGTGTATAGAGACTGGACATCAATGGTAACCATAATAAAATTGCATCGCTGGGAATGGGTTGCTTCATATAATTTAGTCTTGCGATGAAGCGATTGCTGTTCTTGATGTGTGACTTTAAGAATATATATATATATATATATATATATATATATATATATATATATATATATATTCTTAAAGTATATATATATACACATATGCATATATCCATATATATATATATATATATATATATATATATATATATATGTACATATATACCTACACACACACACACACACACACACACACACACACACACACACACACACACACACACACACACACACACACACACACACACACACACACACACACACACACACACACACACACACACACACACACACACACACACAACACACACACACACACACACACACACACACACACACACACACACACACACACACACACACACACACACACACATTAAGCAACAATCCTATTATATAAACTAGTTTAAGTTGCGACACACGATATTATAAGTCAGCCCATGTCCAAGTTACAACAAGATGTGAACATAGTTTGAGTCTGATTGTGACGTTCTCAGCAAACTTCTGAATCTAATCTGTTGTTTAACTCGACCTGTTAACGTAAGATTCCATTATAATACGCAGTTATCAAGACTGGAAAGTTCTAAACAGTCCAAAATCCGAAAAACATATTTTGAATTATATTTAAATTCATCACTTTTAATGTTTTACTGAATAATAAAGCTTTTTGTGGTAATTGTAAAACGGAAGGAAAATCTCTGAACCGTTCAAATGGTTCAAACTTGAATAATGCGCGAGATAACAAATCGCATCATGGAATTAATTGTGTACTACTATTCTTTAAGTTACAAGTCTTTTTTACTCGCTGCAATCATTAATTCGTAGGATAATTTGGCTGTTATTGTTTTTTGAACGGCTTCTTACATTTTAGAAAAAAAAAAAACAAAATTCTATAATAAAATAATAATGCACAAGACACTACAGTGAATGTTCTGAATTTATTTCAGAAAACATAATAACATGGGACGGTTATATCTTTTAAGTAAAAACACACACACACACACACACACACACACACACACACACACACACACACACATATATATATATTTGTTTTAATCTGCGGCGATCCTGGTTATCCTTGTTGCTCACATATACTATTGTAAACTTATTTTAAATTAGTATATCTCGCTTTAACAATGTTTTGACATTTTTTAGCATTTTTTAATGTATCCGTTATTTCTTTAATTAAGGAAAACTCAAGTCTGTTCACAGGCATCATAGCCCATGTAGGCTCATTTCCAAAGGACAGTGACTTTCTTTATGCTGATTTTTCTTTTTTTTCGTTGCAAACAACTCTCTGTAATTTTCAAATGGTAAATTATAAAGTTTATTAGTCAAGAATACAATATTGTACATATATTTAGGAAATAAATCAATTTACTCATTCATTTTGGTCACAGCAATCAAGAGAACTAAACATTGGTGTCGGAAATATAATTTATTCGAATCAAACGCGTTCATACACGCGCAAACCTTAACTAACAGTCACTAACAATTCACTTGACATATGAAATTTGTATAATATTATATAATATGAAATATAAGCATGAATACTGGTATAATATTAACCTAGAATATATCTACTTCTGTTTTTAACTATACAGAGCAACATTATTTATTGCTGAAAAGTTAAGGACTTTGATATTGCGATTCATCAAAAATAGTTCACTCGATACTGTAATATTTGGATTCATATTAATCTTTATTTAAATCGGTTTTACGTATATTTAATAAACAATCAAACACAGTATGCATTTGCGTTTCGTTGTTATGACATTATTGATAGAGCAGAAGTAAAACTTTTTAAAAGTTTCAGCACTGGGCGTTGTGATAAATAAAAATTAAAAATAAATACAAACACAGAGACATACACGAACAGAGACGGAAACACAATTAATATATTTTAAAGCTACAAATTTAAAAGAGCTTAATATGTGTAAAAAGATCGTTAAGACTTCCGGCCCAGCTCGGCAGTGGAAATGAACGAGTCACATGTCTCAAGCTGAAAAGCGTAGGACTGTTAACTGGAACGCGGCCGAGTAGACTGAATATTATTTATTTTAATTCACAGAATACATCCTACCCTATCTTTATTACCACAGTTCTGTATGAATTGTTGAAACTAATTTTAAAATATTGATCAGAACAAATTTGGAGTAAATAAATGAGTGAGGTTTAAGGTACGAATACAATATTAAATAAAAAAATCAAAACGACGCGAATATTAAATAAATAAAACGAAATATTAAATACAGTAAAACTATGGTACAAGATAAAATATGTAATAGTTGAGCGTGGCGTTTCATCACTACCTATAAACGTTTTATTCTTATACATTTTTATGTTGTCTGTCATAAAAATAAGAAAATCTGTTTGAGTGACCTTGTATACGGTACTGTTATAGTTAAATCACCTCATAACTTGAATTTTTAAACTAATCCATATAATTATTCTATATTGATGATTTTTTGTAAAAAAACCCCTGTGGAAATATAGCTTCAAGAGACACATAAGCATGCACCAACTGTTTGGATTTAAATAATATAGAGAAAGATAGGATTTTATTATAAACTTAATTGTTACTAAATGTAACTCGTCGCAATAATAAGTGATCACTGAGCGTTTGTAAAATTTATCATTCAAGAGACCGGAACAGTTTCATTTCTGTCTGGCTCCCTATATCTCCATCTGTCTATATGCCAGTCTGCCCTCAATATATCTCGAATAAGAACAAACATGAAGTTTTGATATTTTGCCATAGGTTTCTTCCTTGGACCAAGCGGAATCTATATAACAAGTCTCTAGAACCTTTATATCACGAGTTATCAAACAGACGGATGGACTATGACATGATTTCTGTAAGACCCTGTGTGGTCTTTAATAGTCCATTAAAACATGTTGTAAATCATTTAAAATATAACAATAAAAGACGATCCACCATTTGAACGTAAAACTGTGCTTTTGTTGATGTCCATTAATTTAAATAAAAGCTTATAGGATCTAAAACTCAAACATCTAGCTAATGAATCGCATCGTCCATCTTGATACAGTGTAAGAAGCCCGAAAAGCTCAAAAGTTGCACTGAATATCAGTGTGCGTATTTCAATTACACTGTTGTTTAGAGTACTTAACACTTATAGATTGCTTTGATTTTTCACTCACTGAAAGAGTATTAGTTCAATAGGTGGACAATATTACACTTATTAATTATAAATATTTTTCAGGTATAATCATAATTTAACAAAATATTTGTTTTCAATTAAATGTAGGATTGTGACATGAAAAAGTTGTTCTGTGAGGTTTACATGTTTTTAGAGTAGACACGAAGTATACGTGAGAAAGTTTGAAGTTAGGAATTAAACTTTACAGATCATATTTTATTTTTAATTATCTAAATTAATTCGATTTTTACAGTAGGTTGAAGATACGGTTCAGTTAACACTAAATCCCGCTGCTCCAAGCGATTTTGCCGCCTGCCGGGTTGCGGCAGTTCTGAAAATTACATTACATTACGTTCGTAAGTTTCTTAGTATATTTTCTAATATTAAACTACAGAAAAGTGTTTAATTTCTACAAGAAATGAATATAAGCAAGGTAAAATAATACGAATTGTATTGTATAAGTAAAATCTGGTAGCAAACAATACACATATAGCACACAAAACAATTTGTAATCTTCATACAATGATTAATTAATACTTGATAAAATAAAATAAGGTAAAATTGTTGTTGAAATAACTTGTTGAATAAAAATAGTTTAGTTAAAATATTACAATATGCTACATCATATCAACATATCTTTAAACCTTACTGTCGTGAAAAAGTAACTACTTTTGTTAAGTAATGTCTAAATTTTTACTGTGCAAACCTTCGTTGACACATTTTGTGTAGTGTTGCAAGCCTTATAGTGAAATGCTTTGTGGAAATAGTCTTTATCAGCAGAATCAAATTGTTCCGGTTCCTGGTCGAATTAATACTTACCAGAGTCAACAAATTTTCTGAGCACTTTTAGCATTAGTTTGTCATAAACGTTTTTTGAAGATATGGAACCAGTTGCAACGAAATACTTGAGAGAGTACATTGACAAAGTAAACAAAGTTTAGTTACACCTTGAGATGGTTGGATCAGTCCACCTCTGTTTTACAATTAATCTAACTATGTTTCTGGGATCGATTAGGCCTACTTGTCAAGATTGATACCTCGCTTACAGATGATTTTAGACGTAAGTGATCTAACTATGTAAACTGCTACGTATCGTTCTCGATTACATCACTGGCAATATTAGATGATGACCCTAAAATATAAAAAGTCGACTTCTTGGTCATCTCCATTCGATACCAATATTGCTAGCTCCTCTAGGTTTAATTTCTACGTCCCGTTATAGAAGAGTTTATATGTTTCATTCTGGTTGATTTAATCCCAAATTGGGAAATTACCCCGCAACACGGGGTGTAAGGCACCGGGCGCGACGCGAGGAACGTCATGACTCGCCCTTTAACGCCACCATCTTTGTTCGGTCTACCGACTACGGCCTGCTTCGCTTCACTGGTGCGCCTGGACACCTCACTGGCGCACTTACCCTGCCTACGTTATTCTGTGGCCGCTGCTTGTGACCTAAAGTTAGATTTATTTTATAACTATGAAATTTTACTTTGATAACATATACAACTATAATGAAAATGGAAAACGAAACTTTCGACTAACCAAAATTAACCAGAGATGTCGTGTAATATCGATCACATCTGTTGTACGAGCTGAATGTATTAGGTTGTGTTAATATGAACTCTTCTTGAAGTTGTATCTTCTTGCTTCGTTTTGCGTACATCAGAGACCTTTTGGTTCAGCAAAATTACGTACGTGCATTTTAAATATGTACACGAAATACAAATTTATATGTATTTATGAAAATGTTATGGCTAAAAAAAACCTAAATTTTAATTTCAACAATATTTAATTTAATTTTTTAATATTGTGTATAATAATTCAGTTTAAATAAATGGTACCATACAACTGAAGAACTTCTCACCATCTTCATTCTATTACGCGATTCCCCATCTTTACAAACAACTCACCAGCGTAGTTTCATAAGCCGTAAACCTAAAAACACTAAAATGTAGCTAGTATATTTGAATTGTAGTAAAATATTTCGATAGACGTAATTGAGATATTACATAAAAAGAAATCGAATATGTTTGTCAGGAATTTAAGGTTACGTGAGTATAATTTGATGGACCTAAGAACCTTTATTTATCTTATTTTAGAATGAACTAAAATTATGGGATACATACTAGCCGTGAATAAAACTAAAGGTAAACTCAATTTGAATGTAGAAAGTACTGTTATAGGATGGCATACAAAGTATCTGAAATAGATATAATTCCTATGAGCAAGGACTATTTGTAATTACGTATCTCAATCATAAGGGAAAAATACTATCATAATGATCATTCATTAGTTTGTTGAAGGGCTATCATTATATTCCATTAAAAAAAAATTAAGAATGCTTAACTGATTACCTGTAAGAAGATCGATAGAACGAATGAGCTTAATTAATTAATAAAAGCAAAGTATAAAGTATAAAGCGAGCGGTGTCTATAGAAAACAAGCGCCGCTGATTGCAATGTTTGTCTGCTGTTCACTTCTCTAATTTGTTTTTTACAACACAGTATTTACTGTCATTTATAAACCAACTCTCACTGTCTTAATAAATAAAATCTACAAACTGTACTAAAAACATTAACTGGCAAGAAAACAAAATAATGTATAACAGATTTTTGTTTATTCTAATGGATCTTATATTTAAAAGTATCTTTCGAGCGGAATTTGTACTATGAAATTCCAAATTTACTATTTTATATTATAAATATATTTAGATAGGTACAACAATTATAGTTAACCCTTCCAATATATTTTACTGTCGGGTTTCAAATGAATGACCGAGGTCGATAGGGAGTATAAACCTGTTGTACGACGAACACGAAAACTCCCACATAGACGCAAAGTCTGGGTGAGTAATCTCGTTTTATCCGTTTAAAAGTACTCATTTCTCAATGGTCCTTAAATATTTTTATCACACTGTGAATTATTTTGTATATTTAAAGCTATGTTTATGAATGGGTAAATTTTTTGAATGAATTCCATTTTCTCCAAAGCGCTATGAGGAGAGGACTGTAATATTATAGGTAGTAAACTGTAGGAGATAAATTTTCACGAAATGTTCTTAATTTCGGTAAACAGTGACTAATGGAAGGGCTTATTGCTGATAGAAGTTGGAATATTAAAGTTGATTTCAAAGGCGACTTTGTAGACAGAAATGATGCCCTGGATACACAACCCGCTGTGTTCCTCTGCAAACTTTACACAGTCGATTTTCTGTCAATTCAATAGAGTCGAGATAAGTCCATGTGTATTTCTCTAAAGGTGGTGAAATCGGGAGCTGTTGCCTGCAGTGAATATGTTTATCTGTATAATAAAATAATACTGGTAACCTTAGTTCAGTTAAATTATTACGATAGGGAATATAAGATTACATTAGTGTTTCACATACATATTAAAAATTCCATCGAATTACCTTTTTTTAATATGACAAACAAACGATTAATTTCTGCTTTTCTTTGCCAATGACTTCATATTACGTTATAAAATATTAATATAACAGAAATTAAGGAGTTGAATCTACGCACTTTATAATAAAGTAACATGTTAAAATGTATAAATTTAATGTAAAACATTCAAGTAGTTGAAATGATGAGTTTTTGATAAAATATTATTTAGTACAGTTTATTATTATAACATTTTCAATTGGGTTTTACAGAAATTTTGTTTTATATACATTGTGTTCTATATTTATTGGTTAATGCAAATCAAGGTGTAGGCCTAATATTAAGATTATTGGACAAAAGTATTTCAGTACAATTATATGTTTGTTTCTAATTTGATCTAAATACTCGTTATTGTTTTAGTTAGATGACGGTAAGAAAATCATATAATGGCCATGAATGCAATGTTTACTTCATATTTTAATAACATTTTACGTACACTGTTCAAATGTAGTGTGGGTGTAAAACTACGTTATAAGGACCACTATTTGAAATGTTATGGGTATTTACCTACATTTGTCCAGTATATGCGATTAAATGTTCATTCGTCCTTCTTTCAATCAAAGTGTAAAAGATACACATAACTGTTCAAAGACGACTGACTAATGGATTTTTAAACCTTACGTCAATATTTTCCATGGTTGCAAAATTATACTTCATTCGTAAAAAATTAAAGTCAATGAAAACTTTTAAATACAAAGTATTATGTAGCCCCCAAAAAATAATATTGAAATTCAGTGATAACAACTATTATTTACTCGCCAGTGGATATGTAGTTTTAACAATAATTCGTCGTTAAGATGATGGAAGAATATCAAGATGGTAGAATTATCTACAAGTACGTACTTTAAATAAAAATAAATAAATGAAAACAGTAATTTAGACAGACATATTGAGACACACTGGCAGTCCCAATAAGATAACAAAAAACTGCACCAACCGATCAGTACATCTAATTTTCTTTTTCTTTTACTAACTAGATTTATTAATTGAATTGAATGCTAGGGTTATTGAATTATTGAAATTATCGAGTGCTTGTTTATGTATATATGTCTGATGTTGTCGTATGCGTATGTGTTAATTGTATAGTTTTAATATTGTTTGCTTACTCAATATTAAAACGTTGGATGTATATTTTTCTTACAACACTTTTACTTAAACTAAAACCTAGGATTACTCTTTACAAACAAAATATGTATAACACATCCTATGAAGTAGTTAGTATTAGAAAACTATTGTGATATAAAACTAATTTTCACTTCAAACGCTTGACAAAATATAATCTGTTCTACAAGTGCTACGTGTTATCAACCGTTATAAAATTACGTATCTGGATGTATCTCCCTCCTTCCATAACATCAAGTACTCTTACACGTACATCAAGTATTGCTCTGGAGAGTCCCAACATTAAAATGCACTTCTCAACTGTATCCGCGTGAAGTGCACTCTACCACCAGCACTTCATTCTGCACCAAAAGTCCTGAACAAGACCAAACACACGCTTTACATGTGGGAACAGCTGTGAAAATGGGCTCATGAGGCTGACTGTAAATGTAGTAATGTTTCAGTAAATTTGAAGTCAAAGAAGTAAATTGAAGCCAAATACGTTTCAGATAGGTAGAAGTTGCCGGAGAAAGAAAACATTTACTGCAGACTAACGCGAAAAGATTTATATCTCAACTTGGGGAACTTTCCTTATCCGATAATACTTATGAAGTTGGTTTACTTGTACTGCACAAGAAATTATGTTTTTGTCCATGGTTTTGTATTTGTCAGAACCCATATGGTACCTTATAATTAATTCCGGTTAAAACCTGTAAGCAATTCTAAGAAACTTAAAGTAGTACAAGACATAATAATTACTGAACCACTAAAATTGAAAAACAATGTTTCTTAGCAATGTTACAGTTTGCATTGCAAATCAGAGAAGTTGGTAAAATTTCGCTTCCATTTTCTTTTGTACTGTAACAAAGAAATTTTTCTTTCAAGGCAATAAGTAATGCCAAACTGTGTGCATCAATATAATACATATGGTCTGATGAGTGGGATGGAAAATACAGGTATATCATATTGTTACGCAAAGGCTCGTAAAATAGTTAATTAAAACCACATTTCGCTTCATAGAAAAGTATCTATATGAGAGGTCGGCTGTTAAAGTAGTTGCTTTTTTTTTCATAGCAATTTTATGAAAATGGAAGCAAACAATCTCAAGTGACCCAAATGCACCTCAGTTGTCGTGTAATCTCAAACAACCTTGATGTTATTTAATATACTGAGTGCATTTGGTTCTGTTAATCTGCCCTCATCTTGAAGTTGCTGCTTCTAGCTTCTTTTGTAGGTCAGAATGGTTAGTATTTAGCAATATTAGATACATTCATTATTTAATAAGTTTCATTTGATCAACTAAAAATACAAAAGAATTGTATAAATGCATTTTATATGAGATATTTATTAAATTTATTAATTCTGAAGAAAGGTAATGTTTGTAAACAAAAAGGTTAAATTGATATTAAGAAAGTTATACATAAATTGGTGCGATAGTTAAGTTACAATATATGGTGCACAAATTGGACAACTTCCTCGCCATCCTTGAAGATATATACAAAATGTGAAACTTTCTCTCTTAAAGCCTTGAAGAACTATTACTATATCAAGGGGAGAGGCCACTGTCTCACCAACGTCTAGGCAGATCTACAATGTTCATCGGTAATTATATAATGCCACCATAAAGATGCGTTGGGACTATGTTGGTTTCTTCAACAACACTATCATACCTCTATCAAAAGGTAATCGTATATACATTTGTATCATACGAAGTGAAATTTACCACCCTGTGTCGTCAAAAACATTTAAAAGATTTTTATACATATTTATATTAAATTCTTAATCTATTAATATGCTTTTACACATTGATTATTAATTTATATCGGCAATTAAATTGCATTTTCACCAAAATATCGTAATTAACAAAAGCGAAATTCCATAAATATAGTATTTATCATTAATTAGGTCTTTATATTATGGCTTCATATATTAACGGCAAACAAATTTTCGTCCATATAAAACATTGAATAATAATGTTTAATTTATGCCTTTTATGGGATAAGAATGTTGAAATGTTGTAAAATCTTCATTTGTAAATTAAGACTTATCTTGCACGAGGTCTTATACAAATATCCCTTCCAGCCTAATTACAAGAAATTCAGATTTCAAGTGTTGCTCTTAACCACGAATTCTAATTTTCGCGGTTCTTGGTTAATAGTTCCTAATCGTTAAGTTTGTTAGTAACAACACTTAAGCATCCGTGGGATCAAGATTTATAATTAAAGTTAAAGGAAGTTAATTCATAAGTTAATGGAAAGTATTTTTATATGCGAAATTATTTGGGATATTTTTCGATTTAAAGAAGGAAGTGCTCAGGATTAGGGCTAAGAACTATGTTTTCAAAAGTAATTTAGAGATCGTTTAGGCAATATGTTCGTAACTTACATGAATGTGTAATAATATATCAGTGTTATCAGCTCTGAAATGCTAAGATTTATTTATTAGTGTATTCGGGCAAATAGTATACTGTACACAAGACTATGCCCATCATTGGTTTATCCATTGACGAGTCTGTTGGTGATTTAATTTAACAATTTTAATGTATTTATTGGCCAACCAATAAATACATTATAGCGAAGCCTATAGCTCGAGGGGACCTTACCTGGTATACTTGAAATTTTGCATACATGTGCATACATACAAATACATGCTATAGAAAACATATATGCACTGATGCATTTTGTCCAACTACGCTAATAGATATAATATCATCTGTTAGTGACTGAGTGTAGACTTTTATTGTTTAAACACTGATGTGGAACCTAAATCAATGAATAAAATGTGACTGTATCGTGTATAAAGATATATCATGAAAGATTTCAAATATAGGCTTTAAATTCTGGATGAAATATTATGTCTACATAGATAAGAATGATTTAAACGATTGTGCATATTAGTTAAATTAAATAATATAATTTGGCTGATTAATGATTGCAATACGTGCTGTGGCGTATTCCTATCTTGTATACTAATAGTATTTACTGAAGAAACTCCAGGTTGCTTCTGTAAATTCTTTGTTAAAATTTTATTGAGGAGATAAAACGCTTTGTTTTTGTCCAACATTACGGGTCAAAGGAATACTATTTGTTTGTTCAAATTCAAGCAAAGAGGCACCTAAGGGAACGTTACTGGTAAAACCAATATTTGTTTTCCTATAAGTGCTTTGATTTAACTTTGTTTACTCTTCTGTATCAATAAAGTGTGAATCTCTAATCTGAATGAATAAGTAAATTTGTAAACAAACTTATTACTTGTAACTGAGTATATGGCATTCTAACATTTGGCATAATAGCATTTACAACTTTAAAAATTATATGCATACTAACACAGTTAGTACAACTATAACAATTTCATCTCTCGGTGACTGTGTGCAGACTTTTATTGTTTAAACATTTATTTGAAAACCAAATGAATGAAAAATTTGAATGTATCTTGTGGCAAGATATCTCGAGGAATATTTCAACTGTTGGCTTTAACTTTTGGATGAAAGATTATTATGTCTACACAAACAAGAATGAGTTATATGATGGTGCTTGTTCAACCATGGAATTAGAGTGAGCTTCATTGAAGTCTATCATAAGTTCACTTTTGTCTGCCAAAAGGATATAAAAATATGTTTTTTCGTTATTTTCTGTATATCTAACCGCACATCTCGATATTGAAATGAGCTGTGTACTTGAAATTATGCAGAAATCTCAGCGAAGCCCATTATTTGACACGTGATGTAGCGTACTCCTATCTTGTCTACTAATAATGTTTACTGAAGAAACTCCAGGTTTCTTCTGTCAATTCTGTGTTGATATTTATTGAGGAGATAAAAAGCTTTGTTTTTATCCAATATTATGGGGCAAAGGCATACCATTTGTTTTCTCAACATACAAGCACAGAGACAACTAAGGAAACGTTACTGGTAAAACCAATATTTGTTTTCCTTTAAGTGCTTTGATTTAACTTTGTTTACTCTTCTGTATCAATAAAGTGTGAATCTCACTCATATACATAATATAATTAATTATATTATAAAATATATACATGACTATTTACTATTTGTTAACTCAAGAAAATTCAAGCATATAACCACCCGAGTGGATATGGAAACAAGTAAATAGTATGCTATTTACAGCCTACGTCAACCTCAGTAAACCCAAGAAAGTATCTTTTCGCGCTCTTTTTTGCGCTCTTTCTTGTTTATAAATCTCAAACGCAGAGGAGAAAATCTCCTTAATATTTTCTTGTTCCTTGGCCTATTACAATACCTTCCACTAAGGACGTATACGAGGTACGACAATAATGTAATGAGACTGATTTTCTTTGCAAGATGTGGCACCCCTGCAGGCTTACATAGGTACAATATCTTTAATCTTGATCCATAGCTGCTTCTAGTCGAAGCGGCACATCGATGCAACTGCTCAGTTTTGAGTTGTACTGTAATAAGTTAACACATGTTTGTGTCTCTTTCTTTACAGAAATGGAACCGCATTATATTGCGCATTCTTTTTGCGTGAAAACGCAACGAAAACTTGTGGTAAGCTTCAGAAAGGCTTTTGGAGAGGAGTTTATGTCAACTCGCACTATCTGATCGAAGATTGTCTTTGAAAATGATTGAAGAATAATTGAACATCACTCGATAAACGGTTCGTCTTGTAATAACTTTGTAAAAGAGTTCTTCCTTGTCCGTGCCAACATTGCTAATAATTGGACTCTGCATCACGATAATGTCCCATCCCATACTGTGAAATATTTAACCTCTAAACAAATTTCAGTACTACCACAGCCACCTTATTCACCAGATATCGCTCCGTGCAACTTTTTTCTATTTCAAGAGTCAATACGGCAGTGAAGGGACACAATTATCTCTATTACACATTCCAGGGCGCAAATACTTACTGTAAAATTCCACAATTGACGATTTTTCATCGTTAAAACTGATTTCCAAGTTCATTTGCCGTAGACTGGCATATGCTATTAGAACAATGTGAAAATATTTGCAAATGTTCAAGCACCCGTGAACTAACATGAACCAACATCAAACTCGATGTTCCCTATATAGAAATGAAGCTTAATTCAATATTTTAGTTATATGTCAGTTCGTGCTTGGTATCTCGTGTGGACAAACAGACATAAATGAAGTATGTCCAGCCCCTCCAGTTACAGGCTTCAATGTCACTCAGTGAATAATATCGTCTTTAGTCCAGTAAGGTTAGTGCATACGGTGAAATTTTAGATATTTAATATGTCGTTTGGTATGTATTTTATGTCTCTACTGTAAAAATGCACTAGACTAATGTCATTCAGTAACAGTTTGTGTTAACTGCCAGAAAATAAACGATATTTTAGCATTCAATGCAGTCTACAGCAATGTAGGCAAAATTTATATCAGCTACCACGGTCCTGTAAAATTTAAGGGGATCATATAGTTCAAACGTTATTTTGGAAATGTATAAATGGTGAACGAATTGTTACGGTTATGAATACTATAACCTTACAAATGTGGTTTGTAGGTATCTGTAAATTGTATGCAGTGACAATTAAATGGGGTATTAACTGAATGTGGGCTGAATTTGAAGGGGTGTCAGAAACATCGCAGGGGATATGACCCTAGTAGCCTATACATATTCAAAGGGAGAGTCAGACACACAATGGTGTAGTGTAGTGTAGAATGTCAATAACCTCATTTCAATATTCATTTAAATTTTGAAAATTATAATATTAATTTTAATTTATTGGTAGAAGTTTTATAATTGTTATAAAACATTTATCACTGTTTAGAAGTGTTTCATTTAAAATATTTACAATACTTACGGATGAAACACTAAGAAATAAAAACAATTTGTGTGATTCATACTAATCCCGTAGGCAATTTGACTTACCATTCATTAAAACTAAACCATCATAGATGGGAACATAAGTAATGCCATTAAAGGCCTTGTGATATATTAGAGAAGGTGTAAAAAACTCTAGGTGCCAAAATATTAAATTATCCTACGGCAAAAATCACAAAAATACTCTTTGAAACACCATGTGTATAACATAATTGTTGTATCTCATATTAAGATTAATTTTAATATTAATTTTTTATAACAACATCGTAGGGTTATAAATAACATTTCAAATTGTTTTTACTTTTTAAGTTTGAATGAAAATGTATTATTATTTCTAACCGAAAGAATAGTATGAAACAAACCCCTGAATCCTTATAAATTTGTTTTGTTTCATCAGAATTAAAAGCTACAACACGGTATACGTAGACATAATGGGTATTCTTTAGCTAATTTAGAGTGAAAAATAATGTTCGTGGTAAATAGCAAATTTTGCAGTGAGAGAGTTATCCAATAGGAACATCTCTAGTTCTCCGTTATTACCCAAAACCATCAGAGAAGAGGCCAGCCCGAAAGAAGTCCGCCAGGTAATTTTCATAGAAGTAGAGAGATGGGCTTGGGAGAATAGGAGAGAGTCACATGAGATAAAACAACGTGTAAAATATTGAGATAATTGGGTGAGTCACAATGCAGAGGATGACAGAAAAGTAATTTAAGACTCGTACTGTATTAATAAATACTAGACTCAAAAATAATAGACAGACGATGGCGGTCATACCATTTACAAGTGATAATTGCCATGATTTTCTCTATAAATTTAGGTAACTTATAGAAAATGTTTAAGTAAGGATGTATCAGAATATATAAATATATTAAAGACAACATGAAATTTGCAACATTAAATATATTTTTATATATTTATATATTAAAACCTTCAATTTTATTTATAAATCCATAGTGATATGTTGTAAGTTCAGTTTTCAAACTATAAGCATTAAAAGACATAAAGAACAACATGACAGAAACAAAAAATATGTTCAATGTTTTCATTTCTTAAAGTTGATTTAAAATTCATATATCAATTTGTATCTATTTGTCAGTACAGATCTATACAATCATATCTACACAGGATTATCGAAATTAATATTTGCCATTGTTGAAGATACTGAAATGGTAAGTATCTAAAATGTTACTATCCTTCCAAATCATGAATAGTCAATAACAAATATAAATATAAATGGAAATGACACTTGTGAAAATTTTTACCCATACTCCCTTTTTATAATTTTACTATAAGAAATAAATACGCATTTGGTTATATTATAATAAAGAAGCCGGTTTATTTTTCATATAGAATCCTCTTAATCACATTTCTTTCCCACACTATTGTGTTTAGTTTACTCTACTCTAAAGATCTCCTTTTCAAGACCATGTAAACTCACTTGCCACTATCACACATTATAACTTTTGCATGATGGAAAGCGAGAAATTATTATTAGTTTTCTAATATTTTCAAAGCAAACCGAGTTTGAAAATGTTACATATAAAAATAAGTCAGTGTAAAGTCGAAAATATTTAAACAAGTAGTAAAGATATGCCAGATGTTCTACTTAGTAGTCATGTAAATAGTAAAAAAGTCTCTCAAACGTATAAAATAACAAAATATACAAGGGCTGTATAGGTCTAGATGCAATGACAATATACAATGTAAGTAGGTCAATATGGCGGAGATATTCTTAGCGGAGGCTCACCTTCATTTTATCTCGGATCTGATAGGCCATGTGTTAAATAGGTATTCCAGACATTATCTGTCAGCCTTACCCAACCTTACTGGAGGCATAGGGTATTTTTCTTAATGAAAGTTATTAACTAAAATCACCACCATTCATCACCAATGCATCACTTAGACTCGTTATGGTGTCATTGTTACTGTAACGAAGCCTCTTGTTGCGCATTCCCTTTATAGGTTGCCTAAAATATGTTTAATTCCCTTAACGCTCAATGGTCGAAATATCGACCTCTTGGAAAACTTCCTTGTGCACACCCAAAAATGCATTAAGTTTCGTTTACGCACGGTGGTTGATATTTCAACCACTTTCAATTAAGGTAAGTTTGGCCCATACGGATGGGCGAATATAGTCCTTGTCAGCACAAGCCATCCCCACCTGACATGTTGGGATATGAAATAGACGTGAACAGAACTTGTACTGCACTCTATCGAGATAAACAAAAAAAAGTGGCTCATTCTGCGACCAGCGTGCGTCTAGGAATAGTGACATCAGAGAAAAATCCTGTTTGCCATTACGTTTTTAACTGCAGCTGAGTAAAGGTGAGATTTTAATACATTTAAATTATTTAGCATTGGTCGTGATATATGAGACTTTACATTGTGCTTTGTTTTTAAATTATATTAGCCATATAGACTCTTAAAACAAATTAAATATGACACTAAAAGAATTTTGTCCTAAATAATGGTAATTTTATAATAATTATAAAAAGTTTATCTTTAAAGATTTTGAATTGGTGTTATACACTTTTAATGTGGATATTCTCCTCTAGAAGACAAAATTATCAGATAAGACGAATATCTTTGGGCATGCAAGTTATAAACAAAAAATAATGACTTTGCTTGTAAGTTTACATGACATTTTAGAGATAATTTTTAGTATAAACAAATCATGTTATGGAATAGCCCAGAAATCAAGAAAATAGTGGTTAAAAATCTTCATTACTTCTTTTTTAATTAAGATATTTAAGTTTTTAATTAGGTTAGATTAAATATGTTTTTCATTTCCAAATGACTACGTATTGATTAGGCCTATAAATATATTTTTTTTCTGAATATGGTTAAATCAAAATATGTTTTGATTTAATATGTACAGTATAATTATTTGGAGTTAAGTAGATTCAGTTTTTTCTATGATAGTTTATATTATTATTAACTTGTAATTTTATCTTAGCAAAAATTGTTAAAATGTAACATTGTTTACATTTAAAATTTTTAATTTTTACCATTGAATTAAATACTTTTCGTTATAATAGTTAGTTTGAATTAAGCTGTTTGATATATATATATATATTACTTTTTTTGCTTTAAATAATTAAGGTTTCATGATAATCTTGGTTTATATTGGTTTGGATTATGGTTTTGCTTTAATAATTGATGTTTTTTTATAACAATTATGTTTAAAATGAAACTAAGTTTCTGTTTAATGCGATTAACTTTTTGGGTTTAAATAAATAATGTTTATTCAATATTATTTGTACATTTTTAACCCTATCCATAAGTGGTTAAAATTTTAACCAGTGAGCATGAGGTATTATGCATATACCTGAAAGGTCACTGGTCGAAATATCAACCATAGTCTAATATATATTAAATAAAAGAAATGATTTTTAAAATTATTTTTCCAATAATTTTAACCCCAGTATTAAGTTAAATTAATAAAACATGTTAAATTTGCAAATTTTAGGGGTGTACACAGAAAGAATTTCGGTGTGGTTGAAATTTCAACCACCGTGCGTCTAGGGATTACAAGTAAAAATAAAGAGTGCACAGAGCAAATAATGAGGTGGTTGAAATATCGACCAGTGAGCGTTAAAGGGTTAGATTGTTACTGTATCTTATTTATGATAACAACTCTATTATAACAACTGTAAATGAAGTTTTACGTTAGTAAATAAATAACACATTATTTTTGGCTTTCCTTTAGACTCGAACAAAATTGTAATTTAAATTATTGAGACTGTGGCCCAATCTCTAAAGATTACTTAGGACTACAGTAAGATAATTATTATAATAACATACTAAAGAGACTAAGGGATTTAAAGGAACAGCCAAGGTAACATGTTACTGACTATTTTACGACATAGTTATTCAGTTTCTGTATAATGTGTGTGTCCTTGCAGGAACTGAGAACT